>NC_138380.1:12509715-12642114 GCF_054177405.1 Leptonychotes weddellii
CAGAATGGCTAAAATGAGCAAGTCAGGAAATGACAGATGTTGGCAAAGATGCGGAGAAAGGGGAATCCTCTTATACTTTTGGTGGGAATGCAAGCTGGTGCAACCACTCTGGAAAACAGTATGGAGGTTCCTCAAAAAGTTGAAAATAGAGCTACCCTATGACCCAGCAATTGCGCTACAAGGCATCTACCCCAAAGATACAAATGTAGTGATCCGAAGGGGCACCTGCTCCCCAATGTTTATAGCAGCAATCTTCACAATAGTACAGTAGTCAAACTATGGAAGGAGCCCAGATGTCCATTGACAGATGAATGGATAAAGAAGATGTGGTATATATAAATAATGGAATACTACTCAGCCATCAAAAAAATGAAATCTTGCCATTTGCAATGTTGTGGATGGAACTAGAGGATATTATGCTAAGTGAAATAAGTCAATCAGAAAAAGAGAATTATCATATGATCTCACTGATACGTGGCATTTAAGAAGCAAAACAGGATCATAGGGGAAGGGAGGGAAAAATAACACAAGACAAAATCAGAGAGGGAGACAAACCATAAGAGACTCTTAATCATAGGAAATGAACTGAGGATTGCTGGAGGGGAGGCAGTGGGGGGTGGAGTAACTGGGTGATGGGCATTAAGGAGGGCACCTGATGTAATGAGCACTGGGTATTATATGAGACTAAGGAATTGAATTCTACCTCTGAAACTAATGATAATATAAATAAAATAAATAAATAAATAATAAATAAAAATAAATTTAAAAATAAAATAAAATAAGTGAAGGAAATTTTTAAAGTAAGCTTTCCCAGCTGTATTAGTTTGCTGTTGTTGCTATGACAAATAACCACAAAGTTAATGGTTTAAAACAAAACAATGTATCATCTTACAGTTCTGGAGGTCAGCAGTCCAAAACCAATCTTGCTAGTCTAAAGTTGTCAACAGGGCCCATTCTTTCTGTCCAGGGGAATATTGGTTCTTTGCTTCCTTGGTTGATGGCCACATCACTCCAATCTCTACTTTCAGTAACCACATTAACTTCTCTGATTCTCACTCGTCCTGCATCCCTCTCATAAGGGCCCTTGTGATTACATTTAGGGCCCACGCAGGGAATTCAGAACACCCTCCCCATCTCAAGAGCCTTAATCACATCCTCAGAGTCCCTTTTGCCATCTACAGTGGCATTCACAGGTTCCAGGGATTAGGACATGGACATCTTTGGGAGTCATTATTCAGTTACCACACCACCTTATATTGTGTATACATCCTGACTTTATTTTGGAGTGTGCCTGAAAAGGGGAAATGTCTGTGTGGGGACTATGAGATCATCAGGGCTTCCTGTTTAGAGAGAACTGGGTGGTACAGCTGCTTGGGGATGGGGCAGAGGCAAGCTCAAAGCTCATGTGACACTCAGCCTCTGCCTCAGGCATCACTGAATTAGGCTTTGCTGGTCCTACCACCTCAACAGCCAACAGATAAATATTTTAAAGAAAATGCTACAATTTTTTTTTAACAAAGAATAAGTCATCCAGTTGATGATTATTATAGCACACAGAGCTAACTTTTCCATTTTTATCCCAACTTTTCAGAACAGGAGAGTCAATTGAGTCAGTAAATCTCAATCAGCATGAAGACATTAGTCTTCTAAATTCAGTCATTTGTATAACATGTTTACAATTTTTGTCATAGCTGCAAATTTCCTCTGCTATTACTTGCTTCCCAATTTCCTTTAAATAAGCTTAAATGCATTTATTTAAAATTGCATAATGTAAAATATAATAATAAATTTATTTAAAAGGAAACTTTATGTTGTGACCATAAATGAAAACCATTACCACTTCCATAAAGAAAAAGTAATGGTAAAAATCAACACCTTAGCAGGGAAAACTTTTGAAGTCTGTGAACCCCCTAGAAGGATTGTCATGCCACGGACGGTCCATAGGCCACTGCTGGAAAGATCCGGCTCTCGAGGATGGTCCAAGCAGGTCACATTTTTTTAATGTGCTCTGTCAAGTTTGCCCCAACTCAGCTGATAGCTTAACAGCATGGCCAGAGGATGCTGAAGCCCGTTTCTCAGGGCACACATGCGGAATTAGAGGGAATGAATATCATCGTCCTGTATTTCCCTTTCTCAGAACCGAAGAGAGCTGGTCTGCTTCTGCCATTGCATTTCTTCTAAACTATGATAGTAGTTTACCCTCCCGAAGGGGAGAGGTCCTCGTAGTGAAGTGCTTTATCACTGTTAGGGCTAATGTGAACTGACATGTTACAAATGAAGAGTATCACTGGGTCGACACACATTCACTGCATGTCTCATAGCAGACCCGGTGCTGGGTGCCAGGGAGGCTGCAGGGACGTGGCACTTACAGCCTAGTGGACCAGACAGACTTCAGTGGCTCATGACAAGCAGTTAATTAAGCATTTATGTTCTGATCCTCACAGCGAAGAAGCACCCCGTGCCAGTTGAAACGTACACTTTGTTATTTTGATAACTTAAGAGCGCCTCCTCTGTCTGACTACTGGATGGTATTTGTCGAAGCTGAAAACAAATGACAAGCAGTCATTATGCTTATTACTTCCCCTCAAGGCTAGTTTTCAGACAACAGGGCCCTCCAAAGAGGACCAGTCTCTCGAAAACCATTAAACTGAGGACAGAGGAGTCAAAGCTGGAGAAGGCGTGGGAAGAGAGTGCTGCTTTGGAAGGGCTGGTCAACCAGGAGGTTGGGGAGCGGGGAGCACAGGGGGAGCACTGAGGGGGTCCTGCTTTCTCAGGCTTTCCGATGCCCATCCTGCCCCAAGAAAACCAACTGGCAGGGACTAGTCGGCACCTCTGGGGCTGAGGCGGCAAAGGGCAGGGAGTCGGGGTTGGCAGTCAGGAAGGGAGGGGCTCAGTGAAGCCACCTCAGCTTCTGTTCCACGATTGTCCCCCAGGCCACGCGGGTGGCCACGGAGAGATTCTGGGAGCGGGCCTTGCCCTTCTGGGCACCAGCGAGAATTAAGGAGAATGATGAGGTAGCGCAGAGAAGTTTCACAAGATGAAAACACACACAACCTAGCTTTCTGTTTTAAAAATAGTGCAAAGCAATTGAATTATGTCATAAAACCAGTTCAGTGACTGATATTTATTAAACATATCCAGATTTTTTTTTTTAAGTGTTGGTTATTTGACTGAATTTAACCGGTCTGAGCCCCCCCCCAACACACACACGAGAAAAAAACAATGACATATATAAATGCAGGCATAAAATCTTCCCCTCAAACTTCTCTTCCAGTGTGGAGAAGGAAAAAAAAAAAGACTAATGGCTTAATGCGTTTAAAAAATATTTATAGTAAATAATTTTAAACAAAACATTTAAATTTATTATGACATATTTAAATTTATAAATTTCAAATACAGAGCGCTTCACATATAACTTCATATGTTTACACATTTGAAAATGAAATGCTGCCTCCTGTATTTGGGCCTTGAATTCCTTATGTGTCAGGGGATCGTAGGCCCAGACGTGGCATCCTACAAAAGCCCCTGCCTCATCCTGCTTCACCCAGAAGCTGGAGGATATGTGGCTCTTGAGAGAGAAAAAAAAGCAAGCCCCCCACATTTTTTCCAAACTCCTGTCATGAAAGAATTTTGCTCCTGGGAACTCACGTCTTCTGAGTGGCCCTCCTGCTGAGTTCTGCAGCCCCGGCCACAAGAATGAGGTTCTCATCAGAGAGACACAGGCAGCTTCTAGATCTAGAGACACAAGTCACCCGAGATGATGTATTTTTGCAGAGGCGGAAAAAGAACTCTTGCTCCTCATGGACAGGTAAGGGTCCAGCCAGAGCCCAGAGTTTATTTTTATCTCTCCATCTGCCAATTAGGAGACTGGGCCTCACTGTTAATTGTGCTCTCAAGGTAATGGCTTGTTTAAGTAATTGATGATGTTTGTCCTCACTAGGGAATCTTAGCACATCAAAAGATGTTGAGAAAGCCAAAATTCACCTAGAGTCTGAATTAATCACTTTGTCAAGCACAACAAAGGCTGTCTTGCTTTGCTAATAATCCCAAATGAGGTAGCAACCCTCAGTTAAATAAGGAAACTGTGGTGTCTTTAATTAATATTTCAAAGCGCTCAGACTGGCTTTTTTTACTCACTTTATGTTTATGAGAATGGGGTGAAATGCATGCAGAGCAGGAAGAGTGAGGCCTGGCCTCACTGGCTTCTTAGAAAAGGATCTGGGGGCTTTCGTTAACCGCAGGGTCAGTGTGTGGGGCTGAGCCTGGGTCAGAGGAAGTCAGTCCCAGTGTCTGCCTCCGAACGCTGCCCTGTGGCCTCAGCACTTCCTCCTGCCCAGGCTTGGCTTCTGGGGTGCCACTGAACACCTCCCCCTTCCCCCCAGATCAGCTGCTTCGGCCTCTCTGGGCTCACCTCAACCCAGCTGCCCTTCAGTCTGCCCTCTGGCCAACTTTCCGACCTCAAAATGGCTCTCTCCACCTGAAGCTCCAGCTTCCCCAGCCTCCCCACAGGCCCCACTGCCTTTTGCCTCATCTCCTTCTCCCCCTACCTCCCAGAGCCCCAGACCAGCCCAGGTCCAGCCCTGGCATCCAGTCACACTGCAGCCCCAACTCAAGATCATGCAGGCCAAGATCAGAGCCCCGAGATCCTGCAGGTCCAGAATGGGAGGCTGGACCCATTGCTGGGTTGGCCTGATCTCAGCTGCACAGCCATCTTTAAAAGAATGGAGACACCCCCAAGGCTACTTGTAAGCCAATGAGCAGGGTGAGGGGATGGGGTCCAGAAGCCCCCCCGGTCCAGTTCAGCAATCCTTACAGAGCGTAGATACCATACAGAGGATGAGTAAGACATCCTAGCCCCCAGAGAGTATATCCTATGGAAAACAAATGGGGGAATGGGGGATTTCCCTTGGACTCGGGGAAGCCCTGATAACTAACAGCCTTCCAAGTACTTCTTATCTTACCTAATAACTCCCCAATTAGAATCCTCAGTGTCATGTTTGACTCTTTCCATCAATCTTCATCTGCAATCAATCCTCAAGTACTGTCAGTTCTGCTTTCAAAACATCTCGGGCGTGTTCTCTTTTCTTCTAACTGGCACTGCCCTATTTCAGCCCTCATTTTCTCCCTAGGGCATGGGCTCTTCATTCATGTCCTGACCTGGCCTCCCAGCCTCTGGTTTCTCCCTTCATCCAACAATCTGCCGTCCACACCAGTGCCAGAAGAATCTTGCTAACGCGCAAATCTGACCATGTTGTGGCCCAGTTCAGAATTCTCTGTTGGCTCCCTGTCAAGACACACTCAACTCCTTTATCTGGCACATAGGGCCTTGGATGATCAGGCCCTGGCCTGACTCTTCAGTGCCACTCCAACTGGTCTCTTCTCCCCTGCCTTTAGACTGCAGCAATCTTGCATGACTTAGAACATTTCTAGTTATGCTGACTTGTTTTACCCTTCTAGGCTTTTCCCCATGCTCTTCTTCAGGGCCAGGACTAAGATGACACAAGTTAGGGATCTAGGGTGCAACATTTAAGGAGGCACTCACTCTCATGGATGTGCGAGCCTGAGAGTGAGTGCCTTCTTAAATCTTGTGTCCCAGAGGCCTGCTTACCTCACCCTGGTCCCAGCACACTCTTCCCTGCCTGGTGTGTCTGCCCTCTTTCTCCACTTGGAAAGTCCTGATCATTCTCCAGGTTTCTGCCAGAGGGCTAGATCCTCCAGGAGCCAGCCCAGACTGTCCTCGGCACACAGAAACATTCTCCTTGGCCACCAGCTCCCTAATGCGGAAGGAATGCAAATGAAGAGCAGGAAAGCTCCGTGTATTTTTTGTAGGAATATAATCCTGTCTAAGTTCATTATTTACTGTACCTGGTTCTGTTTCCATCATGTGGGCTTAGTCATCTGTAGTTAATCCTTTTGTTTTTATGAAGTCCTTAAAGAACCCTTTAGATGTTGTTGAGAGAGACATCTGCCTTGGGTGAACCCTAACAGACAATTAAATGAGAGCCCAGAGAGGACAGAGGGGGCTACTCTTGTCTCTGTGTCCTGCATAATTGTAGCGAACACTTACAGAATGTTTCTTGCGAGCCAGGAGCTGGTCTAAGTGTTTCACACATGTTAACTCATTTATTCCTCTCCACACTCTGTGCAAGTGGTGTTATTATGATCCTTTTTGTTTTGGAGGTGTGAAAACTGAGGCTCAGAATGATTAAATAATTCACCTAAGGTCACACAGCTAGTAAGTAGCTGAGCTGTCTGGTTCTGGAGTCTGTGCTCTTAGCCAGCAGCCTCTACTGTCTCTCCTTTTATGTTTGCGGAGCAGCCGATTGCCTACAACCCAACCCGTCTACCACACGGGAGATGCAGAGAGTGGGTTAAGGACTCTGAGACCCCTGTGAAAAGGCAGATGCCATTCACAGGACTCCGTTATCCCCCAGGATCAAATCAATCGATCAGATTGGCCACTGAGTCAGCAGGGCCACAAGACTTGAAATAAGGACAGGTGAGTTCGATGAAGCCTGGCCTGTGCAGGGTAGATGAGTTGTTTCTTTGGCCAGCTGAATTTCAATATCTCTAAGTAGCCAAGGTTGGTACGCAGGGGCATTGGGTAATGGTGCACAGAATGATTCTGTTCTTTTGTATCTTGCCTAGTAGGCATTCAAAAAATATCTGCCAATTGTATTTGAGGTTATGTCTTCATAAACCCAGCCAATATTGCCATCTTTCTATTGAACTGTGACCTGTCCAATAGCCTGGAACAGGCCAGGGAAACCCAGTTCTGTCTCCCAGCTTAGCAGATGGCTTAAAATGCTTAGGCAATCAAAATAACAAAAGGATACTGTGAGTGTTTCAAAATATTTATAATCCTATTGCATCTTGTTTGTTACTGTAATCCCCAAATCTCTGCATTGACCTAACTCTTAACAAGTTGACCCTGTGGCCTTTGCTCATCTCCTAGCTACAGTGATCAACCGCAGGACCAACTGGAAACTGTATGGAAAAGGTCAAAAGGCAATAATAGCTCCAGTCTAAGATCGCTGAGAGTCCTGATGCCCTTTGCTCATCAGTGTGGTTGGTTCCGGCGTTTATGCCTCTGGGCCCTGGTTCAGATGTGCAGACATACAGAACCAGCCTGACCTTCCCCATGGTCGACCCATCTGGGTTTGGCCTCTTGCCTGCCTCCTGCACCTTACTATCTCTTGTATAATTACTGCCTCCTGCCCTAGCCTTGGCTCATCCTGGCCGTTCTTAGCTCATCATTTGTACTAGCCATTTATTGCTGTGTAACAAATCACTCCAAAACCTAAGTGGCTTAAAACAACAAATATTTATTATCTCACACAGACTCTGTGTGACCATCAAGAATCTGGGAGCGGGCTCCCCCAGTGGCGTTGGCTCAGGGTCTCCCATTAGGTTACAGTCAAGCTGTCCACTGAGGCAGCAGTGGTCTAAGGCTTGCCTGGGCCTGGAGAATCTGCTTCCGTGCTCACTTATGTAGCTGTTGGCAGGCTTCACCACACGGGCCTCTCTGTAGGGCTCTTCAACGGGACATCTGACTCCCCCCTAAACAAGCAATCTAAGGGAAGAAGGGAGAGCCCAAGATAGCAGCCTCAATCTTTTACAACCTAATCTGGAAAGTGATAGATCGTCACCTCGGCTGTATTTTATTGG
The DNA here is from genome assembly GCF_054177405.1 of Leptonychotes weddellii. Classification (NCBI taxonomy): domain Eukaryota; kingdom Metazoa; phylum Chordata; class Mammalia; order Carnivora; family Phocidae; genus Leptonychotes; species Leptonychotes weddellii. The sequence goes on from NC_138380.1 coordinate 12,517,384, forward strand.
TCACATGGCTGACCCTGATAGAGTGGGGGAGGGGACTATGCAAGGCTTTGAAAACTGGGGGAACAAGGATCATTAGGGGCCATATTGGGAGCTGGCTACCACATCTGCCCTTGCCCCAGTGTGAGCCAGTTTAATTAAGACACATCCTTCTTTCAAAGTTTCACCTTGGGTTTTTCAAGCTGGTTACTGTGCTTGTAAAGGCTGTCTGTAAGCTGTTCCTTCCTATGATGAGGTACTGAAACAAGATTTGGTTGTTCTATTCTTCATTCCATAAAGATATAGTTAGTATTGCCTCTGTGCTGGCCACTGGGCCAGATGCCCTTGTACCTCACCAAGAGAATACATAGGACCTTCTTGGTTTTTACTGAAGAGTAAAATCAAGGGAAATTTCCAGCTAAGGAGGATGAAAATGGATGTAGAGCCATCAGAAAGACATGGCTAATGATAGCGAACATCTCCTAAACTCTTGCTATGGGTCAGGCACTGTACCAAATGCTTTGTAAACACTGTGCCCTTTCCTCTCCATCCACATCTTTCTTATGTCCACCATGTAGATGGGGAAACTGAAGCTTAGAGGCTGGCCCCAGGGGCACAGCCCAGGCCTGGTCTGACTGACGGAAGGGCCTGGCCTCCAGCCAGGCCTCTGATGGGTCTGCTCTGGCTCAGCAAGGCCCATGAGAAAAAGGAGACTATAAGAGTCTCCTAGGAACAAAAGAAAAGAAAAGCACCCCAAACTGAAGGATTATAACCACAGAAATGTATTCTCTTGCCATTCTGGAGGCCAGAGTCTGACATCAAGGTGTCAGCAGGGCCATGCTCTCTGAGGCTCTAGAAAAGGACCCTTCCTTGCTCTTCCTAGCTTCTGGGGTTGCTGGCAATCCCTAGAGTCCTTGGCTGGCAGCCACGTCCCTCCAACCCTGCCTCTGTTGTCACATGGCATCCCCCCTGTGTGTCTGTGACCTCAGATCATCTTTGCTTTGCCTGTGTCTGCCTCCAGTGTCCCTCTTCTTATAAGCATGTCACTCATGGATTAGGGCCCACTGGAATCCACTGTGACCTCATCTGAACTTGCTTGCATCTGCAAAGACCCTATTTCCAACTAAGGCCACACGCTGAGGTCCCCAGTGGACATGAATTTTGGGGGGACACTACTCAACCCAGGGCAAAGACCATCAGAGCTGTGAGCAGCCCTGAAAAAAAACCTGAAGGGAGTAACCCGGTATGTGTGGACTGGTGGGGAGGGGTCTTCCTGGCACTCTGGGGACAGAAAAGAGGAGACAGAAAGAAACTGACCCTAATGAAAGAAGACGCTAATTCAAAAACAATTTTTTCCCAGCTCATTCTGAACGCTAGGCTTTGTTGTTTGCCTGCTGGGGTGTGGGGGCTCTTTTGGTATTTTTTTTAAAGATTTGTTTATTTATTAGAGAGAGAGAGACAGAGAGGATGCAATTGGGGGGAGGGGCAGAGGGAAAGGGGAAGCAGACTCCCTGCTGAGCAGGGAGCCCCCATGGCAGCTGATCTCATGACATTGAGATCATGACCTGAGCTGAAACCAACTGTCCGATGCTTAACCAACTGAGCCACCCAGGCACCCTGGCTCTTTTCGTATTTATCATTATGTGAACTCATCTATGTTTAGTTGTTTTATTCAGCACGCCCGGTTTATAGGAAAAAAGAAAATGAAATCTTGTGGCTGCTTTTGGATTGCAAGAGCAGGCCCCTGTTCAGATCTGCCAGCAACTTTGTAGAGGACAGTGTAAACAAGTATATGACAGGGAGGAGCATGGAAGTGAGTTAAAAGTCTCTTTTTGTTTTTGAAAACCTAAGTGAAATTCACCCTGTGTAACAGGCCCTGTGATACTGGGATACGCCCTTTCATCTTATAACCACCAGCCAGCACTAAAGGGTAGTTTCTTGAAGGGCAAGAGATAATCCTAAAACATATATATATTTTTAATAACACAGTAGGCCTTAGCACCCATGAGAATATTTAAAACAATTCTGGAGCTATTTATGTTTTCAGCCATAGCCATTTCTTGGCATAACAGCATCCATAAATTTACTGCCCAGTGTAGAACAATAAATTTATCCTGAACAATCCAGCTCACGATCTACAAGGATGTCCCCTGGTTGTAATATATTTCAGGATAGGGTGGACACACTTGGTTTTCTGCTCTCAGGCTTTTTTGGGTCTTCTGGACTTCAGCAATGCCTCCCTTCCATCCTGCTTTTCCAGACAGGAGTTGGGTCCTCGAGGGGTCAGCTACTCCCTTTCCTGCCTCATCGATGTCCTGAATCAATATTTGCTCGTCTCAGAGTATGCTCCAGTACTGTCATCAGTCAGCCCCTGGCCTCCATTGCTTATTCAGCTAGAAATTCCCGGGCACATCCCCGGGCTCAGTTCAGGTCCACCTGAGCTCCTCCCCTGAGCTCGTGACCCCACGTTAGTACTCTTGGTGCTCACTCGTCACCCCACAGCCAAGACCTGCTGAGATCCTCCTTGTCAGTGTCTCAGCTGCCAAATTCCCCATCAGTGTCCGTTCTTTTTTTCAGCGATCACTGTTTTCATTTACAGTAAAAATCCAGGTGTCTAATAGCTTTAAGGTTTTGTTTGTTGGTTCTTTGTTTGTTTATATTTTTGTTTTTATTTTGTTTTGTCACTCATGGCCTCTTTCTGCTTTGCAAGAGATCAGAACCCAGATGTGAAATCTTGGAGCATATGGTAGATTGAATCATTGCTTGCAATTCTTCATGCCCTCCCTGTATCAAAATTCTATATCATCGCCCTTTATTTGATGACTTTCAAGTACCTCCCATTATGGTGGGTGGAGTCTTCTCTTCCCCACCCCCATCCCATGAATGTTACGCTTGGGCATGTCGCTTGCCTTGTCCAAAGAAATATGAGCAGAAGTGACGTTAAACCACTTCCAGGCTGAGGCCTCAAGAGACATTATTTCCTCTGGTATCTTTTGCATTTTTGTGATCTGTCAAGAATAGAGCTTTTTCCCCAAATATCCTCTTCAACCTGGGCCCCATTACAAACACATATGAAGCAGATCTGAACCCCATCCACAGCCTAGAGTAGAGCTACCCCCGCAAACCCACAGACTGTGAGAAAAATAAGTAACATTGTTTGCCAATGAGTTTAGGGTGATTTGTTACACAACATTGCAGCGGTAGCTAATACAGGTCAATTCACTTGACTTCTCTGCACATTCATTTCCTCATCTGTAAAATGAGGCCATTGGATTATAATCAAGATATGCTACCTCTTTTCTACACCTACGCTACTGAGGTCTCTGGAACACACCCAACAGTAATAGAGATTAAACATACCAGAGTCAAATATTACAAATCACTAAAGAAAGAGAAGGATGGGGAGATGTTAATTCCATTTAGGAGTGGCCTCGGAGAGAGTCATTTCAGTGGGGCTGAAGGGTAAATGGGAGATGAGAATGTAAGAAAGTGAGGGATCCCCTTTCTGGCCTCTTGGCTGGAAAGAGAAGGATGAGTGAAATGGCAGCTGAGTGGAGCACACAGACAAAGAAGAGGTGGTTAGTTGATTAGTTGGTGGGCTGGCTGGCTTATGTGGATGCTTTAAGATGAGAGGGATTAGGGGCGCCTGGGTGGCTCAGTCGTTAAGCATCTGCCTTCAGCTCAGGTCATGATCCCGGGGTCCTGGGATCGAGCCCCACATCGGGCTCCCTGCTCAGCGGGAAGCCTGCTTCTCCCTCTCCCACTCCCCCTGCTTGTGTTCCTGCTCTCGCTGTCTCTGTCTCTGTCAAATAAATAAATAAAATCTTAAAAAAAAAAAAAAGATGAGAGGGATTAGACTCTTCAAAGGAATATTTACGCTGTCATAGTGAAGGAGTAATGAAGGTAAGGGCTGAGACAGGAGTATGCAGGAAGCGAAAGGTCTGGTCTATGAGAGAGAGTAGAGGAAGCCTTCCTGGGATTTATGTACTGATTTGGTATACCTCATTTACACTTCCAGTTCTCAAACCCATGGGCGAGGAATGTGTCAACCAATGAAACAGTGACCAAATGGCAAAGAGAATTGTGCAGTTACGGTTCAAATTGGAGGAGAAATGTAAATTTTGTCATAGGAAAATTTTACATTTTTCTGGAAAATGAATTGGGTTTAAAGTGTGATTTATAAAGCACTTTTCAAGAAATAGATTTTCCTTTCTTTTTAAACACCTACAACTAAGAGGTACACACTGCCATCAATAGGCTAATAATAATATATGTGGATGTAAGATTTATCAATCACAATGTACTCCTACTCCCTTTTAAGGAGACAAGAGAAGGATGTTTCTGTCTCTACTTTATCACTGGAAACTGAAGCTCAGGAAGGTAGCTGACATCTCAGACCTTCTTCTTGAATGAAAAGTCCATCTCCTCTCCATTGCCTTCCTTCCCAGTTGCTCCTAAGCCTGCTGCATTTTCTGGCTCCTGTCCCCACCACTCCATCAGTGGCCATCTCCAACAGCACCTAAGACTTCTTAGTCGCTAAATCCAACAAGTAGTTTGCAACCTCATCATATAAGCCCAAGATTATTCAAAACAAGGCCACTTGTTTGAAATACAGCTCTCCTCACTTTTTACTTCAATGCATTCCTGAAGAGCATGGGAGAATTCCGAATGGTGTTAAAATTAATTAATAATGACTGAGCTTGAAAACAAAATCGTGAGCTATCTCACCCAGATCTACATAATTATTGTTGAGTATAAGCCTGCAGCGATCAGATAATAACTAGCTATCACTTATCGAATGTTACTGGGCCTGGCCAGTCTACTCCATGTCTTAACTCATTGACTCTTCCAAACACACTAGGAGGCAAGCACGGTTACTGTCCCTAGTTTATAAATGGGGACACTGAGATGCAGAGACCTTACCAACTTGCTTAAGTTTGCAAGGCTAGCCAGGGTTTGAATCCAGGCAATCTGGTTCCAAAGCTCACGCTCTGGACCATTGCACAAGTGCAGAAAGGCAGCCAAAAGTGAAGTGAGTTTTAGTGAGTTTTCAAAGACAGTGTTGAAGAACCGACACACTGCTCAAGTGCTTGAGGGTCCTTGGCTTTCCCAGATGGGTGCCGCGGTCACCTTTGCACAGTGATTTTGTTTAGCAACCCTTCCCTTATCAATAGTGCAGAGATGAACTTCACCCACACCCCAGGCTTGCCTGAATTATAAAGAGAGAATGTTTTACCAAGATCCAGAGTTCAGGTCAATGACATTTTGTTATATAACAAATGAGAGTGGTAGCTGGTTGCAGTGGTACGCAGCCAGAAATGAATGGAAATTCTCCATGATAATATTCCTGGCAGCAAAGAACAACTAGCACGTATTGGGAGTCCCCATATGCCAAACCCATGCCACACAGAATTCTATATATATTATCTCCCAATTCGGTTTGGCTCAACAAGAAATTGAGTGCCTATTTACCCAATAGAAGTGTACTAAGTGACCCAGGTACAATGCTGGGCACTTGAGATGGAAGGTGTGTAAGGCCAAGTCCTGCCTTTGGGGAGCTCACTTTAGATAAGTGGAAAGAAAGCGAGAGAAGGGACCAGATGCAGCGGGGCCAGGAGCACAGGGAATGCAGAGGCTCTCACCTGAACCAACGTGGGGAGGGTACCCCAATAGAAGGAAGGAAATGGGTGGTAAACAGCATGGAGTCTGGAAGGAACTGTGAGCACCAGAGAGGAGAGTGTCAGGCGAGAAGCAATGGGAGCTGAACATGCAGAGGGGGAAGGGACCAGGTCAGAGAGGGGGCTGGGGTGGTGGCAGGCCAGGGAGACTTCATTCCCTAGGCGGGAGGGCACCATGGAAGGGTTTTCTGCAGAACAATGGTGAGCTCCTGTGGTGTGATTCTGGCTACAGAGTTGCAGGACAAAGTGGAGGGACACAGGCAGGAGGCAGGGAAACCAGTTGGGAGGCCATTTCCAGCCAAGGGATGCTCTTGAAATCCTGGCCTACAGTAGTTAAAGAGCAGAGAGGGAGGAAAGAACAATTCAAGGACCACTTAGGAAACAAGACTGGCAAGAATGCGGATGGGCTGGCCGTTAGGGGTGAGTGAGAGCTGGCCTAGGTGGCCAGGTGGCAAGGTGCCATACACCGAGAGGCAGGGACTCTCAGCCCTCTCTTATTAATGAGGAAACTAGCAAGGATGGAGCAACTTTTTCTGGTGGAAAAAGTGTATCTGTCCTAAACTGTAAAGGCCTAGCTGATTTCCGTGGTACCATATGTCTCCTGAGAATTTCCCAGTTACCTTCCTTTATCATCCCTTTTGTCATGAGATGATGCTCCCAATTTTGGTCACTCTCTGTTTACGAGTAGAGTTCAAACCCCGAAATGTATAAACTGACTATGCTTTACAATGCTTATAGCCTGGGTTCCCCAGATGCCTATTGATTTGCGAAGGTAGGAAGGGGGCACATGAGATATTTTCAACATTTCAAAGAGTCTAATGTAAATTGTGCAGTTACTGACAATAAGATGGTGCAGGTTAATGAAAATGTCAAGTTTCTTTGCTTTGGAGTGGAATTATAACTTGGTACGCTAATGCTGGTTATCTCATTGATCAGCTATTCTCATTGGCAGAACTTCTATCACTGTCTTAGAATGATTAAAATGGGAAAATCAATCAATCATTACTTAAATATGCATTGTTATTTAGACAATGGGACCTATGGGGAAATAATATAAACAGTCGACGTTGGTAAAGAGTTTAGATAGCATTGCTTCAAACTGTGGGGATTAGTGTTCAATAGAACAGTGAAAGATGAGGTGTTTGTCCTTTGATGCCTCTCTTCTGAGGGCTGGATGCCTCCTGTCCCCCTACACTATTGTCAGGGTACCCCGCTCAGACCCCAAGAGCTCTATGATCCCCCATATGTCACCTCTACATGGCTGTGTCCTGTATTCTGTCCTATCCTCTGCTTTCGCTTCAGAGCCCTGCTCTTCAATTTCTCGTGTGACAATTACTTTATCTATCTGCATTCATGAGACTGTGAGCCACTGCACATCAATGAAGGAGAACCAGCACACTGCCTTGAAAACCTTCAGCATTCAATGAGCGTGTGAACTAAGAAGTCATTTATTTACTCTTTCAGTGAGCCATGTGCAAAGCATTCTGCTAGGTGTTGGGAACACGGGGCCACTAGCATGCAAGCAAGTCAGAGGGAGATTGATCCTGCCATCCCCGGTGCTCACATGCCCACACGTGCATCTCTGTGACCCGAGGCATGGTGACGGTCATTAACGTTTATTGAGCAGCTACTGTGCACAAGGCACTCACTGGCTTAAGATTCAGCCCTGCGCTCAGGGGCTTAGAGTCAGGCTAGGAAGATAGGACACATGCATACACAATAAGATAATACGGTAAATGCCAAGATGGCTATAGACACAGGGGGGTGCTACGGAAGTTCAAGGTGGGCAGGGCTCCTGAGGGCTGGCTTGGTTAAGGTCACCTTCAAGAAGAATGACATTTGGCACGGTTTGGAAGGATGGCTAGGATTTAAGCAGAGAGAAGAGGACATTCAGACAGTAGGGACTGTGATGAGTGAACGAGAGTAGAGAGAAGAACGGGCATATTGTGTGCAGGCAGGAGGGAAATGTGGGGGAGGATTTGAGGGCACCTTTGGGTTGACATGTGGGGGCAGAGGCTGGTTTTCGTGCACAGCACTGGCTCTCCCCAGGGTGTCTATGAGTGGTGCTCAGAAAAGAGGGTTTTGGTTGAAGCCACTATTTGTTGAGGTTGACTTTGCATTCAGGGCATCTCTGACACCTTTTTTCCAGACACTTTTGAGCAAAGAAAGGGCCGTCCTCCTTCTGGGACCATGTTCAGGAATTGCTGTCTGTTAAGGTGAAACCTAAGACATACCTTTGCAAGGACATATGGAAGTTGAGGATGGCCCGGCAGTGTGGCCCCGTGCCAGACTCTGCCAGGAGACCAAAGACAGCCAAGAGCCCAGGGCTCCGGCATCTCCCCACTCAGCCAACACTCCACCCCAGAGAAATTGTGCAATATCACATATTTCTGGCAAACCAGGAATGAGGTGGCTCTTAATAACGGAAGCACCAATGCACAGCAGCATGAACAACTGTCCCCTGTTCCTTCTCTCCCCAAAGTTCTGTCCCCATGTTCAGATATACATTATACATATAAATCCCTGCAATACTGCTCAGGTTCCTAAAGACAGGACACTTACCCTCAGTGGCAAATGGCAGCCTATGAAGATGGCTGTTATTATGCATCCAGGGGTGGAGGGAAGGGTTCATTCAGTAACTTTATTTCTGGAAGAGCCACTGTTCTCCCAGGGCAAGCAGCACCAAGCATATACTCAAGCACCGCAGTAAGGCGCTAACATTAATCTGATTATTTGCTTTGTCTATAGAATGAATGAGATTCTTCTTTCATCTCTGCCCAAAGAGTAGATGCTACAAGAAGTCTGAACTCCTCGCAAGATAAAAGGAAGTATGACCACAAGTATTAAGATTATTGCTGTTGTTTTCTTTAAAACAAAACAAACCAAAAAGCTAAGAACAATGCATATGCCCCATGAGTGTGGCCCCTCCACAGAATCCCCGGGCTTCCTGGTTCAAAAACCTCTCGAGTGAACAACAAGAAGCCTTATTGTTTTATAATCACATTTTATTTTGAGTCAAAAATAATATTGCCCAATCTAATCACTTACCCGCCAAAATTTGGACTGTTTTAAAAAAATCAATCCAGGGCGCCTGGGTGGCTCAGTTGGTTGAGCGACTGCCTTCGGCTCAGGTCATGATCCTGGAGTCCCGGGATCGCGTCCCGCATCGGGCTCCCTGCTCGGCGGGGAGTCTGCTTCTCCCTCTGACCCTCCCCCCTCTCATGTGCTCGCTCTCTCTCATTCTCTCTCTCTCAAATAAATAAATAAAATCTTTAAAAAAAAAATCAATCCATTCTCAAAAAGATAACAATTGGTTGCCTTGAGGCTGTCAAAAGACTGCTTCTAGACACCAAGAACCACTCCTAAAGAAAAGTGCTAAGAAGGTGTTTTCTGATACTTGCATATCTGCAGCAAAGGTTTAACCTATCAGGAAAATGCCTCTGCGGGTCATAAAAGTCATTTGGCTGTCTAAGTTCTGGTGCGTATGCTAAAATAATCAGTCACGTTACTTTACAGTCACGCCTCGTACTCTCGTTCTGGAAAATCAATAAAGTGAGGGGAAGGCTAGGGATATTGTGTATAACTATTTAAAAGAGAGAATACAAAAAAATAACATTCTGTGAAAATGGTCCTTGAGGAAGCACAGACCTAGTTTTCCTAAGCAGGTTCAATTTTATCTCCAAGCTCATCACTGAGTTATTAAACCAAAGTGCCCATCATATCCTAAACAAAAAGTACAAAAAATTAAAAAGGGAAATAGCACGCATCCTTCTCTAGACGCTCTGGGGCACTGGAAATTGTCCATGGCCTTAAAGATGTATTTCTAAAATGTGTCCATTATTCACGCCCTTAATATTTTGTTCCACCAAATGTTACAAACCCTGACATTGTGACACTTCCTCCCTCGAAATTTTCTCCCTCCTTTCCTCTGCCATGTAAATTCTTCCTTATATTTCCCGCCCCGGCCCCAGACCCTTCTGCTTCCCAAAGCCACCTCTGATAAGCTGGCGACCCAGAAAGTCTGAGGAGCGATGGCCGGAAGGCAAGAATAGAGTCGTGCAGGAAGCCATAATGAGGCCCCAAAAAGCTGCTTTGTGAGAGTGTTTTCCGGCTCCTGGGACACTGTCTCCTCTCCCCTGGCACTACTGCTGAGGCTGAGTAGGGTGTCCGGGCAGAAGACGGAGCAGTTCCTAGTGGACCACTTGAATTTCATCTGACTTGCTTTTCACCAGCAGTGGCTGGTTCCGTACAGACTGGCCCCTGCACAGAGTCTAGATCCAGAAGGCACTCAGTGGTCACGTGGGCCAAGCACCCACACCATGCAAGAAGTGCTTTGGTGGCATTCCTGGTGGATGTGGAGGGATGCTCACCACCTCCCAGGGCAGCATTCCTGCCATTGTCAGACAGCTGGGGTTATTCGTTTACTTCAACATTGACCTGGAACCAGCCTGCACATTGGCCCTCCTTTACCCTCTAGACTCCACACCCTCTGTGCCCTGAAGTAACCATCATCAACCCTGGAGCCTCAAAGCTTGCAAAAGGATCTTCCGCATGTTTCATTCCTCTGTTCAGCAGCCCCTCTGTTTCCACCAGGCTACGCAGCTGGCCTGACCACCACCAACACATGTGACCACTCTTTTCAAGGGAATGTCTCAGCTGGTCGAGATCGCCCTTCTCACTATGTCCATACACTGCATTTCTTAATCCAGTAAGCTCAGGAAAAACTGGGTTAAATGAAGTTAAACAGATTTCTTTACTGAAGAACATTATGGACCTTTGATATGCTATTTATCTCTAAGAAGGCTTGCCTTCTACTTAATGTCCCAAACATTTTTAGGAACAGAACTTGGGAAATGGTGGCCAAACTGATCTTCAAATACCCTCATTCTGCAGCTAGATACCTCTCCCTCTCCTTCTGATTATACCAGGGAACACCTATGTGGCTTCCTTGCTCTGACAAACTCAAGATGTCTCAGCTGGGCTCTATACCAGCCCAGTGGTGTTTGCCTTTTTTTTTTTTTAGCTTATTGAGGTATGACTGACAAATGAAAATTGTATATATTTAATGTATACAACTTGGGGTGTTTGAGATAAGTATACCTTGTATAATGATTACCACAATTAAGCTAACTAACATATCCATCACCTCACATAGTTACCATTTGTGGGGGTGAGAACACTTAAGATTACCCTCTTAGCAAATTTCACATATTCGACATTATTACTAACTACAGTTACCACGCTGTACATTAGATCTCTAGAACTTGTTCATCTTATAACTGAAGGTTTGTATCCTCTGACCGACATCTCCCCATGCCCCCCACTCTCCAGCCCCTGGCAACCACCATTCTACTCACTACTTCCATGAGTCAACTCTTTAGATTCCACATCTATGTGAGATCATGCCATATTTGTCTTTCTGTGCCTGGCTTATTTCATGTAGCATAATGCCCTCCAAGTTCATCCACGTTCTCATAAATGGTGGGTTTCCTTCTTTTTTTAAAGCTGAATAATATAGTATTGTCCATATAGACCCACAATTTATCCATTCATGGACAATAACATTTAAATTGTTTCCATCTTTTGGCTATTGTGAATAATGCTGCAACAAACACAGGAGTGCAGATGTCCTTTCAAGATGCTGATTTCATTTCCTTTGGATATATACTCAGGAGTGGGAGTGCTGGATCATGTGGTAGTTCTATTTTTAGTTTTTTGAGGAACTTCCCTACTATTTTCATAGTGGCTGCACCAATGTATGTTCCTACCAACAGTACATGAGAGCTCCCTTTTCTCCACATCCTTGCCAACTCTTGTCTTCTTGATGATCATCATTTAACAAGTGTGAGGTGATTGCTCTTGGCTTGGCTTTGCATTTCCGTGATAATTAGTGATGTTAATCACTTTTTCCTATACCTGTTAACCATTAGTATGTCTTCCCTGAAAAAATGTCTCTTGGGGCACCTGGGTGGCTCAGTTGTTGTCTGCCTTCGGCTCGGGTCATGATCCCAGGCTCCTGGGATCGAGCCCTACATCGGGCTCCCTGCTCCGCGGGAAGCCTGCTTCTCCCTCTCCCACTCCCCCTGCTTGTGTTCCCTCTCTCGCTGTGTCTCTCTCTCTGTCAAATAAATAAATAAAATCTTTAAAAAAAAAAAAAGTCTCTTGCGTTCCTTTGCCCATTTTTTGATTGGGTTATTTTGGTTTGGTTTTGTTGCCATTGAGTTGTGTGAGTTTCTTATATATTTTGGATATTAACCCTTTCTAAGATACACTGTTTGCAAATATTTTCACCCATTCTGTAGGTTGTCTTTTCACTTTGTTGATTGTTTTCCTTGTTGTGCAAAAGCTTTTTAGTTGGATGTGGTCTTACTTGTTTATTTCTGCTTTTGTTGCTTGTGCTTTTAGTATCATATCCAAAAAAATCATTGCCAAGACCCATATCAAAAGGCTATCCCCTATGTTTTCTTTTAGGAGTGTTACAGTGTCAGGTATTACATTTAAGTTGTTAATCCATTTTGAGCTATTTTTTGCATATGATATAAGGGTCCAGTTTCATTCTTTTGCATGTTATTATCCACTTTCCCCAACATCGTTTATTGAAGAGACTATCCATTTTTCATTGTGTTTTTGGTTCCTTCGTCAAAAATTAATTGACCATATATGCATGAGTTTATTTCTGGATGTTTTATTCTATTCCATTGGTCTATATGTCTGTTTTTAGGCCAGAACCATACCATTTTGACTACTATAGCTTTGTCATATAGTTTGAAATCCAGAAGTGTGATGTTTCCAGCTTTGTTCTTCTTTCTCAAGATTGCTTTTGTGGCTCCATAAAAATGTCAGGATTTTTTTCCTATTTCTATGGAAAATGCTATTGGAATTTTGATAGGGATTACATTGAATCTATAGATTACTCTGGGTTGCAGGGACATTTTAACAATATTAATTCTTCTGATCCATGAACACAGGCTATCTTTCCATTTATTCGTATCTTTTTCAGTTTCTTTCATCAATGTCATAATTTTCAGTGTACAGATCTTTTACCTGCATGGTTAAATTTATTCCTAAGTGTTTTATTCTTTTTGATGCTATTGTAACTGGGATTGTTTTCTTTATTTCTTTTCACATAGTTTGTTCCTGGTATAAAGCAATGTAACTGATTTTTGTATGTTTGATTTCATATTCTGCAACTTTATGGAATTCATTTATTAGCTCTAGCAGCTTTTTAATGGAGTCTTTAGCATTTTCTATACACAAGATCATGTCATCTACAAACAGTTTTACTTTCTTCTTTCCAATTTGGATGCCTATTATTTCTTTTTCTTGCCTAATTGCTCTGGCTAAGACTTCTGGCTTTATATTGAATAGCAGTGGTGAGAGTGGGCATCCTTGTCTTATTCTGATCCTAGAGAAAAAGTTTTCATCTTTTCACTGTCAAGTATAAAGTTATCTGTGGGCTTGTCATATACAGTCTTTATCATATTGAGTTATATTCCTTTTATATCTAATCCATTGAGAATTTTTATCAGGAAAGGAAGTTGAATTTTGTCAAGTGCTTTTTCTGCATCTATTGAGATGATTGTATGGTTTTTTACTCCATTCTATTAGTGCGGTGTATCATGTTGAGTGATTGGTGGATATTAAGCCTTCCTTGCAGAGAGCAATGGTTTCTTTTTTTTTTTTTTAATTTTATTTATTCATTTATTTGAGAGAGTGAGAGAGAGAGAGAGAGAGCACATGAGAAGGGGGAGGGTCAGAGGGAGAAGCAGACTCCCTGCCGAGCAGGGAGCCCGATGCGGGACTCGATCCCGGGACTCCAGGATCATGACCTGAGCCGAAGGCAGTCGCTTAACCAACTGAGCCACCCAGGCGCCCAGAGCAATGGTTTCTTTTGAATATAGTTTAGGACTAGATTATCTAGATTGCTAGACATGGTCTGAGCTTAGAATTAGTCCTCCCGTACATAAAGCAAGCTCTCTGAGTAAGACACTTCCAGGTACAGTGATTTTCATTATAGTCATAAGTCTTAATAATCACCAATAACACTTTATTGGTCTTAACCAGTCTTAGCCTGGTCTTAGAATGAGACTTGATCAGAGCCCTAAAGCAGCCCAATTCCTATTTTAACAACCAGTTGATTCATACCCTCTGAGTCTTAGGCTCCTGACCTTTAAATGCAGCCTGGCATTAAAAGCCCTTGCATCTTTCCAAGATAGCAGTTCTCAACTTCCAGTGTATTCATATATTTACCTTCTTTGACTGTTTAGCTACTTAATGGAGTACTTTTTGCACTGCCTCATTAGCCAAGAAGTTCTCCCATTACTCCAAATTCCCCTTGTACAATTCTACTCTATTGGTAGAAATAATGAGATTATAGTCCTAAAAATGCCACACCCAAAGCATAAAACTGGTTTCCTCTTCACTAGTAGAGAAGAGCAATTTCCCCCTCTTTTTAATAAAGTTTCTCTCTTTTTTTATTTGGTATTTTTTGCTCAGTAATTCATACTCATGAAAGAAATGTGGAAGCTGTTGAAAGACTAAAAAAAGAAATAAAAATCATCCGTAATCCCACCAAGGAAGAAAAACCACTGTTAATATTTGGGCCACTTCCTTATACTCTTTTAAAGAATCAAGCAATCTTTGCCAATAGGAATCCAGCTGCCAAGTATTAGGTGTGCTTGAAAGTTTAAATACACTAGAAGTTAAGGTTGCCTCTAGCAATATTGAGTTCATACAATTTATTTCTTGTACATCAGATCTCTTCCAGAAGTAAGACTTTCAAACAATTTTACCCAGAAAAATGAGCTTTGAAAATGTCTTGCCATGTGTGTTAATCACCTTTGTATGTGCTTCACGTACTTCTGGCTCATATGTTCTATATGCCTGCTCCATCTCCAGCCCCGGTGGAGCAGCTCTGATCTCCTGATACCCCATCAACGGTAGATTTAAATAAGTGTTGTTGAAAATTGTGTCAAATGCACCTTGAGGAAAACTATTGCAAGATGCTATGCCTATTTTATAATGGTCTCTTTTTAAATGAAATTGACTCTTTTGTCTTCTTCTTTCCAAATTCACATATACACGTCATAATTCAGAAGCCTTTATTAAATACACGTCATGGTCTCTTCTACAAGGTGGCTGGGGCTACAGAAACAGCAAGCCTGCAACAATTTAAAAAGGGGTCACCGAGTTGGTACAAACTGAAAACACAACAGGCTTTTAGGAAAAGGGGTGACTCGAGTAGGCACAACTGTTAAGATCTGTACTGATCTGTGAAGGATAAGAGAAGAACCAGCAAGAAAAATACCAGCAGAGATCAGAGGCTGGAATTAGCCTTCAGCTAACATTTACTATGCACCAATGCCACATGCTGGGCATTGGGATGGTGGGGGTTGGTGAGAGATATGATAAAAGCAGCAATGAGTGGGGGCTCGTAAGTGCCCTAGACAAACAGGAGAAGCTTCCATGAGGAGATGCCCCTGAGCTGAGCACTGAAGGAAAGAGAAGAGGAAGGGAATTGCAAGCATGGAAGGGCAAAGAAAGGACGCATGCAGCAACATGACCACTTTCAGAACAGGATATGGGGGAAGGATGGGGGAGAGGAGTCTGCCGAAAGAGGCAGGAGCCAAACCCTAAGTCCTGGGTGCTGGGCTGATGAATGTGTACTTCTCACCTTTACCCCCATTAAACCAAATGCTAGAAGGACATCTGTGCCATGGATAGAGATTTCTGGAATTGCCATGAGACATGAGACTTCACCCCTCCCTGGCAGGAACTCTCAGGCCAGGTGAGGAGGCAAGAAGCAGTCCTCCTAATTTTACTTTCTCAGAGTTTAGGCTCTCCATGACAATCTTACCTGGCCCAATGGCCAAGATGACTCTCAAAGGAAAGACAAAGGAATTTGAATGGTGAGGACATGCCGCCCTCCACAGTTTCTTCTTAGGAGCAAGATGGCTATGGGGATCTGTCCACCTCCAGCTTTCCCTGAGCACCCCTCTCTCTCCCACAAGTCTTCTCAAAAGAATGAAGCAGGAGGGGAGGCCCAACCTCATTCAAGCAGGAGTCTGTTGCTCAGAGGCTACCTAGAGCCTTGCCTGGAAGAGGAGGGTTGAGAGCCCGAGAATGGTTACCTTGAGCTGGATCAAGGGATAGACCCAGGAGCTCCAGAGCCACGGCCACAGCCACCGTCTTCTGCTGCCTGCTCTCCTTCAGCATGGTTCCCTCCAGACACCATGCTTACCCCAGAGCCTCCATGTATCCCCCTGACTTGGGCATCTGATCCCAACCTCCTGTTTCCTGACCTTGTACCAGAGAGCCTCCGCTCCATGCCTGGCATACATTAACAGATCAACAAATATTTTTGAGATAACAAATGGAAGTCAGCTTTCACTTCCTATTTACCACCTCTGCTTCATGCCTTCATCTAATCTCTGTGTCTTTGACCCAGGTTATTAATATGGCCCTGGGAGTGGATTACAGATGCACAGCTGCCTTGCTGAATGGTGCGGTGTTATTGTCGGCTACTTCCTGATCTACACTGATTATTACCATCCAGTCAGGACACATGCCCCTTTCCACAACCAGAGCAACATTAGTGTATGTCATTCATTCATTCGTTCATCAAACATTTATCGAGGCCATGCTATAAGTCAGGCACTGGGCTGGGAGCTGAGAACACAGAAATGAAAAAACAAAACAAAACAAAGACAGAAACATGTAGAGAAGTGTCTAATACCAACATTAATGCTGTGAAACGGTCTGGAGGATTCAGGTGGGACACGCTTTGAGAACCATGGTCAGAGCATAGCTATCGATGGGAAAATAGATTCATAACCATATGAAGAAATTTAAAATATACCTGAAGCACTAAAGACTTATTTTCCTCTGCAGTTAGCTTACATAGATGACAGTTAATGATGGTGGCTGCCATCTACTGAGCACCTACTATGTGTAGGCACTGTGGTGTGTACATCCCTGAGCATAGGAACACTTTGAGATGGGTGAATGGGGTGGGGCAGGGAAGAGAGCTACTCATGGCTCCTGGTTTTGTATATGGCTGGTTTCAAGGCAAAATAAGCTATACTGAGAAAAGTTCAAAAGATAATTAAACCAGTTAAAAAGCAAAAACAGCAATGGGACTGAAGCTGAGTTTCAGAGCCAATTTCCAAGAAGTCATTTCATCATCACAGAACATCAAATGGAACTCCATTTTCAGCTATGCAAATTCCAAAAGAATAATACCTCACATTTGCATAATGCTTGATGCTTTTCAAAGTGCTTTCCCAGTTATTAATCTAGGGGAGGATTTATTACCACCGGAAACATAAATTGAAATTCTGTTCAAACTCGAGTTCTCCATTAATTTTTCCACTTTCCCCTCAAAAACTGGAGCCACATAAATCCAGGTGCTTTGGATCGAGTGGGTGACTATAGTAAGTTTAACCAGCCAGGTGAATATGCATAAATGGAGCATCTTGTGGGCCCTTCCATCTACAGACACAGGCCTTGGGCAGAGCCAAACTTTGAAAAGCCTCCTGTGGAATTAACCAGATAACAGGGAGCTACTCTCAGTTCAAATCTGAGATCCTTTCAAGGTCTCATGCACTCCGTTCATCAGAATCCATTCCTTTCTATCAAATAGCAGAAAACTAGGAAATTAGTTCCACCACTTTGTCCTTAAACCTACAGAAATCCCTGCCAGTGGCCTCCTGCAAAGTGGCCCACGATGCCAGACAGCTCCTACGTCCTTCTTGTTTTTAATGTCATATGAACCAAGAGGCTGAATCCACAGTACATCCACCACGGGGAGCGGATCTCAGAAAAGCGAGGTGAGAAGATACGACACGTATGAGGAAATAACTTCTCCCCAAACCTTTCCAATATTTTTCTTTTTCCATCTTTCAAACTTAATTATGTGTAGTGTTCTCAGTCACTGAATCACCAGCCTTTCCTGACACCTCGATCTCATGCATTTTAGCAAAAGATTAACCTGGCTGTTTGCTTTTAATTCTGAAGCTGTGTTAATACTCAACTCCCTCTAGATTAGAAGAGAAGAAAAACACACTCCCACATCCCCCACCCTGGCTCCAGCGAAGGTCCAGGGCTGCTGTTACCGGCAATGTCACGGTCATGGGAACTTGCTGGCTGACTTACCATTTCAGGAAAGCCAAGAGGATCACTGAGAGGGCCACTGTCAGCATGGGGCCATTCACTTCCAGTTTGAGAAACCCCAAGAAGACTTCCATTGTTCCTCAGAGTCTCTAGAAGGGCGATCCTCCAGAGGAAAGAGGGAGGCTGATCCCCCTGCTGTTACAGGGACCACGATCCGCAGATGGAAGAAGGATCAGGCAACCACGACCACAACACGTCAAGTGGGTCCCCAAAATGTGCTCTCCGTCAGAGTGTCTCCTTATAAAGAGGAAGGAAGGGAGGGAAGAAACACAGGGTTTCAACATAAGGCAATGAATCAGCAACTTTATTTTCTTGAAGACTGCACTGTCAATAAACATTTATGTTAACTTCCCAGGGAATTAGCAGAAGGACTGGTCCCATGTTTGCTGAGACACTAAATAGTTGCAACCATAGATTTCTACTCCAACCAGTAGTCTTTGGAGAAAGACTCCCCTTCAAAAAAAATAAATTCATAATTCAATGAAGATATGGGGTCTGGAGACTCTGAATGTCCCAGAAAAAATTGGGGTCAGATACCAGCCTGATGGAAAATGCTGGTGGCACTGAGGATATCCATCCCACAAAGTTCATTGGTTCCTGGGGTCTGAGGGCTCCTTGGTGACTGGCTGATGGAATAGACCAAAGATCTTGCCTTGCGTCAGCATTCTCATCATGGGTTGGAGGATTTCTCCCATGTCTAAAAGTGCGTCCGCAGGCTCGTGCATGGGTCCTTTGTTCCAGCTCTGAGCTTATCTGACTGAAGTAGACTGAATCATTTTTTGCTTATTAGCGTATTACACTTTTAGTAATAGGGAGGATGTATCAGAGAGTGAGTCATTCACTCATCATGATATTCATCCATTCATGCAATATATATGGGGGACCAGGCTCTGTGCTGAGTTGACAGTGTTTGAAAAATAGAAGTTGTACCAGGCTCTGGGAAAATGTCTCGGGGGAGAGAAGGACAATAAACAGGTAGACAAATAAATAAGTGATTGCAAGTTGAGAGACGTACTGTGAAGGTCACGGACACAGGGCTAGGACTAAGAACTGGGGAGACCCACTAAGGGAGTGTAGCAGGGGAAATCTGTCTGGAAAGGGAAAGCTTGAAGCTGAGATTCTCTGTTGAAGAGAAGTCCATCATGTAAAGAGCCATGGGCAAAAAGGGTGACACAGACAGAGGCTCTAAGGTGGGAAAGAATTCCCGTGGTGGGAACTGGAAAGAGGCCAGTCCTACTGGAGTAGAGCAGACCAGCTTGGGGAGGCCTCTCTTCCCTAAGAGAGGGATACCGTCACCAGAGGCTAGACAGCACAAAACCACAGTGAGAGGCGTGGGCTTCATTTTACGTTCCACTTAGGGTTTTAACATGCTCGTATTTATGCTTGGTAAAAGCATTCTGGCTGTGCGTGGAGAATTTGTTGGAAAGGAGCAAGAGGAAGAGTAGGGATGCCACTTAGAAGACTATTCATTTGTCCCAAGATGAGCCTGCTCGGATGGAGCAGGGATGGAAGTAGAAGGAAATAGATGAATTTGAAAGATATTTAGGAGTAGACCACAGAATTTCCCAGTGGATGGGATGTGACAGGGAAGGGGAAGGAGGAAGCAAGTCTGACTCCTGGGCTCCTGACTTGAGCTGTGGGTTGATGTATAGAGGTGACATTTACTGAGATGAGGAAGATGGGGTATTGGTGGGAAAAATCAAGAGTTCAGTTTGGGTCCTGTTTAGTCTGAAATGCCTGGGAGACATCTGAGTGGAACTGTCAAGTTGGAGAGGGATCTTGGCTGAAAACATAAATAATAATTAATAACAACAATGCCATTAATGGAGTACTAACTACGGGCCAATTACTATTCTAAAGGCATTGATATGTGTTAACTCATTCAATCCTCATAAACAACACCATGTGGCCAAGCTTTATAGTAACCCCCTTTTATAAAAGAAACTCAGACATGGGATGTACGACTCCAAAGTCCATTTTCCTAATCAAAAGATTATATTCAAATATGGACAGCATCAATATACAAATGGTATTTAAATCCAGAGGAAGAGATGAACCACAGCCACAAATAGGATAGCAAACCACACAAGTACTAAGTACCTTCTCAATACTTCCCTTTTCTCTGACCATCTGCCCTGCCTCCCTGTTTTTCATTCCTACTTAGGTGCCCCCAACAGTTGCACCCCAAGTGCCCCACACTCCAGCCCAGCCCTTTTGGACGTCCCCTCCCTTCTCCATATTCTGTATCTCCCCTGTCCCATGTGACCAGGACTGTGCTGAGATGGTAAGGGATCTGTGTATTCCCCGCTTACAAAACAGAGCTATGCTTCATCAAGGGTCATCTGAAATACAATGCTTTCAATCACAGGAGCCACAGGATGGGGCCTGGGGGCAGAGCTACCAGGTGTGGAGGAAGCAAATCATCATGGCCATGGATTCAGAAAGTTGGAAGGACCTCAGCTATTACTAAGGCTGGTGGACGTATCAGAGAGATGCTCGTGAAAAAAACTTTTTTTTTTTTTTAAAGACTCCAAGGTGAAATAAATACAAGAAAATGCTGGTGTAAGCATCGATAAGTAAGCTTATTTCCTGAAAGACCTCTCGGGAGACTTGAACTTGCTAATGTGCGTTGTGAAGCTCAGAGAGTGGCATGCAGAGAGCAGCGTCGTATTTGACCACAGAATTCTTGTTAAGGGTCATTTATGAACACATCCCAGATGTAGTGTTCTTAGGAATGTGCTTTGAGAAATGTTGACTGAACCCAACTCTGATTTACAGAGGAGGGAATAAAAACCCAGACAGGGAAAGTGACTGGTACAAAGTCCCATTGCTGCCTAGTGATAGAACCTGGGTCTCCCATCTCCCGCCTCAGGCTCTTTATCTAGAATACGCTCCTCATGTCACTGCCTGTGCCTAGCACAGGCCCTGCCCTGTTCACAGAGCACCTCTGAATGTTAGTGGCCAGTTCCGAGAGGTCTGACTTCCTTGAGGGGTTGCCAGCTCCCCAAGTGACTGAATTCACTCATACATTCCTCTGACTAATATTTTTGGAGCCCTTTCTATGTGATTTGTGATTTGGAGGAGCTGCGAATGCTGTGGAGAGATCATCACACCCTTTCCACACTAGCGTCAAAGCAGAGATAACACTCAGTGAATTGTAGAGAGTAAATTAACGAAGATGGAGTGGGAGGGTCAGATATGAAAGATATTAAGCATTTTTATCAGGGAGTAACATGATTAGGAATGTATCACAATCTTGAAATCTATGATGCAATATAGGGACATTTTGGGGTTTTTCCACAATGGAGGACAGACTGTCGCCATGATGTTTATCATAATTAAACATCAGGCTTTTACTCTCTGAATGTTTTCTTTTTTTTAAAGATTTTATTTATATTTTAGAGAGAGAGGGAGCACACAAGCATGGGGAGAGGCAGAGGGAGAGGGAGAAGCAGACTGCCCATTGAGCTGGGAGCCCGACGTGGGGCTCGATCCCAGGACCTGGAGATCATGACCTGAGTCGAAGGCAGACGCTTAACCATCTGAGCCACCCAGGTGCCCCTGAATATTTTCTTTTCAAAAAATCAAATTTTTAGAACTTTTTAACAAACATTCTATAATTCCAACTCCCAGAGATAAACTCTGTCAACAAATTAGCATATATCCTCTCACATTCTTTTCTTTGCAAATACAAATGTAGTAGGTATATTCTCAGTTTTTATAAAAACAAGATCATCGTACCCATGCCCTTCCACAACTGGTCTTTTTCACTTACTGTAGCATGCATATCCTTCTACGCCACACCTAGAGAGGTACGTCATTGGCTTCCTAGAATCCCATGGTACAGATGTGTTGTGACTCATTTAGCCTGTCCTTCACCGGATGGCATCTGAATTGCTTCCAAGCGTTCCCAACCACAAATGAGGCTGCAGTGACCATCCTTGTACATATCGCTATGGCCTTGGGGAAGGACATCCCAAGTGAAAGTCTTAGAAATGGGAGTGGGGCACCCAAAGATATGCACTCCAAAAAGGCTGGTGGGTGCTTCCCTCCCTAAAGGCAGTTTCAGTTTTCCCTCCCTCGAGCTATGTGTCGAGGTGCCCACTTACCCCACCTGGTAGGACACCCCACAGAGCTTTGCTCCTTCTGTCTCAACCCACCCCAAGTCCATCCCTTTTTTCTCCTACATCCAGGCAGACACCTCCCCCAGACTTGAGTCAACTGTTTTGACTTAAGTCTTGTGTTTCTTTTTAAAGCTTTCACTCCATAAATTCTGTGGTATTTCCTCCATGTTCTCTTTGTTTAAAAACTGCCTATGCAGACGTCTAAGTGGTGCCTTCCTTCTCTGCTGAAGGCTCCCAGCTGGCCTGCCCGAAGCCTTGATGTCTCAGGGAGGTTTGAGGCACTGGGCACATTCTCCCTGCCAAGTAGGGCCCCAAGTGAAAGGACAATGGGGCTTACCCAGCACCACAGAAGTTCAGAGAACATTTACACAGAACCTCATTTCAGCCTAGAGCAACCCTGAGGAGTAGGTGAGCAGGACCTTTCATTCCTGGGCTCTGAGAGGAGGAAGCTGGAGCTCAGAGATGTAACATGACAAAAATCACGCATTAATAATTTCCGGAAGCCAGGCTCAGGCCCCAATCTTCTGGCTTGAAACCTAGTGTTTTCCCCATTAAATCTAAAGTCACATTTTGGCTTAAAAATGCATAGTTCACCAAGCCAGCCCATGGTTGTGATACAGTTTATCTTTAGGTTTCCCCCCTGGGGCAGAGAGTTGCTATAGTTAGGGAAGATGGAGGGATGGTGTTGGCCTGTGAGCTGCTTTTATCTCTTTGCAGAAGATACTAGGGCCCCTTTTGGAGGGGGCAAACAACAAGCTCCTCAACACCATCCAATATCTTAAGAGATTCTCTGTCCACTTTCTGAGACTGAGGTCAGATGATGAGGGCTCGTCCATTCCTTCAACAAACGTTTATTGAACAATTGCTAAGCCCTAAGCACCAGGGATTGAATCCCAACGTATAAGACCTAGGTCTCGCCACCAACACACTCTCCTCCGAGGATAGGGAAACAGAAATGTAAGAACCTAAGTGCCCTCAGTGTGAGAGGTACCATGACAACAAATACGTACAGGGCACAGAGGGAGCAAAAACAGGAGGGAGAGGATTGGTAAAAAGTTTGAACAGATGACACATGAGCTTAGACTGGACAGATGACATCACTGAGCAGATGAGAATGGGACAGATGTGCTTAGCCGAGAGAACACAGCTCACTCTTGCTCCAAGGCATCAGTAGCTGGCAGGAAGAAGGGAGAACAGGCAGATAGTCAGAGGCCAGGTCATGCAAGCCATTGTGGGCCAAGCCAAAAAGTTTAAACATTATTCTAGGATCCATGGGAAGCCAGAGGAGGACCTAAATTGAGCAATAACATGATTAGATTTGCTTTTAGAAATTTCCCTCAGGAGACAGATTGGATGGGTCAGATCTGAGATGGGGAGACCAGTGAAGAGGTTGCTTGGCCATCTAAACAAGAGATTATGGCCTGAATAAAGCCATAGAGCTGGAAATGGGGAAGAGAAGACTGCACTTTGGGATTACTGGGACGGCAGGATCAACCGTATTTGGTCATCGATTGAGTATGGGAATGAAGAAGAAGGGGTTGTTGAGGATAACGCCCCAATCTCTAGCTCCACTGATTGAGCCCATGTGTGCTATGCACCACAAGAAGGACTTGGGAGGAGGAATGAGTATCGGAGAATTAGTGCGGCTTCAGGGGTGAGCATGCTGAGCCCCTGGTGACCATACAGGTGAAGGTCCTTAGAAGGCAGCCAGGTCAGGAGAGAAATCTGAAGCGGGGAAGTCTTTTGGTTTTGAGAGCCATTTGTACATGGAGGAGGTGACGCCATAGGGTAAACTGGCCACAGAGAAAAAGTGGAGTGTTTAAAAGCGGGTCATGGGAAGAACACCAAGAACAGCAGCTTTGGGGGAAGAGGGGACATGGGGGGCGGGGTGGGGGTTGTGCCAAATGGAGCTTAAAAAGAAATTGAGGAGGAATGGTCTGAGAGAGCAGGAAAACTCGCAGGGGGACCCTATGTTCCTGCATGAGGATGTAGCTTTTTGTTTTCAAATGACCTGGCTCCTTTAGCTCTCTAGCTTGGAAAGTTTCTTAACCCCTCCGAGCATCAGTTTGTTATCTGTGATGTGGGGATAGCGGTACGCACTTCACAAGGTTGTTGTAAGAAAAACAGGGTGCCCATGTGGCTGCTTAGGAGAGCTCTTGACACATAGTAAGCACTTGGGTATGTGGTCTGGGAATGTTTTCACCAAAGCCACAGGAGGACACTTGTAAGGAGCAGGAAGCGGCCAAGGGTGTGAATGCTGCCGAAAGGTCAAGTGAGGTGGTTACCGAAGCATCTTTGGATTCGGCACGTGGGTCATTATGGCCACCCCCAGAATGGCTGTGGTGGAGCGGTGAGCGTGGAGAGGCAGAACCAGGGAAAAGGAGGTTTGGAACGTGCTGATTCAGCCTTCTCCGTCATCTCTCCGGCCCCTTGGCTGAGAGGTGGGAGAGGATGCAGGCTTGCACTGGCTAGAGCAGAATCTCCCGGTGCCGCTCCAGGGGGACCCCCCTCCCGCATTCAGAGACGTGTGGCGGACAGCAACCATCTGGGTGTGTCCCCCTCCCGCGATGGAGACAGAACTCTCTCCTCTCTTCAAGGTTGCTATGGAGACATGGAGGGGTCCGTGACCAGTTTTCAGGTCTATGTCACATCTTGACTTTGTACTGGTTGTGAGGGCAGGGACCGTGTTTTAGATATCATTGCGCCACGGCACCATCTGTCACACTGCGATCTCATATCCTCGCTCGGCTCTAATGAACATCCATGAGCCAGTCACTCCCAGATCTATTCTCTCCAGCCCAGTTCTCATTCCTGAGGGTCAGACATATATCCAGCGGCCTGCTGCTTCTCTTCTCACGGGTAGCCCACGGATGCTAACGGACTCAAAACGTCTAAGACTGGACTCATGGTCACAGCCTCCGTCCTCCGTTAAACTCTTCACCCTCGTCCCGTGTTCCCCGTGTCAGTAAATCACGCCTCCTTCCACTCAGCTCCCAAGTCAGAAACTGGGGCTCATCCTTGACTCTTCCTTCTCTCCCAGCCCCCCACCCCCCGCCACGTCCAGTTAATCACCAAGCCCTGTTGTTTCCACCTGTGAAGTCTCTCTCATTCCGGTCACTACTCCCTTTATCCATTTTTTTTTTTTAAGATTTATTTATTTGAGAGAGAGAGAGCGAGCAGTGGGAGGGGCAGAGGGAGAGGGAGAGAGAGAATCCTCAAGCAGACTCCCGCTGATGGCAGAGTCCCAGGCGGGGCTTGATCCCAGGACGCTGAGATTATGACCTGAGCCAAAATCAAGAGTCAGCCGCTTATCTGACTGAGCCACCCAGGCGCCCTATCTGTTCATTCTTACATTCATTTCCCTGGCTCGGTGAACGCACCGGCAGCTAGCCGGCATTAGGCAATGGGAATGCGTTGGTGCGGCAAACAAGCTAGGTCTCCGATCTCATAGAGCTTGTATCTAGAGAGGGATCCAGCCCAGTCGCAGCTCTTTGATCGCCCACTAGATTGCAGTAGTCTTCTCAGGAGCACCATGCCTCTCGTTCATCCATCAGCATTTATTTGTCGAGTCTGCACGAGCTGCCTGTCACCGTGCTGGGTATGCCCGAAGAGCATAAAGGCCAGCGTGACTGGGAGGCATTGAGCAAGGGGCAATGGAAGGCTGGCTGATGTAGGAGGCTAGCTAGCAGTCAGAACACCTAAGATCTGCTGGGCCCTGTAAAAAATGTACTCTTTCTTTCCAAAAGGAACAGGGAGCCATTGAAGGAAAGGCTTCAAGCAGGGAAGTGACATAATGCTCTTCGGGCCGACTCTTCCCATCTGGTTTCACTATTAAAATGAGTGTGGAGCTCATCAGATGACAGTCTAACATCCACAGGTCACCAGATGCCCCAGTCACACAGTGGGGGCCCTGAAGCCGGGCTACCATTCAGACCTTGACTGTGCCTTTCATCGGAAGGCGGGAGATGCACTTGACTATAGGCTGCTCTTGCTATTGCTAATCAGACATGACCCACCCTATGTCCTTCACATCTCAGCTTCTCTATCAATTTATGTCACCCATGATCTCAGCTTGTCAGATGTTAGCACTTTCTAAATTATCATCGAATCTCTCCTGGCACGCCACGTGGCTGAATGTGGCTACATGTTGATGATTTCGCAGTGCTCTGCCTGTGAACGTGGAGAGTCAGCAGATGGCTTGACTGCCTTAAGGCGAGCCTTGGAGCTTTCAGGCAAGCCAGTGCCCAGATCCGCCATTTTCCACCTCTTATCACTGGAGGTGGGGCAGGCCTTGTGGAGACAGACTGCATGCCCAGCAAGCAGAATCCAGAATCCAGAGTTTGACAGCCAACTGCAATGGTATTCGGGGCAAGTCAGTACTGTGAAGTCCCCATATGGAGGAAAGAGGGCAGGGACATATGCACGGGGCCTAATAATGGGGATCCCAAAGCAGAAGATAATCAGAAGTTTGGGCAACAGTGCTTTCAAGGAAATACATACATGAGCTAGTTGTAGGAGCCCAGGCCCCAGAATAGCAATACAGAAATAAGATCTGAGTCCTGGTGGGGGTGGGGATGGAAAGAGAATGGATCAAATAGGGACTGTAACAAGGAGCCCCCGCATCTCAAGGGCTTAACACTACAGAATTCTATTTCTCACTCACCGGACAGTCCAAATGTGGGCTTTCAGTAGGTAGCCTTCCACGCAGTGATCTGGGGAATCAGGCTCCTTTAGTTTTGGGGCCCCGCCATCCACTACCCTGCAGATGCCTCTGCTGGATCATCCTGCAACCAGCTGGTGAAGGGGAAAGGGAAAAAGAAAAGGCGTTAGGAAGGTTTTTACAGGTCAGGCCTGGGAGTGGCATGTTTATCAGCCATCCTGATACCCTTGGCCAGAATTCAGACGCGGCCACACCTACCTGCAGAGGAGGCTGGAAATGGAGAAAAAGAAGTCTGGCGAGCACATAGCATTCCTGCCACAGGTAGGTCCCATCTTGGGTATGTTCTCAGTCCAGTGATTCCTGCATAGGAAGCCCGCTACTAGAACAGGGTGGAAGGTGGCCTGCTTGAGGCCCCCGAAAAAGCCAAAGTCAGTTCAGGATCAGGGACAAAGAGCAGCCAGTCTGTGAGATGATAGGGTGCTGCTGTCTGTGTTCTGGCCTCCTCCCCAGCTGAGCCTGGGTCCCAGGGCACTGGCTGTCAGCTGGGGCTCTGTTCTGAAGTCACAGCCAGAGCTTGCCCACAGCTCCATGAACCCATCGGAGCTATCCGTGTATGATGCTCATTCAGACCCAACTAGACTAGACTAGTCCACCTAACTAGATCCTCTTAGAATGTGGTGCTACTTGAATCAACTCCCCATGCCCCAAATGGACTATGTGGATCAGACATATTTGCTCTGCCTGAAGAAGTCAACTTTGTACCTGGAACATTCTGTCAAGCCCTGTCTTCACTGGTACTAGCTCCCTCCCCATCCATACTAGTCTGTGTACTGAGGTCCCAACCTGCCTTTTCCCTGTGCCCACCTGAGTTATGACAGGCCTTGTGCGATTCTATATTCTCACGCCCACCCCCCACCACCCCCCGCAACAGGCCAGGCTCCTTCCTGTGCATTTTCAAAACTCAGATGTCACCTCCTCAAGGAAGACCTCCAGGACTACCCATGATGATGAGTTGCTCTTTTATGTCCTGCCATAACATCCCAGGCTTTCTCTATTGAAGTCGCCTGACTAGTTGTGTATCTCTATACTCCAGACGTAAGCCTTCTGAGAACAGAGGGTGTGTGCATCTGATCCAACAGAGTAGTCCCAGGGGCAAGGAGAGAGCCTGTCTGTCCCTCAGTAGGTGTTCATGAAATGCTTGAGCGAAGGAATGAATGCCCGTGTTTCAGGTAGCAGCCACCAGATGGCAATAGTGCTCTTTGGGTTATGAAGGTAAATGCGCAGACTTTCTGCAAGAGCACCTGCAATAAATTTGAGGTTTGTTCCCATCATCGGAGCCCTTGGTTATTTTTCTGTAAAATGTATCTGTTAGTTGAAATAACCACAAAGTCACTGCTCAAGCTAGACCTTGTAGGAGAGATGTTAACAAACGGCATCCCATAAGGAAAGGAAGAGGTACAGAGAAAGCACCGTGGAGTCCCTGGGTCCTTAGTAGCCCTCTCCACGGGATCTCAGTATGGGGTTATTTAACTCGAAGGCCCGAGAGTATGCATTCAGACGCGTGTGAAGTTTCTGAAGCTGCCCAGCCTGACCCCCACGTGGCTGCCTGTACCTGTTCCGGGTTCGCCGGCTCTAATTTCACTTGCTTATCTTACCGGGGTTTTGCCAGTAGACCAGTTTGGCTAGAGAGGAGGGTTTATGAAGGCTCGTGAGAGATAAGGCTGGACGGAGGGAGGGGCCAGCGGGAGGACGCCTCTGGATAGCAGGCTGAGGAGTGCGGACTTTACCCCACGCACAAAGGAATAGAAAGAAGGTTCTAGTGCCTCGCACATCTGCGCCTGCGTGCGTGTGTGCGGGCGGCGAGCATGCACGTGAGGGCCGGGGGAGTGGAATGGGGAGGGAGGGATGTGTGCCAAGTGGTGTGGAGAAGGATGGATGATGGGGCTGGGGGGCACTGAAGCGAGGGAGACCAACGGCGCGGGGAAGGGGGGTGTCACTGTAGCAACCTAAGATGTAGGGCGGAGGCACCAGACAGTGGGGGTCGGGGATGGCGGACATCCGGGTGGATTCGGGTAGGTTCCACAGGTAGGACAACTGCAGGATCGGACGACTGGTGGGGGAAGCAGAGGGGGAGAAGAGAGCCTCGCAAGGAGCCCCACTGTTGGACTAAACCCTGCCTTTGTGCAAATTAGAAAAAGGCCTGTCCTACCCCAGAAAAACCAGGCTCTTTCTTTCTGCTTAGATGACTTCTCAGTGAAGGGATGACACTCAACTTCTACCTGCTGGCAAACCATCTTCTCTGCAAAGCTCCTGGATGACTGGGGGGAGGGGGGGGGACGGTCCCTGAGTCAGTCGGTCCATGCCCGCCCTGCTCCACGGTGGGGTGGGACCAGTTCCAAGCCTGGATGCAGGAGGCAGGAATGGGATGGTATTTCTGGGCGAAATGGGGACAAATGGACGGGGGGCTGCTTTTAAGAGGAGGAGCATCTCGAGTTTCCTACATCTCCGGGCAGTGGTTCTCGAACTTTCGAGGGCGTCAGACACACACGGGAGGGCTTGCTAAAACACAGGGTGCTAGGTGTCTGATTCAGCAGGTCTGGGCTGGGGTCTGAGAACTGACATTTCTGCCAAATTCCCTGGTGATGCTGATGCTGCTGGTTCTGGGACCATTCTTGGAGTCCTACCCAAACCAGATGAATCAGAATCCAGGTGGAAGAAAATCTGGGTATCTTCCCTGTACCTACACCATAGATTCAAAGACAGCACCCCTGTGGACAACTCAGGTCAGAGGACACTGCTGTATATAGAGCTGCAGTATTTTGGCAAAGTGTTTGGCTTCTATTTATGAATTTCCCCCGTTTTGTCTCTAACACTCTCCTCTTTCCCCCAGGAGAGGATTCAACTTCCCCTCTTTTCCTGACCGGAGTACTGGACTGGCCAGAACTGTCCCGTCCTCCCTGAGAAGCAGTGTGAACTGTTTCAAACTTGGTTCTTTATTCTAAGTACTTGCCACTTTGCTTTGTCTAGCTCTTCCAGATATCTTCTAGATATTCCAGAAACATCTATCCTGCATTTCCTGTGGGCAGGACATGCCTGCTTACTGCTTACCTGCTGAATAGGAGCTACCATTCTCGGTCATGAGCTCCTTCTACCCCAACCCTGGTCTCACCCCTGCACTCTCCAGCTACCCAGTGCTTTGGAGTAGATGTCTGTCTTACCTGCCAATACGATTATTCGAGGTTCTGCAGAAACTAAAAAAAAAATGTGTGTCCTTTCTCCCAATATAGTAGTAGAAAGAAGAGGTAACATAAGGTGTGTGTGGGATAGAAGTAAATATGGGTCTGAAATCCCACATAATTACATAATGGAGAGGTATTGCCAAGGTAAATTAATAGGAAAACAGTTGGGTGATGTTTACCGACAAAATCAGTTTGGAGTGTGTTAGTCCCTGCTTTTGCTTTGTAAAATGAACCACGAATACATCTCCCAAGAGGCAACCCCCTCATGGAAGTGACCACATTTTTCTATCTGCTTAGTCAGGTGACCTCAAAACTAGGGATATTGCCAAGATAAGGGCTGAGAGCTACCTGGGGTTCTTCAATCACTGGCTGCTTTGCTGAGCGCCTCCCCATCCGTCTGGCTGGCTGTCTGTCTCGTGTCTGTCCTAGCTTTCCATCTGTCCTGCTCTCTGTGCTACCCTCACATGCTGGAATGCCTGCCTTTGGTCTGTATTCTCTTACATCAAAACACCTGGATGGGAAAACTGAGATTCAAATGACGTTCGCTGTCAGTATCATGTGGACACCTCCCCTTCTTCCTACAGGTTTTGTAACTTGGCCAAGCCACTTTGGATTTGAGGCAGGACTTAGGCTCGCAACTGAGATCAGAGAAGCCAGCATGCTATCATGCATTTAGGAAACACTCTGGAACATCTGCTAGGTGAGGACTTCAGGGACAGGTGCCAAGAAAGGAGGATAGATCAGAAAAGTGCCCTGTGATCAGGGAGCTTGCCGATCAGTGGCCCAGGACACTAGACTTGAGGCAAAACCACAGGATGTAGAGTCCGGGTGAGGACTCTAGGTCAGTGCCAAGAATCACCACCTTTGGAAAAGTCAGGAAAATCATCTTGGGAAACCAATGAAAGATTACAGGCACTTAGTCCAGTTTTCCACCTTCATAGCATCCTGGGCACCTGGTCGACTGGTCTCTGCTTGATTTCCTCCCATTCTGAGGAGCTCACTTCCTTGTGAGGCAGCCCTTCTCTTGCTACAGGGCTTCAGAAGCTGCACCGGATTTCCCCAAGGACATTTCCTCACCTGAACCGTCACTCCCACATCTGTTCTTTCATCTGATAGTGACAACACCCTGTGATGTAGGCAGGGTCGTAGAGTGCCCACTTGGCCAAGCAGTTACACTCAGTCTTGGTCAGGTTCAGTGAATCTTGGCAAAGACAAGACTAGCACTCAGGCTGCTCAACTCCTGGCCTAACAATTTTTTTTTTTTTTTAATCATATAGCTCTACCATTGCATTGAGAGCAATCCAGACTCCAGATTTCTGAATTTGAAATGTACCTCACTACTAACCTTCCCAACAAGCCTGGGTGAGAAGGTGAGGGTTAGAACCATGTGCCCTAGAACTTTGGCCTTCATGAAGAACAAGCCAATTGCCTGGGCTCTGGGCTGAGTCAGTGGGGAAGTGAGCTGAGGTCAAAGGGAAGCCTGTTCTTCATACTCTAGCTAGAGATATGGAGTCAGAGGCTCTTTCTTTCTGCTTAGATGACTTCTCAGTAAAGGGCTGACACTCTCCCAACATCGTGGTGCTTCATCCAGGAGAGATAGGGAGCAAAGGTGGTGCTGGAGGAAGGCAGCGTCAAAGCCATATGAATAGTCCAAAAGGAATGCCCATCCACATGGGGCCAGACAGAGAGATGACAACAAGATCCACACCAACAGATGGGCGACAGAGACTCGCTTGTGCAGAGTAGAGAGGAGGTAGGACCGAGCAAGCTCCTGTGTTGCCTTCGCCTCATTCATCCTGGCTGTCTTGGAGCCTGGGTCCCAAGTATCACAACTCTGATTTATACCTGCTGTTGGCAGGAAAAGATGTACTTTCTGTCATCATTGAACCTTCTATCTGTTAACATCTAACACAGTTATAAAAAAAAAGATCTAGAAAACCCACAGTCTGGGAGTTCTAGGGGTCCTGACACAAGGTCAGGTAGCTTCAATTACATAACTGAGGAAAAACAGTTATATGGGATTCAGGGGCCCAGTGCAAGGTCTGAGGACAGTTTGGGTGGCCACAGTCCATAAGTCGATGATGGGTATTTTTATTCAAAAGAAGCAGGGTATAAAATAATGAAACATTTGGAAAACCTAAGGAACCCTGGACTTAGTCTTTCATCTCAAACACTTCTCAGGAAGCCATAAGCAGTCCAGTGGGCAATACATTTTCCTCAGCCCCTTGACCAGAAGCATGTTTTCTTGGCCAGCATGCACTCAGTCCTTGGTACTATGGTACTGTGGAATGACTGGCACATGAAGGAAATGATATGTTGCCTCCAAGGAGGGTAGTCAAACATCAAGGACATCATTGACCCCGTGCTGGAAGATCTCTGGAACATGGCATGTTGGAAGGACTGGATGAGAAAGGTCCATGCCTTGCCCAAGATGTTCTTCTCCACTCATTGTCCTTAAACAGAATGGTTTCCTCCTCAGAACACTAACCAAGTGACCCGTCAAGTGTATGCAGACATTCAAAGCACCTTGAATGAGGTAGTGACTGTCCATATTTTATGGGAAGCTAATCATGTGCCATGTTAATCAATGCCGGAATACTGGGGCTCTCCATCTTTTCCCCCCAAAAGACAGTTGGGACTGTGGTGAAGTGGTAAAGTCCCCTCCACTGCTTTCATGTCCCTTTTATTCACTTCGAAACCAGTCTCTAAGAAGAGTACGATCTTTATTTGGGCCTCATCCACAAAATGCAATACAGGGCAAAAGACTTGTTTTTGCAAGGACACATGGGGAAAGCAAAGGAAATTTTCTTCCATATGTTTGTCTGAACTTCTAAAAATCCAGAATGAACATGTATTACTTTCATAAAGGGGTTGGGGGGGTAGTTCTGGAAAAACTTTTTATTTGGGCTGCAAGCAGCTGAGATGAGGATAACGGTGCATGGAAGGTGTTCATTCACTCCATCTCAGTTTCTCCGAGGGGCTTGCCCCAAAGATGTGGGGTCAATCTCATCTCCCTGTGCTCATGTATATTTGCTCAGTAGGAATTCAGCATTTGCCACAAAATGTGGAACATTTCAACCTAAGTTTCTTTGTCTTGGAAAGAGCTTCCATCTAGCTTTTTATGGTGCACGGAAAAAGGAAAGCTCTTTTAACATTCCTCTATGCCATTGCTTTTCAAGGATGCCAGCAAGAAATAAATATAAGATACTGAGCGTCCACCTGTGGAAGACTACTCTATGGCATGGATTCTAGTTGTGCCAAGACTAGCACTTGAGGGCCTTGAATTTGGGAATTAGAAGCCACTGTGCCCCAGATTTATGACCGTTCCCATGTCTCACCCACCTGCTCCAGGCACGTTCCTGAAATTTATGAAATGCAATTGGTGAAAGGGTACATGCCAGGAAGTGCACTGGCCAGAGACAGTGTTGTGTGGACTAATTTAAGGCTTTGCTCATTTTAAAGGGGTATTTCTCATTCACAATAGCGTTTTTTCCCAAACCATCTGAAGCATCATACAGCAGTCAAATCCTGCTTGAAATGTGCAGAAAATATGCCTCACCAAAGGTCATTTGCTGTTTCCATCTTTTGGGTTAATTACTCCTGTGGTTCTTGTCTGAGTGAAAAAGTCCTTTTCTTTTTTTCTTCTTTTCCTTCATTTGTTGCTTTAACAATTAGTTATTGACTCTGTAGACCGTGTCTAGATTTTCCTTACAGAAATAAGTTCCACAATTTCTCTTTCCAAGAGCCCCAGTCATGCCATGGGATCATCTCTAGTCCAGAATCATCAAGAATGAACAGTTAGTTCTCCAAAGATGTTTTCAAAGATGTGGGAAGAGCCTGTTCGTGCCTCTCTGTCCTTCTCCAATGGGGATAATTTGGCTTTCAGACTAATTATGAGGCACGGCTCTCTTTTTGAAACATCTACTGAGAACAGCTTCACCCCTATCACCCACTCCACACCTCTGCTCGTGAATCTCAGACTCTTGAGAAACATCTATTCACCTCAGGTGTGACCCATTATCTACTGTAACAAAGAGTGACTGTATGTGCAGAGTATATATAGATTTGTACCCAATAGAGGCAAGAAATGTTTCCCTATAAAAGGAGATTTTTAAGAAGTCTCAATATTTTCAGGTCGAGTCCAATTCTTTCAAATTCTACTTATGCGAATTCAAATTAAATTCAAAAATTAAAACCAAAAGGCTGAGGTCACTCAAGTGAAATTTGTGTGACCTCAGTCTTTTGATTTTGCCTTTCAGACTGATCCGTGTGTGCAGGCAGAATCTTAAAGACACCAAGCTTTTCTTTAGAGACAGAATAAAATCGACATAGGTTTTATAAACACTTAATTCCTACGAGACATGGGCCCAGACTAGCCGGCGTAGTTTGGGTATGTGTGATAGTGTTGGTTTTCACTCTGTTATGATTTGCTTTTAAATATTTATTTGTGAAATATAAATCTTGCTAACATTGAAGTCTGTTCTGAAGAAATGACTACTGCTTTTGCCGTTGCTTAATGGAACTGCTGAATCTTCTTAGAAAACAAAAAGATTCCGTTATATAAACAAGTCATCCCAAAGAAGCATAAAATAACAATTCTAGAGAATGCGCTGCTACCCCTTCCCTGCAAGGCTGAGCTAAGTTCTGCAGATGTGTGGTAAATTAGGTACCCTAAGATAACAGCCTGGGCGGTTAATCAGCTACCAAAAATGTGAGCAACTCGAAAAATGCTGAGAAATTAGAGTCTGTGTCATTAAAACAATAAGCACTCACTTGAAAAATTGAAAAAATTTCATCAGTACCCTCAGTACATTTATAGATTCCTTTTCCATTGATCTATTCCCATTGCTAATACACCTGTTACATAACAGATGCTTACTCGCTGTTCTGTTCAGGCCACCAGATAACACTTCCTGGTGGACTGTTCTCATTTTCTGTCAGTCAGCATGATGATTTAGGATATTCATCTCACTCAGTGAAAAAGACTAGGTCTGAGCATAGAGGGCGGAAGGACATCAAATGTACAACTGTTTTAAATGATCGTTTTCCCACAAGTGATAAATTTGCATCCTACAGCATGAGTAAGGCAGTCATGGGCATAGGGACTCCATGTCTGGGGTTGGGAGAATACACCCTTTCCTACCTCGAATATATGAGTAAACTATTCATAGCTACAAATGCTCTAGTCCACTGGGTCAGCTAATCCAACCCACAAGCATTGTTTTCATTGAGACCTGGCTCACTGTTCCATAATGCAGCCCATAGCCCTTCCCATAGTGAATTGGAAGGGAGATGGGTGATGGAGGGAGGAGGACAACAGGAAAGACATCATCCATATTTTCAACAATAATTCACAGAAGGTCAGCTATGTACCAGGCACTGTACTGGGATTAAGATGAAGGGGACACAGCCTCTGCCCTCAAGAAGCTCATGCAGTAGGAGGGGAGACAGGTGTAGAGACAGATCATGGCCATGTGGTAAAGCAGTGATGGAGACGGAAGAGGGGCATATTCCCAGCATGAGCAGAGCTGACTCTTAAAGGAAAAATAAGAGTTGACCAGATGTCGGTGGAGAGGTGGGTCTCTGGGAAAGGGGTCAGGGGTACCCTGGAGCTGGTTTGAATGGGCTCACAAGGACCAGTCATTAAATGTTCAGGAATCTTGCAAGCTGGCTGTTACACATGGTCATAAATTATTACGTAGTAAATCATCAAAATTATTTTAATTATTAGAAGTATTAAAAAGTAAATAATGTGTTTGTAATTGAATAAATCATATTAAAACGAAGACAATAAATACTAAAAATGTGCCATTCCCTGATTATTTTGCTGCATTTTTTGATTATCTGTGCCCTTTAGTTGTTTTTTTTTTTTTTTTCTGGTCTATTGTACATGTCTGGTGAAAATACTCTCTAATTGCGGCTACTACCCACCGCTTCTCAACGCCACGTTCAGTGACATCATGTAAGTTTGAAATTGGCTGTGGTGGGAGTATTTATGCCAGGAAAGCCACACATGCTACAGATCAGGGATTATTTCCTCCCCAGAAGGCCATTTACCAGCAGGCAGGGGCAAGGCCATTCAAGATCAAGCCGTGCAGAAAGCGGGGGACACAGTGCAGGAGGGGGCAAGGAGAGAGGCTACCAAATCCCACAGGACCTATCAGGCCACGTTGAGGAGCTGGAGCCAGAGGCATCTGAGGACTTGTGTGGTGTCTGGTCTATGAGACCCAGCAGAGAGCTGGACATGTAAAAGGATCTCCGGTGGCATCTGGCTGGGGGCCCTGAACCGGGCACCATGGGTGTGCAGATGGTAGCAAGACCTTGAGTGCATGGGGCCACCAGGAGAGGGTCTAGAGGAAGAAGTACGAGAGGCTGGGGGAGCAGCCCATGGAAAAGGAGTGCAGGAAGAGGCTCATCTGGAGACCCTCCATGAGAAGGAAGTGTACTGGACAACCAAAGAGAAGAATGTGTCAAGAAGCAGGAGAGACCGAAAGGGGAGAAGGGAGAGAGAGACCTGGAAGGAGAGGAGCAGAGCACAGGCATTCAATCCCCAGCCCCAGAAACCACTGCAAGGACCAAAACCATCTCTTTAACAAATATAGAGGAAAGTCCTGCTCTGTGGCAGAGAAGTACTAAAATATGCCAGTAGATGCCCCCAAAGCCACCATTTGTTCTAGATTGTAGGGCGATGGCAGAACCAAAATGAGAAGGCGATCCAAAATTCGACTTACCAGAAAGTGATGTGTGTCCAGGGATGGAAGTAGACAGAGGGAACCTCCCGCTTCTGTAGGGGACTGATGATGGCAAGGGAGAAGCCGCCAGAGAAGGAGGCATCCTTCCCCCACCAGGGTCAGGACCAAGGCACGGCCACCCCAGGAAGGAAGCCCTCGGGCAACTAGCCTCCCTCAAATGTTCTGAGCAACCCATCCTGGTGATTTCAGCCAACAGTGTTGCAGAAGGTCATCGAGAGGACGTGACCACTGGGCACCTGGTGAGTTGGACATGGGCAATCGGAGGCTCCTCACCCGTCTCCTGTCCTTGGAATGTGCGTTCTGCCTGCGGTTCCCACAGCGGAAACCGTGTTCAAGGATGTAGGGAGCCTCGAGAGAGCAAGGTGATCTTGAGGTCTGCACTGAATATGTGAGTCAGCCCCCTTAATCATATTAATCACCTCTCAACTTTCGAGATCCTGGCGGGAGGATGCAGAGAGCTACTCGTCTTGCGGCTCCCGAGATAAGCCTCTAAGTGAGTTGCCCCACTTGGTGCATCTGCCGCCTCCAGTCTGCGTGCATCGCCTCTTCCGTCTCTCCCTGCCCTCCGGGTTTGGGGGGCCAGTTTGCAAACCAACATGCACGAGGAAGACAGAGGTGTAAATGAAGACATTGTGCAGCAGTGACATAGAGTATAACATACGAGCTAGGAACGTGGATTCCTGAGCCAGGTTGGGTCTGAATCCTGGTTCTACTAATTATTTGCTTGGATAATTTACTTCAAACTGAGCCTCAGTCTCCTCACCTGCAAAATAGGGATAATGATAAAATACACCTCATAGAGTTGTTGTAGGGATTAAGTAAGGAAATATACATAAAAGTGTCACAGCAAGGCTTGGTATCCAGCCGGCGCTACTGATGAGAACGATTATGATTCCCTTTTAGGACACCTCGCCGCCCAGCGTCCTCACCACACCTGTTCAGGCTGTTGGATCATCGGCCTCGTCTATCTTTCATACGTGTATTTACAATTTTCCAAAAACTAGAATACAGCGACGTACACTTAACACCCAAACTGCATTCACTCGTCAAAACACACTTCAATATAATTCATCTTTCTCTGAAAATTTAGAAGTTTCCTTTAGGTTCCTGTCATGCTTCAGGGTCACCATTAGGAGCATGAATTACGGTTTGCACGAAACCACCTTATTTGAAATAGCGCTACCATGGTTTGGGAACAAATGTCCTCTTTGAACCTTGATATATAACACTATGTCATATGTCATATACATCACATATGATGTATAGACACTGATCGCCCGCCTACTAGGTTTCTATTCTCACACTTTTCAGAATTTACCCAGATTATTTTGTTTTCAGTGTTAACTGACTAACATTTTGTTTTCTGCCTTTCCCTTCTCACGTACCTCGGAAGCCATATGGTAGGCAGCTAATAATGTGGTTTGCAGAAAAGTATACCTGGTTTTCCCGGCTCGAGGCTCAATGAACATGGCTCCGCCCCTTCAGTCTCCTGGTGCTGCCCCTGGTTCGCCTCCCCTGCTGAAGGTCTGCTTCTCCCATTTTGTGTCTTCCTCTCTCCCTGCTTCACCTCCTTCCATCTTTCCCTTCTGGCTTGCCTTCTTTCTCAGTTTGTCTGCTGCCTCAACCATCTTCTCCCCCACGGAGCTCATAGATTCAGAACAGCACTTGCTTGAATCTCATTGTCTGAGCAATGACTGCCCTCCTTGACTTCTGTCTGTTAAAAAAAAAAAAAAAATTCTCGTCATCCAAGTTTCGTGACTGCCTGGATTCCAGATAAACTAAGATTTATTGTGTGTACACAATGGCGACCCCCAGGTTATGCGCTTCGAATGCATATCATGAGTGTGCTGAGAAGAGTTTAAGCCGGCAGCCTCTTTGTTTTATCTGGAAGACATTATTTTTATAATTATTGAAGAAGGTAATAAATGGCATCCAACGAATGCTTCGTGTGGCCAGATCAGTGATTGAGGTCAAAGGAGTCATCCCAAGGGCAGCGTGGCCCTTTTTAGGAGGTCTGAGTGCTGTATTGTCCTCAGCTGGGAATGGATATAGGGGGCTTCAGAGCAGCCCACATACCACCTGTGAGTCTTCCTTTGCTGACCTTTAATATTCTCTCTTTCTCTCCTTTCCCCCCAAAGCCAAAGAGCAAACAGGAAGGTAAAGAGTTCAAGGGCTTGCTGGAGATAGGACAAGATGGCGGGGTAGAGGGAAAGCCTTCCTTTTCCCCGTCTCATAATGAAGCACTTTCCTACCCAACAAGCTGAATCACTACATGTTTAACCTAATTATTTGACAGAATAATAGGACTTTGGAATGGCTCCTGCTATCATTTCAGCCTTTTAAATAACCAGACGAGATGTTATGTAAGGGAATTTGGGGGCAAATGGCTAAATCCTCTGGCCAAATCCTTGCCTGCCCTCGGAATCATCAATTCAGGCATCATCTTGGGTGGGGGTGGGGGGTAGGAGGTGAAGCAGGGAGAGAGGAAGACACAAAATGGGAGAAGCAGACCTTCAGCAGGGGAGGCGAACCAGGGGCAGCACCAGGAGACTGAAGGGGCGGAGCCATGTTCATTGAGCCTCGAGCCGGGAAAACCAGGTATACTTTTCTGCAAACCACATTATTAGCTGCCTACCATATGGCTTCCGAGGTACGTGAGAAGGGAAAGGCAGAAAACAAGTCACCTGGGTCAGTCACCCTCCACTATGTTCCTTCAAAGTTGAGTTTGGCTCCATTTGAATTTGGCCCCATTACTCACGGAACTGATTTTCCGGGGCTCCGAATATTCATTTTGTTCCAGTTAGATAGGACTTTCCCTCAAACTGTCTGTGAGGAATATAAAGATAGAACAAGAAGAGAGAACTATTTTAAATGACGACAATGTCTTTGTAGGCCTTCTTTCCGTTTATGTCTAAGACTCACTATACTTTAATGGATTTTTTTCATGTTGAAATTCATGTGTTCAAGGTGGAAACCTCCATTGACATTAGGATTGGACTGAGTCTGTATCATGAGAACATATCTTACTCATTCAGTTAGTTCATTTAAAAATCCTGCATATTGTGTCGACATGATGTCAAGCAGCAGGTTTCACACCAATAGATCCATCTTTTGGAAAGCTAAAATGCATGCATTGCTTTAGGGAGATGAATAGTCTTTATCCCAACAGTCATTAGAGGTTGCAGTCAGAAATCTAAAACTCTTTTTTTTTTTAATTAATAGACTTTATATTTTAGAGTAGTTTTAAGTTCACAGAAAAATGAGCAGAAAACAGAGAGTTTCCATATACCCCTGCCAACCCTGGCAGCTTCCACTATTATTAACATCTTACATTAATGTGGTGCATTTGTTATAATCGATGAGCCAGTATTGATACATTATTATTAACTAGAACCCATAGTTTACACCAGGGTTCACACTTGGTGTTGTACATTCTATGGGATTTGACAAAGGTATAATGACATGTATCCACCATCACAGCATCAGAAAGAATAGTTCTCCTCCCTAAAAATCCCCTCTGCTCTACCTAGTCATCCCTCCCTCCCCTTGCATCCCTGGAAACCACTGATCTTCTTAATGTCTCCATAGTCTTGCCTAGTCCAGAACATCACATAGTTGTAATCATACAGCACACAGCCTTTTCATACCAGCTTCTTTCATTTATTAATATGCATTTAATGTTCTTTCATGTCTTCTTGGGGCTTGATAGCTCATTTATTTTTATCACTGAGTGATATTCCATTGTATGGATGTTCCACAGTTGGTTTATCCATTATTTTTTTTTTAATTAAATACCCCCATTTACATTCTACCTAGTTCTGTGAGGGATACCAAAAAAAAAAAAAACTAAAATAGCTTTATTTGCAAGGTTTGTCTAATTATGAAGATAAGACATATGTTAGGCAAAATAATATAGAAGTATATTTTAATGCATTAAAGTATATAGTTGGCACCCAACAAATGGGATCTAGAAAAGCAGTGTTTTCAGGGGAATATAAATCTCTTGAAATTAGACATATGTATTTTGTGTGTATGTGCTCAGGGCCCAAGGTATTCATCAAATCCTCAAAGGGATATATTACACCTCCTCCCAATATCATGAACCCCTGCAAAAATGAGGAGGGGTGTGAATAATCACCGGGTGCATTCGTAGCTGGAAAAGAGCTCACGATGGTGGTAGGGCTTGATCTAAAAACTGAAGGGGAGTGGTAGGATATGGTTTGGTGAAGCAAGGGATGAGGAGTAAGGCAGGCTAAGAAAGGGAAGTCTCTCAAAGTCAAGGAGATATTTAATTGGGGATTATAAACTACAGAATGTCTTGCTCACCGCCAACAGAAAGGGTCCCCTGCCAAGTATGAGTGGGCAGTGTGGGTGCAGGTGCACACACATGCATGATTTATAGAAGCATCACTGCACACACACACACACACAAACACACACACCACCACCACCACCTCCAACCCCTCCCCTGGCCAGTTCTGTGTGGACAGATCCCCCTGTAAAAGGGCCCTAGTTTGGCAGGTCAATATGAAACCATGAACCCTGATCAGGAAAGAGAGGAAAGGGCAGAGGGGAGAGGAGGCATGATTACCTCTGCTCTGTCAGGTTGATCTCCGCAGTGGGCTCTGAAAAGCTTTGCTCATTTTCACCTCTGTAGCGTGGACAAGAAAGTGCTGCGCCAACTATCAGGCACTTTGTAAATGTTCCCATAATTATGCTGTCCCATCTCTTGTGAAATAAGTTTCCTTTTCTTCTCTGTCTTTCTCAACCGAATCCATCCCTAAATGTCTGGCTCAAAATTCAAGCTTTCCTTTGTTTGTTCGTTTCTTCTGGTCTCTCTTTTGTCTTTTACTACAAGGCTGTGAGACAGAGCTGCTCACTGATGGACGCTATACACTCAGGTGGTGTCTGATGCATAGTAGGTGTTCAATAAATACTTTTTATAAGTTCTAATGACTAATAATAGAAGTCCTGCCGGAATGTTTTATGCCATTTTTCTTCCTCATAAACTTTTAGTTTGTGCCATTTACATAGTAGATAACCATTCAGTTACATATCTAGAAACTGGTGATCTGATTTGAACATCTTACCTAGTTGGCCATGAATTAGCAGGTTGCAGACCAACAACCCACATGGTATATAGGACAGATAACGTCGCACCAAGTATTCGTATTTGCTCTTCTTTTCCTTTACCATCTGGAATTGTTTCCTATTGACATTCTCTTATCCGAGACTCAAACAATACTCAATGATGTTTACAACTTAAAAAATACATTCTCTTGAGATGATCTCATGAAGGAGAGGAGTGAAAACAACCCTGTCTTTCTCCCTCATTTAACCTCCACAGCAGAGCTGACTTAGTAGCTAAAACCTTGGCTAGGAGCAAACTCAAGCTCCTGAGATCATCTAAACCCATGAGCCCCCACATCCCTGCTGGCTGATGGGGACTGCCAGCCAACCCCCCACCTTCGCCTCAAGGAATTCTTGAAGAATAACCACCCATGCCTCCATCACTGTTTTGTGGATTTGTTTGTTTTATTGTCAACAGACTGTAGGCAGACGCTGGGCCAACTTCTCTGGTAAATTTGACTTAAAAGACAAGGTCTTCAACCTCTGGGAACTGCAGAGAGAATAGACGAGAGAGTAAGTGATAATACAGGTAGGAAACAAACCACAAAAGATCATGAGTAAGGCCAGATAGGTCTTTCAGCCTCAGAGGGATTGTATCTCTGCGGAGTCTTGTGGAGCCTGGGGTCCGTGTCTCAGCCTTGTGGTTTTGGTAACTCCATTTTATCAGTTTCCCCAAGAGTTATCAGGATCCAATGAGTTAGTTCATTCTAACCAAACCACAGACTGGCTTTGTTTTTTCCCCCATCAACAGCACCAGTGTATTAATTTAGAGTGAGAGATATATCCTTTCAGCATCCAAATATTTGGGCTCAGGGAACTTACCTTCTGATACACATGGAACTGATAAATTACATTGCTAATGAGGAGAGAGCTTCCTAAGCATGGAATCAGAATCTTGGGGTATACTTCTATGGGGAATAGTGCAGCCTGATATACACACAAGCCCTGCCCTGCTTTGGAAAAGATCTTCCCAGGGAAAGGAATACTCCAGCGTGGACACACACAGACACATTCTTCTTCTTCTCTTCTCTCTTCTGCGTTTCATGAGGATTACCATCCATTCATCTATGTCATTATAAAATGTCCTTTGTCAATATTTTAAAATCATACTTAAGATTCTTTTAATTGCAAAGTACATGATATTGCAAGAAATTAAAAAAAAAAAAAACTTCCCGGATGTGTAATGAAAAAGTTAATCCTCTCACATTTCTGCCATAGTCTCCATTCCTAGCCCAGTAGTCATAGATGTGGAGAGACTGGGGGTGCAGCCTTCTGCACCTTCCCCTTGGGCCAAACAAAGATACACAGCATAGTTAGGGATTTTTACGTTTCTTTTATAAATATGGGGTTATGCAATGCACTTGGCTCTGAAACTTAAC
Organism: Leptonychotes weddellii; assembly: GCF_054177405.1. NCBI lineage: Eukaryota > Metazoa > Chordata > Mammalia > Carnivora > Phocidae > Leptonychotes > Leptonychotes weddellii. The sequence continues at coordinate 12,560,493 of NC_138380.1, forward strand.
TCTTCTCATTTGGTTCATCATGGTCACTCCCCCCTAGGTCAATGGATAGAACTTAAACTCATTACTTTTAATAACTACATCATATTCCATCAAGTGGGTGGACCTACCCGGTGTCTTACTTCTGGGCAATTCTAGTCTTTAGCCACTATACAAACAATCAAGTTTAAAACACTCCTGTCAAAGTGGGTCAATGCCTTTTCAAAAGAAATGGTAATTCCAGTTCTATATGCTGTTTTATTTTTTTTTTAAGATTTTATTTATTTATTTGACAGAGAGAGACACAGTGAGAGTGCGAACACAAGCAGGGGAGTGGGAGAGAGAGAAGCAGGCTTCCCGCGGAGCAGGGAGCCGGATGCGGGGCTCGATCCCAGGACCCTGGGATCATGACCTGAGCCGAAGGCAGACGCCCAACGACTGAGCCACCCAGGCGCCCCCTATATGCTGTTTTACACAAGTTACAATGAATTGTGTTGATTATTTCCTAATGACAGATAAGGACCTTATTCTTATCAGAAACCTGTATCTCCTAATCACATGAAGGGGCTATTAAACACGTGGATTCTTATAAAACTTCAGCCACAGTGGGAGTAGTCCCCTGATTTAAGCATTTTGCCCTTTTCATAGCATGGGAGAATATTTGAGCTGGCCTAGCCAGCTGACTTGATGACTTGATAAATATTCGTTGAGTGTTCAATACATGAAGGTCATCTGGTTCAAGTTTCTCATTTCACAGATGGGGAAATTGAAGCCCAGAGGGTTAAATGAGGCACAATTAGGGTGAAAGGGAGGAAAAGTCTGAGTGATTTAAGTTGCAAAGCAATTTGGGGGCTCGGAGTAGAGAGGCGAGAATTTGGGCAGGTAGAGCTGCCGTGTATATGGGATACGCACATGGAAAGAGGCAGACGAGAGAAGACTTACAAAATTTGTGCATTAAGACTACAATTCTTCTTTGAAGCTTTGTTGGATGAGGCAGCCAGGGTTCACATAGAAATTTCTCATTTTATTTCTTGAGCTGAATCTCTGTTCGAATGTGACCCAGTGCAGAAATTGGACCCCTGACAGCTTAGCTTTATGCCACAGGGGCAGGGATGGTATGGCGTTCACCAAAACGATCTCTTCCTCTTGGACGTTCGGATAGACCCATTCCGCAACCTCCCTGTGTGGTTAAATGAGGCCACGCGACTGAGTTTTGCCCTTGGACTTGGACAGAAGACAGGACACCACTCCTTGCCTGGCCCATAGAAGTCTCCCATGAGGGCTTCTCCATTGTCTCTGCCTGTCTACCACCTGGAAGTGAAGGACTCCGAGGTCCCACACGCAGGTAGGGGAAGCGGGGTTCCTGAAACCCCGCGTGGAAGGCTGCCTGCTGAGCACCCACTCTGGACTGCCGTTAAGAGCGAGAAATCAACTTCCACTGTATTAGACCACTGTGAGCATCTATCTGTTCCAGCAGTTTGTGCTACTTAACCGTGCTATTTAATTAACTACATTAGTGTTTCTGGGTTGTGGGTTTTTTTTTTTAATGAATAACCAAATATAAAATCCAGAACTGGTAGCAATCGATTCTACAGTTATTATTACACATTTTCTTTTTTTTTTAATTTTTAAAATTAAGATATAATGTATTATTTGTTTCAGGGGTACAGGTCTGTGATTCATCAGTCTTACACGATTCACAGCACTCACCATAGCACATACCCTCCCCAATGTCCATCACCCAGCCACCCCATCCCTCCCACCCCCCTCCACTCCAGCAACCCTCAGTTTGTTTCCTGAGATTCAGAGTCTCTTATGGTTTGTCTCCCTCTCCAGTTTCGTCTTGTTTCATTTTTCCCTCCCTTCCCCTATGATCCTCTGTCTTGTTTCTCAAATTCTTCATAACAGTGAGATTATATGATACTTATCTTTCTCTGATTGACTTATTTTGCTTAGCATAATACCCTCTAGTTTCATCCATGTCATTGCAAATGGCAAGATTTGGGGGGTTTTTTTGTTTTGTTTTGTTTTGTTTTTTTTATTCTTATGTTAATCCCCATACATTACATCATTAGTTTTAGATGAAGTGTTCCATGATTCATTGTTTGTGCATAACACCCAGTGCTCCATGCAGAATGTGCCCTCCTCAATACCCAACACCAGGCTAACCCATCCCCCCACCCTGTTTTTTGTGTTTTTGATGGCTGCATAACATTCCATTGTATATATATACACCACATCTTTATCCATTCATCTCTTGATGGACATCTAGGCTCTTTCCATAGTTTGGCTATTGTGGACATTGCTGCTATAAACATTGGGGTGCATGTACCCCTTCGGATCCCTACATTTGTATCTTTGGGGTAAATACCCAGTAGTGCAATTGCTGGGTCGTAGGGTAGCTCTATTTTCAACTTTTTGAGGAACCTCCATACTGTTATCCAGAGTGGCTGCCCCAGCTTGCATTCCCACCAACAGTGTAGGAGGGTTCCCCTTTCTCCGCATCCCCGCCAACATCTGTCGTTTCCTGACTTGTTAATTTTAGCCATTCTGACGGGTGTGAGGTGTATTACACATTTTCTTAATATCCACTAATTCATACAAATGTAATATGGAGTCCTAACCCACCTACCTTTTCCATGAGAATGAATACATAGGAGCAAGGGGGAAAAAAGCTCTGACATTACAATTCCTCCTGACTCCCATGTAACTTAAGTTAGTTTGATTTCTTTTCTCCAAGAGTTTAAGGAATCATTTTTCTTCGGAGCACTGTCTTTTTTGTCAGTCGTGCTTGCCTAATGACTCGCACTACAGAGGTTTTGTTGTCTTGACAGGAATGGGAAGTTTGTAAACAATTATTTCAGTTTTTCTGGCTTTAAAGGTAGGATAAAGGATGAATAGGAAACAGTTGGGGCAGTGAAAGAAAGGGGGATTAAAGGATATCAGCAGCTCAAGGAAACCATGGATTTCCTGGATTGTTCTGGTTTCCCAAAGCCATGCCAATACTGTGAGTAGTAGTAAAAGTTTGAATGTTTCATTCAGACATGAGGTCCAAAGGCTTCTCATGGTCCCTGCTGGCATTTTAAGCTAAAGCTACACTGACTTGTATAGCTAAGAGAAACTGTTTGGTGAGCCTAAGACCTTGACACAGCAGTGTGGGGTAGAAGGATTGCCGCTTGGTCACAGGTATGTGGGATAAAGGGAGACTAGTGTGGAGAGCTATGCATGCTTTATGGTGAGAAGGAAATAATGGAAGGTATTAAACAGGTGACTTTGGCATGTCATCCATGGGCCACACTAACCATATTGCTCAGGTTACAAGGCTGCAGTTAGGGCTCACTGTGGGTTGATGAAAAAACTGACCTAGAAGTACACGAAAAGACCTAAACACAATCTAGAAAAAAATAATGCTTACAGGATACGGTGATTTGAGACCATAGGAAAAACACCATCAACTCCTAAAATGCGCGTCACACATTTTACTAACAAAGAGATTAAACATACTAAGAGACTAAATACTAAGAAGTATAGGCATTTTCTGTCATTTCTCAAATTATGACAAAGCAGACCAAAAGGTGAATATGTGAGGGCGCCTGGGGGGCTCAGTTGTTAAGGGTCTGCCTTCGGCTCAGGTCATGATCCCAGGGTCCTGGGATCGAGCCCCGCATCGGGCTCCCTGCTCAGTAAGCCTGCTTCTCCCTCTCCCACTCCCCCTGCTTGTGTTCCCTCTCTCGCTGTGTCTCTCTCTCTGTCAAATAAATAAATAAAATTCATATTTAAAAAAAGGTGAATGTGTGACCAGTGGATGCTACGCTGGGTGAGAATGATATACTATCACTCCAAGGACTCATTCCGTAAACAGGTGGGGGTCACACGGACAGCACTGGAAAGAAGGGTGCTATCTTCTTTCTATAACAATTTATAAGGTGGGTCCTTACCCAGACTTAAAACCTTATAGCTTTTGTTTTCCAGTCCTTCCTATTGCTCACTCTCCACCATCTTGGACTTCTGTCCAGAAATATTCTTTACTGGGACGCATGGGTGGCTCAGTCGATTAAGCATCTGCCTTCAGCTCAGGTCATGATTCCAGGGTCCTGGGATGGAGTCCCACGTCGGGCTCCCTGCTCAGCGGGGAGCCTGCTTCTCCCTCTCCCTCTGCCTGCTGTTCCCCCCTGCTTGTGTTCTCTATCTCTCTGTGTCAAATAAATAAATAAAATCTTAAAAAAAAAAATTCTGTGTTTCTCCACTGCTTGTGGAAATAGAGTCAAATACCTCTGCTTGGTACCAAAGACCTTCCCCAGTCCAGGCCCATCTACCTGTAGACATACTTTATATCCCGTTGCCTGACATCTATACCCTGTTAGTACAGGGCAAGCTCCATTCAGTGCCCCATGATCATTCCTTCATTCCCAGACCTAAGCCTTTCCTCTTTGCCTCTCCTCCTCCCTCCACACGTCCAGTCCTGTGGTGCCCTGGGTGGAGGTTAGCATTCTGAGATCACACAGGTCTGGCTCCAGGCCCAAGGGCAGGGAGGCTTCATGGACTCAAGTGCACAGAACCGGGACTGTGTGCTTGGCTTGATCCTCGGCTGTCACTGTCTTGAAACTCTTAATTTCTGAAGAAGGGGCACACATTTTCATTTTGTCCTGGGCTCCACAAATTACGTTGCCAGGCCTGTGGGTGCGAACTATGCATGTGGGCAATCCCAACACATGGCCTTGTGTTTTAGTTTAATTAAAATGAAGACAAAGCTTGAACATACCTAGAGCACTTTATGTGTGTGAAGCGATTTTACGAGCATCACCTCATCTAAACCCCCCGGCCCACCTTGGGGGTGAGGACACCGAATTCCAGCAGCAGTTGTGGGTCTTCAGGCAATTCTGAATCGATTTAAAGCATTTTCTGGTTTTCCTTGTAATTTTTCATTCATATTGTTTGTTCATCCCCAACTCTTCTTCCTCTGTCCCATTTATAATAATAAGTTCAGAGTAGCCTAAATATTCACCGTACTGGCATGGTTTCCTTGAGCAGCTGAAACAAAGTACCACAAATGGAATGGCTTAAACACCAGAACTTTATTGTCTCACTGCTCTGAAGGCTAGAAGTCTGAAATCAAGCAGAGCAACACTCCCCTGAATGCATCCTTGCCTCTTCCTAGCTTCTGGAGGTTTTCTGTCCCTCTCTGGCCTTCCTCGGCTTATAGGCACAACTCTCCAATTCTCTGTCTTCACATGGCATTCTCCCTGTGTCTCTGCCTTCACCTGCTGTCTTCTTACAAAGATGCCACTTATATTGGATTAGGGCCCACTCTACTCTGGTACACCTTCATCTTTTTTTTTTTTTTTTAAGAGAGATTTATTTATTGTTTGAGAGAGAGAGAGCAGGGGGAGGGGTGGAGGGAGAGGAAGACAAGTAGACACCCCACTGAGCAGGGGGCCCAACATGAGACTTGATCCCAGGACGCTGAAATCATGACCTGAGCCGGATGCTTAACTGACTGAGCCACCCAGGCGCCCCCAGTATACTTCATCTTAATTTAGCGAATTATATCTACAATGGCCCAATTTCCAAATAAAGTCATTTTGAGGTAATGGGGGTTAAGATTTCAACATGTCTTGTTTTGTGGGGGTGGGCATAGTTTAACTCCTAACATTTACCCTCCCCCCTCTAAAGAGTCATTAAGTCCTGCAGATTCCAACTCTGGAATGAGTCTTGAAGACAGTCATTCTCCTAACTGTTGCCATCCCTGTGCCCAGGCCTCCCTGTCTCCCAGTCTTGTGACCCTCCAACATATTCCCACTCTGCAGCCAACAGGGGCTTTTAAAACCTCAACTGGATCTTGTCACTCCCTCATTTCCCATTATCTCTTGAAATATCCCACTCTTTGATGAGGTCTATAAGGGCTTGTGTGACTTGGCCCCCTAACCCCTCTGACCTCTCCAATCCACCTGCCCCATCACTCTTCCTCTGGCCCACCTCCTATTCCTCCCTTATGCTCTAGGCAGACTGAATTTCCCTCAGGTAAGGGTTAAGATCTCTTGTTTTCCAGACCTCCTTGCTTCCAGGAACTCTCCCCTTCCCTCCTCATCTTTCAGGGTGTGGCTTACATTCCACTTCCTTCAGGATGTCCACACCATCCTGTGTGCTACTGTGTCTGGGCAAAATTAGTGCGAAGGGGGCCTGCACAGCCCTCTCTTCTCTGCTGCCTACCAAAGAGAACCCTGAAATCTTCAGCCCTGATATTTCTGCCCCACCCCCTTCCTTCTACTCCAAAGGGAAGGTAAGAATTTAAGTCAATCTGCACGATGAGATCCTGGAGTGCCTGGGAGAAGGAAATGAAGTCTGGGGTGGAATAAAGGAAGATTTAATAATGCACTATGCATCATGCACTATGAACGTGAATTCCATTTAGTGTTGTTTCAGAAATGCAAAAACAATGGACTTCATTTGAAATTAGCTGGAGCTCATGAACTGTTCTTGACTATGACCAGACTTCACAGGGTTCAAGATATCAAGAGTTACCCTCTTATAGCATTTGTCCTTTGTCCATCAGAGCACTTGTCATACCACTGTGTGTTTCCTGGTCTCGCTCCCCTTTAGACTGCAAGTGCCTAGCACAATGTCAGGCACATAGTAAGCCCTCTAATGGTTAATTGATGAGTGACCAAATGGTGTAAAAGAACTAAGTCACCGAGAGGTTAAGAGATTTGTCCATGGTCAGACAGCAAGTGTGATGTAGAGGCAGACATTGAACTTGGGTTGGCATAACTCCAAAGGCCATGTTCTTAGCCATTGCCTAGTGGGTGCTGAGCTCTAGGAGCCCCAGGTCTGGGTCTCTCTTGTCACAATTGTATTCTTAGTAGGTCCTTGTTGAATAAATTTTTCTTTTTTTAAGATTTTATTTATTTATTCATTTAGAGTGGGGGGAGGGGCACAGGATGAAGGAGAGAGAGAATCTCAAGCAGACTCAGAGCTGACCACAGGGCCTGATGCAGGGCTCAGTCTCATGACCCTGAGATCATGATCTGAGCCCAAATCAAGAGTCAGATGCTTAACTGACTGAGTCACCCAGGGTGACAGTCATTTGTCGAATGAATTTCTTGAATGAGAAATGGAAAGAGGATAATAAGAAAGAAAGGAAAAGAGAGAGAGTTTGTACAGGTGAAAGAAAGAGGTTGGAAAACAGAGAAGGAAGAGAGGAGAAAGAGAAATGAGAGAGAAGACAAGAGAACTCTTTACCACCCTGTCCTGACTCAGATGCTGGTGCATTCTGGTCTTCTTCATTGACCAGTATTTTATGAAGTTTCCAGTAAATGCTGGGAACTGTTTAGACACTCGGGACACATCAGTGAGTAAAACAGACAAAGACTCCTGACTTCGTGGATATTGCATTTTAATAGGGAGACTCGGACAATAAAAAAAAAAAAGAACTTAAAAGATAAGTAAATAATATATGATGTTGGAAGATGAAAATACTATGCAGAAATAGCAGAACAGGACACGGACAGGGATTCTATCCTAGAGTGGGTGGAGTTCGGGGGTCTGCGAACTTGGGTGGGGAAAAAAATGACTTCTTTATTCCCATTAACCTTAAACCTTCGAATCTGACTGTAGGCAGCTGGACACCTAATTGCAGTAGCTATGAGTTTGTTACCAGTGGAAGTTACAGGTATTTTTACATTATATCGACATTGTTACAAGTACCTTGAACTATTGTTTATACTCATCACTACTTTGTAGCTATTGGACCCGCAGTTACATGTAGCTGTTTAATGTATCAATAAAGAAAAATATATTTGGTAACTGTATCTCAGTATCATTAGTTTCTTTGGTAACTATATGTATTTTTTTTAATGCACTTAAAAACAGTGCTGTGAGAAGGGGTCCCTAGGCTCCACTAGACTGCCAAAGGAATTCACAAACCAAAAAAGGTTAAGTAAGACCACCAGGTAAGGGGAAACGAGGTGCAGTGGAGGACAATGGGGGAGGGGGGATAGGCTGCAATACTAAATAAGGTGGGCGGGGTCAATCTCATACCTAATGCCCTGTTGAACCTCACCCATCCTCAGCTGGCCCTGGCTTTGCCCTAAGCTCAGACTCAGGCACCCAGCTATGCCAGCCTATTATCTGATGTAAGAACTCTGGCCCTTCCCTGCTGCTCACCACCTTCCCCTCTTGGTGGTTATTTTTTTTTCTTTTTTTTTTAGATTTTTTATTTATTTATTTGAGAGAGAGAGAATGAGAGACAGAGAGCATGAGAGGGAGGAGGGTCAGAGGGAGAAGCAGACTCCCCGCCGAGCAGGGAGCCCGATGCGGGACTCGATCCCGGGACTCCAGGATCATGACCCGAGCCGAAGGCAGTCGCTTAACCAACTGAGCCACCCAGGCGCCCCCCTCTCTTGGTGGTTATTTAACATAGCATTTAAAATTCAGAAGTTTGGAGTCAACAAAACAATGTCAAAAGAGCACAAGGAAATCCAAGAATGAATATATGTATATATGTATATATATATATATAATCTTTTTTGTTCTGCCCTCTATTTAAACATCCAACTCAACCAGACAAACTGGCTCAAATCAGCCAGGCAGTATATGTCTCCTACAGAAAAGATAAGCAAATCAGCAGTTTCTGAATGTTGATTAAATGTATCACCTAGGGCAAATGGAACGCGAGCTGAAGATACTGCCATATTTCAAGAGAAATTCTTTAAAAATTCAAATTCCTCTCACAGGTACAGTGAAAATCCTCAGAACTGTATGCCAAAGAGCTTTTGTTTCTTAAAAATTATACTTTGAGGCTGTTGAAATGTTTTTAAAAGATCTACACACGGACTATGAAGAAACACTATCTGGAAATCACAAAATTAAATTCTTCTTTATATTAATTAAGATACGGGGCGCCTGGGTGGCTCAGCCATTAAGCATCTGCCTTCGGCTCAGGTCGTGATCCCGGGGTCCTGGGATCAAGCCCCGCATCGGGCTCCCTGCTCCGCGGGAAGCCTGCTTCTTCCTCTCCCGCTCCCCCTGCTTGTGTTCCCTCTCTCGCTGTGTCTCTCTCTGTCAAATAAATAAATAAAATCTTCATATTAATTAAGATGCTGTTAGCGGCAAGGAACAGGATGCCCAGCTAAAGGCGGCTGAATAAAGACCTTGCTTCTCTCACGTAACGAAAAGCCTGGAAGTCAGTGGCTCATCTCCAAGATGTCAGGATTCTGGGTTGGCACCTTTAACCCTAGAGGAAACCACACAGCCCCTAAATGATTGGGTCTCTCCCTTCCAAGTGTCAGCCTTTTGCTTCTTCGTTTCTCACACCAGTGGATGTCCGTATCGGGGCTGTTGAATACCTCTGTTATAACTGTATCCCCTAGAGAGTAAATTTTAAATGCAGATTTCCAGGCACCCCCACCAGAGATTCCTGAGTCAGTAGGCCTGGGGTTCTGCCTGAAGAATCTGCATCTTTAGAAAGTCCCTTTGGGGTTTTGATGCAGGTGACCCAAGGACCAAACTTTGAGAACTGACACCAAGTAACCTCTTCCTGTGTGACCTCACTCCTATGAATTAGCTACCCATGATACACTGATGACTAGAAAACATTTCTATCTCTTATTAAAAACTCTGGGCTGAGCTCCAGCCTCCTGTACTCACTTGGCAAATGAGCATCCCTATCTGAATATCTCATAGGAACCTTAAACTCAACAGGTTCAAAACTGAACGCGTTTTCACCCCACATCTGGTGCATATAGAATAAAGTACAAATTCCTTGTCCTGGCAACATGAGACTCTGCCTTTACTTCCAGCCATGTTCCTGATCACTGCCTGGGCCTTGTTCTTGGTGTTTAGCAATATTCTGACTTCTGACAGATCCCGGACACACATGGCTTTCTACATGCTTCCTCCCTGCCAGGATTCATGCTCTTGGGCACAGAAAGGCCATCTCCTCACACCCTTGTAAACACACTCCTTGCCATTTGTCCCTCGTGTTAGCTTTCGACCATGTGCATCCTTTTACTGTTGCACTTGCTATAATGTATTATACTCTACCTGGTGGTTTTGAACTTGAGCTCCTTGAAAGCAGGGGCTGTGGCTTATTCCCTTTTATACTCCCAGCTCCTGCTCTAGAATCTGACACATAGTATGCAGTCAGGCACTGACCATCTGATGAATCGAATTTCTTGGTGAAAAAAAAAAGAGAGAGAGAGAGAGAGACAGACAGAAGGAATGGCCAGGGAAGTTGAAAGGAAATTTAAAAAGGGCACTGTTATGAGAAGTCAAGGGAGGGGATTGGTTCAAGAAGGATGAAGGGATTAACAGTGGCTAACTAATGTTTGTTTAGAGATCAAGCAGAGGAGAGGCTGAGAAAGGGCCTGGGATTTGGCATGGGAGAGGTCACTGGCAGCCCCAGAGAGCCCTCTGCCACTGGGGCCACCCCCTCCCTGCCCGCCCAGGGGTTGCCACATAGGGGCAAGCTCTTTCATGCCAGTGAGAGAGAACTCTAGCATACAAAGTTGACACAGTCCAGAAATGCATGGGTCCACGGATTAATCAGTGAGTTAGGCTTAACTTGGCTTAACAGGATCCTCAGGCTTTTGAAAGAGCTCTCCTGTGTCTACCCTCTTTTCTCTATTCACTCAAGCTGGGGGCTTCTCCCCATGCTATTTCTGCCTAGTTTGTCCATGGTCAGCCTGGACTTGATGTCAGGCAAACCGAGCTATTCCCCGTCTCCCCTCATCACGGAAATTTCTCTGCAGGGCTAGATTGCTTCTCTGAACTGCTTCTTGGGTGCAAATCTGTCCTAATCTGCCATTCCTGAAACCTCCAACAGAATCACCCCATCTTCTGTGCTTCTTTCACATTTGTAGGCTGATGGAATTTATTCTTCTGGCCATAACTCCTTTCTGTCGAATGCCGTTCCGGGCTCTCTTTGCCTTTCCTGTATCCCCGATCAGGTGTCTGATCATTTTTTTCTTCTAGGAGCAGAAGCAGAAAATGAATGATGTTTCTGTATTCCCCTGATTTTGCCAGTGCGATTTCTCCAAGACTGCCATTTCCACAGCTTCCCTTCACCCTGCCAAGCCTTGCTCTACCCTTTGCCCTTAAAGCTGTAGCTCCTATTGTTCCTAATTTGAATGCAATTTCTACTCTTTCACATCCTCTGTCAGCATCCTGCCCTGCCACTGAAGCCTTTGTTTGGGGAGTCTTGCAGTTATTAAACCCCAGTCTATAACAAAATGCACCATTTAAGCCAATCAAAGGTTTAAAGCAGAAATATGAAGTGATTTCTTTAGAATACCTAAAACAAATGTAGGTTGATATTATGACTTGTTAAGACATGAATCATAAAAGAGAGGGAAGTAGAGAAAGAAGAAATTGTGTGTGGGATAGGAAGATGCACAGAAAAAGAAAACGAGGTAGATACATTGTCAAGAGAGAGAAAAACAGACATACATAGAGCCAGAGACCACAAGAGAGGTAGGTCGTCAGAAGACAGATCCTGAGAAAGTGAACTGCCTCCCCCCAGGCGTATCCTCCAAAGACAAGACCAGAGGCTCCAACACAGAAAGAAGGACCAGGCTGGAAAACGAGAGCATTGCATACCAAGTCCAGATAAGATACAACCTGCACAGATATCACACTAAAAACACCCAGAGAGTGATAACAAGACACGAACACCTGAAGATATACACCCCAAAGACAAATACCTCCATCTTGTGGTCTTGAAGATACTGGGATGTTGCACATTTTCACAACTGTAGGCTTAAATAAGAAAAGACATTTGTCATTTGCCCTGTAAGCAAAATGATCTTGAAACCAGGTCAAAACTCCCCCCATGTGTGGTCAGCCCTGAGAAAGATATGATTCATACCATTCGTAGAAAGACACATGGAGAAGAGGTAACTGACATAGATGGCTACTAAATCCTCTCCAGTTCTCTTGCGTTTGTTAATATTTCTCAAAAGACACTAAAGTTACATGGTCTTATGGCAATGTAGAATTCCATGTAGTGCAAAAAGAAAAAAGGATTTATTAAATGGGTGAATATCTGTAAACTTCTTAGAACACTAAGTGCTAATGTGTTTATTAAATAAATGTAATACGGTGCATACTAACCTAGCCAGATGTGCTAGGTCCTGGAGCCAGCTCACTGTCTCACCCTGTGACTTCAGTTGCACCTCTCTTCCTGGAATACTCTCTAGTGCCCTCTTCTGGAGCCTTGATAACCCTCCTCACCCTCTATTCTCCACCTATCAAAACACTGTACATTCTTTTCAGGCTGAATTTAAGAACCCTACATTTCCCCCATAAGTAGCCTCACCAGAGCCACGGATGTAACCTTGTTGCTAAATCCAGTGGATGCCTCCCCGCATGTCTCATTGATCTCTCAATAGCACGGAGCGCTGCCGACCACACCTCCCTATGCGGTGGTCTTTGCCCTGGGATATTGTCCTCCTTCCCTCTCCTCCTCCACAGGGAGTTTTTTTCCCTCTTCCCTTACTTCAAATACTAGTGCTCCTTGGGGCTGTGTCTCAGATTCTGTCCCCCTCCTGCTCTCGCGCTCTCCTTCAGGGGCAGTTCATTGTTAGGTTTATATCCCTGCTCCCACGATACTATCTCATCGTAATGCAGATGCAGAAACTGAAGCTCAGAGAGGTGAAGCAATTTGACTAAGTTCACACAGCTGTGGAAGTGGAAGAACTGGGCTCTGAACCCAGGTCTCTCTTAATCTCATGTTGCCTCTGGCTGTTTTGTGGAGGAACCAAGTCGGGCACAGGTGGAGAATCGGGTTAAAGAGAAAAGTTAGAGAGGGCACCCTTGGTGGGAAAGTAGCGGCTGGGCACAGATAGGCAAGGCTGGAGGAAGACCACGAATTCTATAGTCATAGAAGGGAAGGGAGACAAATAGGCATATCAATCTGCCAATTCATGAGAAAAAAATCTAAATTCATTTAAGTAACATTTCCCCACCTACATGACGCCATTTTTGCTAGCTCAACTGAATGTTTTTTTGCTGCAGTTGAGCATCACACAGGTAGAATTTAGTCCTAGTGGTCTGAAGAGAAGACGGCCATCTTACCTGCATGGCTCCGTCTTGTTCTCCTTTCACAGGACTCGCTTTCTGTGCCCAAAGTGGGTGTATAGGAAGGAGACCACCCTTAAGATGTTTTCAGGTGACACAAGTGATCTTTCTTCATTTTAATTCTCCTTCTTGGGGGGTATCTTAGTTTCCTACGGCTGTCATACCAAAGTACCACAGACCATGTGGCTTTAACAACCAACATTTATTTTCTTGCAGTTCTGGAGGATAGATGTTTGAGATCAAAGTGTCAGTAGGTTTGGTTTCTTCTAAGGACTCTGCCCTTGGCTTGTCCATGGTCGCCTTCTCCCCGTGTCTCACATGGTCTTCCTTCTGCATGTCTGTGTCTTAATCTCCTCTTCCCATAAGGACACCAGTCATATTGGATTAAGGCCCATTGGATGACCTCATTTTAACTGCATTACCTCTTTCAAGACCCTATCTCTAAATACAGTCACATTTTGAAGAACCAGGGGTTAGGACTTCAACATACAAATTTGGGGAGGACAGAGGAGATATTCCAGAGAGTACTACTGCCTAGAATCACTCATGGCTTGATAGCAACTGGGACGAAGTGAGAGGCAATTACTAAATACGAATCAGCGCGAGCCCTGAGCTGAGAGACATCCAGACAAGTATGCCACGGACCTTGCCCCAGGATGCTGCCAACCCAGTTGTGGGGACAGGTCACCTCCACAGAAGTGGAGAGTCAGCCATCTAGGGTGGGGTGTGCTATGTGACAGCAGAGCATGTGTGACAGGAACTGTTCTGGAATCCTAGAAGAAGAGATAAAAATCAGTTCGATTGGGGCACCTGGATGACAAACAGTAGGTTAAGCATCAGACTCTTGATTTCGGCTCAGGTCATGACCTCAGGGTTGTGAGATGGAGCCCCATGTTGGGTTCTGTGCTGCGATTGGAGACTGCTTGGGATTCTCTCTCCCTCTGCCCCTCCCCTCTTCCTCTCTAAAAAAAAAATCATTTACATTGGTCACATGGAGTTTTTTATAATAATAACAAACACCTTTTATTGAACCTCTGCTATCTGCCAGCACTCTATACAAGTTCTATCTCCAATCCAATCCCACCTCAGAGGCTGTGGGGAGCACTATACAAAATAACTTACTTATACCAAGTTCTTAGTGTTGTGCTTGATGCACATAATAAATGGCGGCTGTCATCACCCCATGGATATTTGTACAGGACCTACCCTATGCCACGCAATGTGCTCCTTGCTGGGGATATAATGGCAAGCAAGATCAACATGGCTTCTGCCCTTGCTGAACATGCGGTTTAGAGATGCACCATCCAACATGGTAGCCACCAGCCACATGTGGCTGTGAAAATGGAAAGTTCAGTTCCTCGGGCACGTTAATCGCATTCCATGTGCTCAACAGCCACAAATGGTTACATTTCCATCACTGCAGCAAATTCTATTAGGTAGCACTGGAAAGGGGAAGAGAGAGAGAATACCCACACAGTAAAGGTCATGATAGACACTTAGAGCTACAAGGGAAGAACACTTATCATTACTATCTCATCGTAATGCAGATGCAGAAACTGAAGCTCAGAGAGGAGAAGCAATTTGACTAAGTTCACACAGCTATGGAAGTGGAAGAACTGGGCTCTGAACCCAGGTCTATCTTAATCTCATGTTGCCTCTGGCTGTTTTGTGGAGGAACCAAGTCGGGCACAGGTGGAGAATCTGGTTAAAGAGAAAAGATAGAGAGGGCACCCTTGGTGGGAAAGTAGCGGCTGGGCACAGATAGGCAAGGCTGGAGGAAGACCACAAATAAACCAGTCTCGCTAGAGAGGCAGTGACTTGCTGAACTCATGCACTTGCAATGGTAAGTCGGGGCCTGCCTGCCTTGATTCAGAGCCAAGGAAGTAGGTACCTCAGCAGAGGCTGATGCCTTGAAGGACATGAGCAGGGAGCACAGCCCAGTCAGAACTGTGTGTTATGGAGGTGACAGTTCTTAGGGTGAACTGGCCTGAGACCAATTAAGGACAGCAGGCGGGATAGAAAGGAAGGGGTGAATGAATGGTGTGAAGCAAAGACCACCAAAGGAGCCAAAAGACGTGACGGTAAGATTGAATGGTGTACAACGGTGGGCGATATGCTTGGCTTCTATGGGCCTCACTTTTTCAGTTCTAAAAGGGAGGCCTGACCCAGATGGTGTCTGAGGCCTTTTCTAGCAATGGTAGTCTAGGATTCTGCAAATGTGAATAACATTAGGCTAAGAGAAGCAGTAGGAATTGTAGCACTGGATATAGGGGTGAAGAAAATGGCAGAGTCAAAGGTCACCCTGAGAGGAAGGGGGAACTATGCGCTACCACCCAAACTAGGTAAGTGTGTGCAAAAGCTTGCCTTTTTTCGGCGATGGGGAGGGGGTGGGGGAGCGTCACGGGGTATGGAGTTTGGGAAGGATAAGAAGTAGTGAGAAAAGCATGACTTTGTGTTTAAGAAAGTTACAGTGATCGTTACTTTACAGCCCCCAAAGTACAGATTTTAAACTTTTTTTGACCCTTGACCCACAGTAGGAAGTAAAATTTACATCATGGTCTGTACAGTTGTCCAATATATATAACTGAAACAAAAGGATTCTGAAACTATAGTTACCCTCACTAAGGAGAATGGATCTTAATAATTGTCTACTCCATTGCTTTTTTTTAAGGGGGTCGCCATCCACTGAACTAATTTTATGATCAGTTCATGTGTCGCGACCCACAGCTTCAAAAACACTGCCTAAGCGTGGACTCCAGTCTTCTGAGGTTGGAGGCGACGGCAAGGCATCCTATCAAAGAATCCAGGAGGGAAGCTGAAGTGAACCTGGAGAGACTCTGGGCTGGGGAGAGTTTGGAGGATGTTTAGCTGAAGCCCGGATCGCAGCGCGAGGAGCAGAGCAGAGGCCTGGGAACCACGGTCCAGGCGGCAGAGCCGGGGCCCCGCAGAACTCCGCGGACGTGAGCGTGGCGTGCAAACCAGATTCCCGCAGGGATTCAGCCACCACCGGGGGCTGCCTGTCTGAGGCGTGCGCGGAATGGCTCTGCACCTCCGACCCCCAGTGGGTTGCAAAAGCTCCTCCCCTCACTCATTCTCCCCGGAGGCCGGCGAGCGCCCACTCCTCCCTTCATTCATTCCACACCTAGCTCAGGGCGAGGCGGGCGAGACTCTCCGCCGGCGGCGCCCCCTGCCCGCCCCTCCCCTCCCGCCCCGCTCGCGCGCGCACACAAACTTCTGGCTGCCACCTCTGCGGACCCGCGGTCTTCGGCCGGTCGGAAGTGCACCGCGCGCACCTTGCCCGCGAGCCTCGCGGCGGCCCCGACCACCACCGGCGCCCCCCCGCCCCGCCACGCCCCGCCCGCGCCCGCGCCCGCCCCGGCCCGCCGCTCCTGCCCTCGGCTCGGCCTTCCCCGCCTCGCATCCGTGCCATCGGCGCTCGATTGCGCGCGGACTCCGCGCTCCGCGGCTCGCTCGCTCGCTCGCGCTCGGCCCGCCGCCCCCGCCTCCCGCCCCCCGCCCCTGCCCCTCCTCCCGGCTCCGCCCGCCCCTCCTCCGCCTCCCGTGCAACTTTTGCCGAAGCCCCCACACACAGCCATGCTGAGCTGAGCTCCGGCCGGGCACTGGCCGCGCGCTGCCCGCCCCGGCTCCCGCCCCACCGCGGACCCGCTCGGGGGCCGCGGCCGCCCGGCCCCTCGGCCTCGGCCGCTGCGCCCGCCCGCCCGGCCGCCCGGAGCCCCGCGCAGGGCCCCGGCCGCGGCGGCGGCGGCGGCGGCGGCGCCCGGCCCCCTCCCCCGGCGCCGGCCAAGTGAGGCGGTGATGCGGGCGCTGGCGGCCCCGGCTGCGCCGAGAGCGGAGACACAGGCTCAAGATGGCAGATTCCGACTGAGGCTGGGGGGGCCGAGCTCGCGCGCCGCGTTCCCTTCTCCGTTGCCATGAATCGCGGACACCCCGGCCCCGATGGCCCCCGTGTACGAAGGTAAGGGGCGTCCGGCCCGCCGACCCCGCTCGCCCAGAGCCGCCCGGCCGCCGCGGCCCCCGCAGCTTTGTTCTGCCCGCGGCCCCTCGCCGGGCAGCCCCCGGCCCGCAGCCCCCCGGGCGCCCGGCCTCCGGCGCCCCACCCCCGGGGCTTTAACCGGCTCCCGACCCCTCCCCGCCTCCCCCTCCCCTGCCCACGGAACGGCCGGGATCCGGAATTTAACAGGATCTTATTTCCAGGGTGGAGAAAGAGGCCGGGGTGGGGGGGGTGGGGGGTGCGAGGGTGGGCTACTGCCCGAAGAAAAGAAATTGGGAGGGGGCGCCTGGGAAAAGACAGACCCGTGACTGTGCTTTTCATTTATTTGGAATAAATAAAGGTGATGCGGTTTAGCTTTCCTCCTCCTCCCGCACCCCCCAAGAAAATTACCTTTAGGGTGATCTTTCCACTCTGTCCCCACGGCTCCCCTTTCCACTGCTCTCCACTCCCTCCCCACACTCCTTTATTCTCCGCGAGCCTCTGATTTGGGGGGGGCTGTCGAATCGGAATGTATGGGGCTAGGTGATGAGAGGGGGGTACAGAGGAAAAGTCCATTTCAGACCCAGGCAGAACAATGAAATTGGCTAAAATCTCCCCGTATTAGCGTGTGTAAGGGAAAATGTAGTTTAGGTTTTCAAGTCGGGGGTGGGGGGGCGGCCGAGACGTTTTCCTTGGTCGGTCTGGGTAAACCTGCGTGGTGCACCTTCACCTGGCGTGGGGTCATTTTTCTGATCTGTCTTTAGGAAGAAAGAAAAGAACGGAGGGCAAAAGCACTCCACTTCCCCTTGCCCTCCCTCTCTCTTTCGTTTCTCTTCAGTCAGTTCTTGTCAGCTTCCAGCCAGAAATCAAACCAGAATCAACTAAGTTTTTACACTTCGGTGTGTTTTTGTGTGCTTGTAGTAGAAAGAATTTTAAACCGAAGGGTGCCCGATTTTTTCAGTCATTTCATCGTGAAAATGTTTTTCTTATGAAATCATTGAAATAGCAGCCTTTACATACTTTTAACGTTGGTCCATCTGGCTTTCTTTCGGTTTTTGCTCAGATATTCTGTGGGTGAAATAGCAAATGAGAGGGGAAAGGGTTTGTGTGGAGCAGAGAGGAGGGGCGGGGAGAGGAGGTTTTAATCCTTCTATAAATCCGAGAACAGTGCTGGCCAGTGAGACAGGGAACGCATTAATAGTTTTATCTCTGTTACAAGAGGCAGATTTAAAAAAAAAAAAAACTTATCTGAAAAGAAAATCTGTTATTAGTTCCAGGGCTCCAAATGAATTTGGTTTCTGGATGGAATAAAGTTACCAGTCAGGCCCTGGATAATGAGGCTGTAAATAACCTATGGACTGTAAATATTTTTTTTCAGACTCTCTTAGAAACAAAGGGGCTGTTTAGAAGGCAACAGAGAGATGTTATTCCAGGGGCTTTCCTCTTTGATTCTGAAGAACACAAGGTCCATTTAACCATTCGACAAAACAAAACGAAATTTCTGATCACTCCACCAGGCAGAATAGAACGAGCCGGTGGCTCTGTGAACATGGGAGGAGAACCCATGTCGGGCAGTCATTGTTCGTCTGTGTCTATGGGAGGGGGCTACAGTCAATGCTCCCACTGTCTATGGAGTGTTAAAATGAAACAATTTTCTCTTTATTAAGTACCTCCTTGAGACTCCCTCTGCTGGACACTCCGGGTGTGCATTAGGGAGGGAACTTGGCATTGAATTCAGAACTGTAGTGAAGGGCTCCTTTCCCTTTTGCAAGGGGCTGGGTACGGGGAGATTTGGGATGTATTTTGTCAACTTTGTAAGAAGCCCGTCTCAGAAACTGTGCTGGTCCTCTCCCTTTCCTATCGTTCTAAATCCATATGGAATGTAGGCCATACCCCCTAGGCCAAGACTTGGTACTCCCGGTCCACTACAGTGTTCTTTCGGTGCATTACACCAGATAAAGAATTGTGGGTGAGTAAGGTGTTAAGGTTTAAGCATAATCGTGGATCTCAAAGGTCTCAGGAGCTCACTTGTTTTTATTTGCAGGCTTCATTCCCTGTTCCAGATGACCTACCTGGTCACCTCTTTCCACCCCGGGTTTCGCTCAGTCTTGCCTGTGTGCTGTCTTTTAACTATTCCTCCACTTTGTACCCTTCGACTCTGCTGGAGTTTCTGTGCCTCTTTATCCTTATTTCCCTAGGCTTCCTCCTCTCCCCTCCTCAACCAGTCCAGCCTTGCTGGGCACAGCTCAGGCCTGGGTCTTTTTGAAGGAGACTGTTGGTCATGCTCTAAAACAGACAGGTGACCTCTATAAAGGATTGTACTGCTGGAACCTACATTCACTTAGTGTGATGAGTGCTTCTAAGACTCCGGTGACCTCCTTTTTCCCTCCTTGGCGATATATGCTGGATTCAGTGAGCCTGATTTTTACCATATCCCGGTCAGAATGCATGGGCTTCTGGTGTGTATCCTGAAGGAGCAGGGCTTTTCCTGGGGAATTCGCCGAGAAGATTTCTAATCATTTTTGAGCTACTAAAAAATCGAACATAGGGTTCTTCTCAGGAGCAGGATAATGACAGGTGAGGCATTTCAGCTGGAATTCGGGCGTGCACCCATTCGTTTGAATGGGGTGCAGTTGCCCCAAGTTGGGATACTGGGTGAAGGCCTGAATGCAACAGTGGGGCATTCTGAACTGCGAGCTGTTTAGAGAGAAACGCGGTCTTTGAAACAGGGTATGTTTGATAATACAGATTAGTGGGTAGCAAAGTGTTACCAGTCTCCTGCTACTTGCTTTTAAGGTTAGGTTTATAAATAGCGCATTCATTTTCAGTAACTTGGTACTGATTAAGTTAGACTTATTTAAAAAGGTTTATTTTCTTTAGAAAGTTAAACATTTGCCTTGCAATTGTGTTTACTCCATCAACTTGCTTAGCAAGGCTTTTTATCAATATGTAGTACAAAGGCCAGCCGCGTAGGTCTATATTGCCATGGGTTCTGAATTAGAGGACCCTAAATTCCAAGTTAATTATGTTCCACCGTACCCGAGATGTGTCATATCAATTAGTATTGGCTTACACAGTCAGACTTCCCAAAAGTCTAATACTGAAATCTCTCATCAGATGGGTCTGAAGACACCTACCAAAATGCCTACCAAGAAATGGATTCTGAATCATCTTCCATTAAAAGAATTTGATGACACATGTGCTAAAATATCTTTTCCTGTGTTTGTGTTTTATATTTTTAAAATGAGTAAGTATAAATATTGTTTTCATTCTCACCGCTTTTGAGTAGTGAATCAAGGCTCGTTAATTTTACCCTCAATTCCGGACAGTGTGGTCCGGTACTCAAATCAGAGACCTGGGTTTGAGTCTAGTTGTATGACTTTGGGCATGTTACTTAACTTCTCAGAGCTTTGTTGTGTTTTTAAGCCTCATTGGATTGTGCGAGGACTCCATTAGAAATGAGTACCTGTAAAGTTCCTGGCTGTAGTAGGCATTTTGTTAGTATGTGTTAAATCCCTCTATTTTGGGGGGCTGCTTACAGGCATGATGACTCCAGGGAAAGAATAGCCCACAAATAGTTCAGAAAACCAATAATAGCAACATTTCAATTATTAATCTCCTGCTATTCCTCCTCCAGTTTGGGCACCAGCAACAATAAACCCCCTATGGCCACAGAAAAAAGAGCCTTTTTGACCCCCTCTGTGACCTTTCTAGATTTATATTCCCACTGAGTTTCTGCTGATTTCAGGTAGAGAATTTCTCACATTCTATGCCACTTTAAAAATGAGGAAACAACCCATTAGAGCAGAGTTTCAGGAGCCGCAGCTGGGCCTCTGTGAAAGTATCCCGAAGTATGAAATCTCCACCTTTGCCCCCGACCAAGACCCAGGCTGCCCCCAGGCCAGCCCCGAAAGGGAGAGGTGGCCCACCGAGGACCTCCTCAGAGGGCCAGCAGCCGCTCAATCCCAGGCCAGGGTCTGGCTCATCATGCATTCAACATAGTTTTCTTACAAGAAAAAATTTGGTGCCTTATGCAAGTTACAGCTGCTTCTAGTCTTCGTATTTAATTTTTTTTTTTTTTAATGTTTCATTTCTCTTCCTTCCTCCCATAGAGACTAATCTTGGGGAACTACCTTTGAGGTTTATATGAAACAAAGTAGCGATGATCAAGAGGGTATGATATGTAACCATTTTTTATTGTTCTCTGAACATGTAATTTGCCAGTGCTTTCTGGTAGTCTAATGATGACAATTCCAGCCCTTCGGGCCGCTATCAAAGATGGGATTCAGAGTAATGCCAGCCGACTTTATATAACCACCGGTAGAGTGTGAACCTGAAAGGGCCCAAACTCGTAATAGTTCCATTTCATATGGCAGTACTCTATTGGGGGGGTAAAAAAAAAAAGAAAGCTGAAAAGCTGGAGTATAGGGAGGTCTTTATTTTTCCTCTAAAAGAAACCGAGATGCCTGAAGTTCACAGCACTAAGCGTGCCTTAGGCTCTACTTAGTCTGTGCTGCTCCCTCCACTCCCATGAACTCGCTGTCCTTACAGGCCCCCGAGGTGGGCGCTGTTACCCACCCCCTTACAGACAGGGCACATCTTTAATGAAGTCACTTAAAAGCATTTATGTAGGGTCCCTGACTTCGAGGAGTTCAGGGGGTATGGGAAGTGAAAGTCAGAAGTACACGTGGGCTCAGTGGATCATGGCCTGACTCAAGATGGAATGTGTGTGGGGGGGGGGGGATGCGCACGCATGCATGTGCCAGTTTTTAATTCTTAACATGCTAGTGTTTCTTCAGGTGTAAAGAGAAGACCCCATTTCTCTATTTTCTTTTGAAATATATATATATATTTTTTAATTTGGATCAAACAAGCATTTCGGAATGTTGGAAATTCCTATTACAAATTTCCTTAGAAATCACCCTCTCTAATTACCATCTCTTCCTCTTTCATTACTTAACATTTTATATCTTTGTAAATGCAAATATGTTTCTAATTTGCACATGCTGCTGGGAGACTTCGTTTTTTGTTTTTTTTTTTTTTTGTACTTAGGGTTCTGCGTTCTGTTGTGAATGGACCCCTACATCATGTGTGGCTGTTGGAGAATTAATTCCTGGCTTTGCTGCCTGGCTGTGATCTTCTATTCCAGGTGGTTTTGTGGTGCTTATTAGTGGGGATATAGTTCGGGGGGTCACTCAGCAGATCTCAGGGAGTTGTAGAAGAAAACCCAGCTCTGCCTCTCGGGGGCTTGGAACCCAGGGCAGGAGAGGACCTTGGGGGAAATGTAGTTCATCCTCCTGCCTTCAGGAAGGTTGAATGTCCATGATTTGAAGTTGCCAGTTCATCGAAACAATTGTTTTTCCCCCAGGAAAAGCCAACACTAGGAACCCCCTCAGTAACCAATTCCAGGATTCTGTTAACCCAATTCCTGAGTCAATTCCTGGGCCCGCCTGAAATCTCACCTGCCGGCGTTCAAACCTGTTTTCTTTTACTCAGTTCCTTTCTCTAAAACCTTTCATATATTTGAAGATAATAACTGGGTCTCTACAGCTGTTTCCTAACAGAGCCTCTTCTGTGTCCTCTCCCTCCTCTGAACTGTCTTTAATTTCTCCACATTAAAAAAAAAAATCGTGGTGGCCGAAACCGAATACAGTTCTTTAATAATGGTCTCATTAGTACAGTGTATACAAGAAAAATGACTTCAGGATTCTTGCATCATTGTGAACCCCTGGAGGGCAAGAACCAAATCTGATTCATCTTTGTATCCCCCACAGTAGCTGGACAGTTCGTTAAACCTAGTAGGCACTTCATAAATATTTGTTGAATTGACTCTTCCTAATATATCTAAGTAATAACTTACATTACACCAGCCCTGGATTGGTAACTGATAGTTGGCTTTCACTCACCTCGGTCCTGAGTCTTTATTTGCCTTCTGTGCATGTCTAGCCCTCCTTCACCCCAGCAGTGCCACCTTCTGCTTGACTCTGAATGTGCTTGATCACTTTGAATTCACCCCTCTACTTCTAGCTCTTTAGAACATTATTTATCTCCTACAGATCTGACAAGCAGAATGCAGAGGACTCAAGTGTATAAAGTTGAACGGCTCGTGAAAGAAGAGAACACACACAAGAATTTTGATGATTCTGTGTAATATCAGTTCATCCAGGTTTAGAAAGGACAGTTTGTCAAATTCTTTACAGATTCTGAGTCAGCTAAAGCCATACCTGTTTTTCCAGGTTCTCTGTGACGAGTAAGCTAAGTGTTCATGAGAGTGGCTACAAGTCATCCTTAACAACCAGTATTCCTCCCTGTCTTTGGTCTGAAGCCAACAGAAAAGGCAAAAGATACTGATGGACAAGGCCATTCAACCTGTGGCTTTCTGATGAGTGACTTTACCATTAGAAAGTAAGCTAGTAGAATAGTTGCCAGTAAAAAAAAAAAAAAAAAAAAAGGCAAACCTTGAAAATGGCAAAATAGTTTTGTGGTTTTTACAGCCACTTATTTCTACACATGGCATTGAAGAGATTTGTAGTGTTTTGAAAGTGGTCTGTTTTAGCAATTCTTGCCTAACTTCTTTTGCTCTCGTAGGTTCTGATTAATTAAATGCCACTGTGTTTAAGTAGAATTAAGATTGATTGACTCATGCATGTGCTAATGCTATGGACTTTCTAAAACCTTTACCATCAAAGAAAGAGCGCAGTCTAATATGTGAGTGCACGAGGGCATTTTCCTTCAGGTTGTGCTGCCCATCCTCGGGGAAAGATCACTGTAGAAGCTGCCATAACTTTGGGTAGAAAAGCACTTTGGGTTCACATAGTTACAGATTGCATCCTGATGCAATAAGGTTGGTTTCGGTATTTTTACCATTTTCCTCCATATCAGTATCACCTCATTGATTCAACGTATGGAGTTATGATTCACAATATAAAATGATTTTTCCAAGAGCTTGTCATAAGCAAAGTGATCCATCATGCCAGTTTTGTGTAGAACTTCTGGCTTCATAAGGCATTAAAAAACAAATTTTAATGGTATGTGTGCCTGCAGTCCTGTTAAAAGTCCTATGGTAAGGAGATTTGGAAAACCCTGGTTTATTGCTGGTTGTGGAAGTATATTCTTTTTTTTTTCTCCTCTCTCTCTCCGTAATGAAGAATTTATAGAGCTCTGACAAAAAGCAGCATGTAAATTCTTGAAATTGTGCAGAAAGGCAGCACGTTACACCTTCCTGAGTTCTTTGTGACTGCTCGTCCTCACCAGCATCCCGGCTGATAGCAGCTTCTTGCAGGAAAGTAAATTTCAGGGGAGCTCATTACAGGCAGAGAGAGAGCGCGCACGCTTGCACATGCGTTCAGCTTTACCCCCTGAACCACTTCATTTGCAGTTCCAGCACAGTATGCTTACTGTTATTCGTTAAGTTATGACCTGCACCATCAGGGAAAGATTAATCGATATTCATTATGTTCTGTTAACTGAGACTGGGAGGTTCCCTAATATATTACAGAAATGTTTCCTTTAGAAAATAGTTAAAATAAAGAAGCTCTCATTTAATTATATCATGACTTATTTCAAAAAGGATTTAAGGCCGCCTAAAGGGTTAAATTTCTGGAAGATGGGAAATTAATTTGTGTAGATCACTTTTGTGGTTCAGCTTATTTCCAAGGATGTTGGGTAAGTGAGGTATTCCCATTTGAACAGACAACAGAACCAGTCAAAACTCTTGTGCTGGCTTAACAACGTGAATAAGCAGAGTGCATAATGGAATTCATTTGCAAAGTAATTTTTGCTTGGTTGGAGAGTGGTAAGCACAAAACAGACCAGCGGACGAGAACAGTAAGTGTTTGGGATCAGTTGTTGAAAGGTTTAAAAGGGGTTCTAATTCAAGAGACATTTTATGGTAAGGAGAAGGGGACAGATATTATCAAAATGATACTTGAACAAGGTAATTTCTCCTGGCCTGGATATGGCAGTAGAATGAGGCAGCCAGAGGGTGAGCCATGCTGGGGGGCCATGTGCTGCCTTGGGAGGTGTGAGCACCGCGGAGATGGAACGGGGACTCTGGTTGGGGTTACATAGGAGAATATGCATAGAGCCCTTCTCAGCAGGCCTGACCCAAGGGTTCAATACATATTTGTTCCTTTCCGCTTTCCTCTGCACACCTTATGGCCATCAGGAAAGCTTGCAGGGGTTGGCAATATCATGATATTTATCCTATTTTTCTAAAGAATCTATTCTTTTTATAGGCTCTCTCACCTTCAACATTGAGATCAGAGTAGCTGGGGCTCTTACTGGGCACAGTGTAAACCCAGTAGGATCTTCACACATTAGTACCAACCTTTGACACAGGGGGAAATTGAGGCCCACAGCAGTGAAGAGGCTGCCCTAATGTCCCCTAGAGCAAAGGGAGGAGGCAGAGCTGGGGTTCTCGTCCCCCAGGGCAGTGTGCATAAAAGGCTCAGAACACTGAATGGGGGCTTCCCTAGGCTGCGCTACCAGCTGGAGGTCCAGGGGTTGTGTTTCCAACAAGGCTGTCAGAGCCATTCACATTTTCCCCCCAGACCTACCTGTAAGGGGACTGCTGAGGGGGGCGGGGGGTTGTCCTGGGCCCTGATGAGCCCATGGCACCTCCCTGAGCTCATCCAGAGGGAGTTATTTCCCCCTTTCCCAAGGAAGGCAAGGTCACCTGCTGTCAGCTCCAGCGCTTAGAGTCTTCTCTTAGGAAGTTGTTCCTCATGTTTCTCTGAGAAAGTTTGCAGCTTGTCATCCTGAGCTACTTATTAACAAAAACAGAAAAATCGCAGAAGAGAAACCAGTAGAACCATGATGAGTTTCAGAGAACCTCAGAGTCTATTAAGCAGCCTTTTTTTTTTTTTTTTTTTAAATTCTGATCTTCCAGGCCTGGGGAAGGCCTGGGTCCCAGGGACCTAGAGCATGTTTGGAAGAGCACAGTGCCCAGCCCATGAGGGGGCTCACCTCTTAACCTGGGGGACATCCCTCCCCTAGGGGGATGGGGCTGGGACCTTGAAAGTAAGGGGTCCAGGGCTGGAGCCCTGCCTCTCCCCTGTTCTAAGGGCAGTGCTGATAAGGGGACTTCTTGCTGTAAAATCTGGGGCAACAAAAGCAACTTGAAATGTTTCCTGTTTATACAAGTCATGGCTGGTGATTGCTTCACTGGATAGTTAGCTTTCCTTTCTTTCCCTCCTCAACCTTGATCTTCGACTCTGGTCGCTCCATAAAGCAGAGTTGATGAAACTGACCCATTTCCTGTTGCTTGCTAAGGTAGCTCAGTAACCAGTATGTCCCTCCCACAGTGAAACTTGACAGAGAGCCTAGTAAATCCTACGGCTTTTCTGTTTTGTCTGTTTGAGCCCTTGAGGTGCACAGCCTCTCCTACTCTTCTCCTTCCTTGATGTCATCTCACCTCTCTGTCCCACCCTCATCTGCCCACGGCCAGGCTCCTTAACCTACCTACCTGTTTGTTCTTTGACTTTGTGTATCTTGGCTGTGTATTTGCCTCGACATACTTGTGGGTATGAGGGTCTAAGTGGAGGGACATGTGGAACCCTCGTTTGGGCCATTTGTGTCGGGCCTTGTTGGGAGAGGTGGTTCTGTGACTTCTGGCATCTTCCGTCACCTGGAGGGCCTGTTAAAACTCATCAGGGGGCCCCGCCCTCAGAGTTTCTGTTTCAGTAGGCCTGGGGTGGGGCTCGAGAATTTGCATTTCTGATTGAGAACCCCTGTTTTAGAATGAATGCATTCAGAATGTAAAATCAGTACCTGTTTGCTTATTTATTTTTTTAAGATTTTATTTATTCATTTGAGACAGAGATACAGAGAGAGAGCGAGCATGAGCAGGGAGTGAGACAGAGTGAGAGGGAGAAGCAGGCTCCCCGCTGAGCCAGGAGTCTGATGTGGGGCTCGATCCCAGGACCCTGGGATCAGGACCTGAGCTGAAGGCAGTCGCTTAGCCATCTGAGCCATCCAGGCATCCCAGTCAGTACCTGTTTAAAATAAAATGGTGGTAGTTTTGATTACAGCTTCCTTGAAGGAGTGAGAGTCTGAGAACTGACATTAGCATTATTTTCAGTTCTCCTGCCCTTTGGTGGCAGAAACTTCCTGAAGCCATAGGACAATGTGCAGATCCAGCCCCTGGCATTCCTGCCTCTGGCTCAGCAGAGATGAGACCCCATCTTCTCCAGGGCCTGAGCTACTGTCTCTTGGCCCAGCAGAGTCAGCCAGTCTGTCGCTATCTAGTTTGGCCCTGGGGTCCCAGAGTAGACTGGGCAGGTGTCATTCTCGCAGTAATAATATATCTCCATTAACTGACGTAAAGAGCTCTGTGATCTCTGTTTGCAGAAGAGGATATTGAGGCTTAGAGATGTTAAATAATGTGTCTCAGGTCTCATAAGCAGCAACTGGTAGAGGCAGGGCTTGTACCCCGTCTGATACCAGAGCATGCTCTTGTCTTGTGGTCCGTGCACCATACAGCAAGGAGATTGGCGATTAGGATCCCTGGAGAAGTGGGCAGATGGTTCTAGAGTGTTAATGTCACACACACCTCCCCGAAGCTCTACTGTCCCATTTGCCTTCTCTTCATCAAACAGGATCATGTTGACATGATGATCTAGCGTTTAGTCTGGTGGCTGGCGTACAGGATGGATATAGTAACAGGCAGCTGAGACATGAACCCCCTTTGAGCAGCAAAACAGATAAAACATCTGAGAACAATCTTACTGAGACCTCTAAGGAAAAAAAACATTATGAAAAGATGAAAACGGCAGCTAATGCCTGTCAGGCCCTAGCTGCTCCTGGTTCTGTTGTAAGGTTTTACATGCATTAATTCCTTGAATCCTTGAAGCAGAGCTGTAGGATAGGTTCATGCTACCATCATGTTATACAGAAGTCCAGGAAAGCTCCACGGCTTGAGAGTGGTAGAGCTGACATTGACCCCAGGCAGCCTGGATCCAGAGCGGGCGCCCCTGACCACCGGGCTAGAGACCCAAGGCGGAAGGGCCTCCCAACCCCTTCCTCGATGAGGGAGTAAAATATGGAAATATGCTCTTCTTCGGTTTTTCTCCAAATGTAGATGTTCTTCATTTGAATCAAAATCTACATAAATGTCTTAAAACTTGAGAAACTGACTTCTGTGAGTCTTCTTGAAAGATGAGGTGGTGGGCATAGAACAGTCAGGCCTGAAAGAGGAGAGGAACAAAGGGGCTAGCTCTACGGTGCGTGAAAACAAGCCATAAAGCATCAAATTTGGCATGAAGCTTGACGGACCCATCCGTGGGGTGGAATGCGTGAGCCAGATTTAAGGCCCTGTTGTCTGTGAGCATTTAATAGGTGATGAAGGAGGTGCCACGAAGCAGTGGGCAAAAGGAAACCTGATTTAACAAATGGGAGTGGGACCATATGATAGCAATTTGAAGAATCTCAATGGATACTCTCACCTCACATCATTATACCAACATAAATTCTACATGATTAAAATGTTAAATTCAGGGGCTCCTGGGTGGCTCAGTCGTTAAGCGTCTGCCTTCTGCTCAGGTCATGATCCCAGGGTCCTGGGATCAAGCCCCGCATCGGGCTCCCTGCTCGGCGGGAAGACTGCTTCTCCCTCTCCCACTCCCCCTGCTTGTGTTCACTCTCTCGCTGTGTCTCTCTCTGTCAAATAAAATCTTAAAAATAAATAAATAAATAAAATGTTAAATTCAACAAAAATCTGTGGAGCACATTCAACACGCCAGGTAGTGTTCTAGGTGCTGGGTGTGCTGCAGTGAACAAAACTGACTGAAACCCCTGCCCCAAAGCAGTGTGCCTTTGAGTAGGTAAG
Source organism: Leptonychotes weddellii (assembly GCF_054177405.1). Taxonomy (NCBI): domain Eukaryota; kingdom Metazoa; phylum Chordata; class Mammalia; order Carnivora; family Phocidae; genus Leptonychotes; species Leptonychotes weddellii. The sequence continues at coordinate 12,589,361 of NC_138380.1, forward strand.
GGGAAATAATCCGGTTTTGGGTTTGTTTTTTGTTTTTTTTTGTAAACCTGAAAGAAATAGAAGTGGATATTTATTAAACCTCTGGAGGAGTTGAAATTTCTAAGCTTAGAATCTGTAGAAGAAATTATAGAGGAAAACGTCAATAGTTTTGTCAGTGTAACATTCCCCAAATGTTAAGGTTATTTCTGATTTTACTGTCATGAGCTATTTCTCAGTGTTTTCAGCATAACATTAAGGTGTGTCCGAAATTTAGGATAGGTTCTCCAAAGTAGAATTAGTAAGTCGAGGGTTATGAACATTTATCTGGGTTCTAGATATGTGCCACCAAGATTATGTTCCTCCCCAAAGTATTTTTATATTAAACAAGTCGAGCCACCTAATGCCTTGTGCACCCACCCCTTCATTCAGGAAGGAAGAGTTTCTCACTGCTCTAGGGACTGGCCCCCCTCTCCTCATTCCCAAAGGCTTTCAGTACCATCTACGTGTATCAGGAGCTCCCAAACTTTTATCTCTACCTAGATTTATATTTTGAGTTCCAAAGTCATAGAGCCAACAATCTATTTGCCATCGCTATTTGGATGTCCCACAGGTATCACATTTAATGCGAACAAAGAAAAAAACTTTGGGTCAGCCCTCTGAAATATGTGCCTTTTCCAGAATTTTTTATTTCCATAAACGGCATCATCTTCCACCCAGCAGTTGACATCAGAAACCTGGGAGTCATTCTTGACTTCATTTTACTTCACATTTAATCCATCACCAAATTGTATTGATTTTTGCCTCCCAAATATAGCCATTCTTGTTTCTTGCCAGAGTTATGTTCTATAAAGCTGCCACAAACACTGAATTAGCAAATACTGAACCAGTGCTCCTCGGTTAGCCTCCTGCAAGCCTCTGGTCATATTTTCATCAGCCGATCAATACATAACCTTGTCTGTGTGTGCTTCTTTAATATATATTGTTAATTCATTAACATTGAACTCACAGGCTGAGGACTATTAGCTCGTGCTTGAATGAAGCTTACCAGTACAAGTATTTTCTCTGTAGGGCACACCGCAGCCTTTTTGCATTGGAAAAACACTAGACAGCCCTTCAGCACTATGCTTGGGGGTCATTTTATTTTTTTTATTTTTATTTTATTTTATTTTTTTTTAAAAACACAAATTTTAAAGATTTATTTATTTATTTGAGAGAGTGAGAATGAGAGGGAGAGAGTACATGAGAAGGGGGAGGGTTGGAGGGAGAAGCAGACTCCTCGCTGAGCAGGGAGCCCGATGTGGAACTCGATCCAAGGACTCCAGGATCATGACCTGAGCTGAAGGCAGCCGCTTAACCAACTGAGCCACCCAGGCGCCCCATGGGGGTCATTTTAAATCCCCAGCAAAAACCACGCCAAAAAATGTGAACAACATGGTACTAAAGAGACAGTGGAAGGTATACTTGCCTACAGTACAAGAACAGAGCCCAGAAGGCAGAGCTTGGCCTCGTGTGACCTCCGCTGGGAACGCGTGCATCAGGCATGTCTGGGAATGACTGGGAAAGCGCCCTCTGAGTACTGATTGTGGGACTACAAATAAATTCTAGTGAGTTGGTGAATTCCCCAATACAGAATCCGTGAATAATGAAGGCCCACTTGTATATGGTGAACCTGCCCACTTCTCTCTATACTGCCATCCCCTGGCCCAGGGGTCAGCAGACTCATTCTGGAAAGGGCCAGGTAGGAGGTACAGTTGACCCTTGAGCGACATGGGGTTAGGGGCATCAAAACACACAGTCGAAAATTCACGTATAACTTTCGACTCCCCCGAAACTGTATTAATAGCCTATTTTTGATGGGAAGCCTTACTGATAACATAAACAGTTGATGGACATATATTTTGTATGTGTATTATATGCTGTATTCTTACAATAGATTAAGCTAGAGAAGAGAAAATGTTACTAAGAAAAATCATAAGGAAGAGAAAATACATTTTCGGGACTCTGTTGTAAAAAAAAAAACTCGCGTATTAGTGAACTTGTACGGTTCAAACTTGCATTGTTCAGGGGTCAACTGTATTTTAGGCTTTGCAGACCAGCCGGTCTCTCGGATAGCTGCTCAGCTCTGCACTCGTGAAAGCCGCTATAGACACCACGGTGGGTGGCTGGGACTGAGTTCCAGTAAAACATTATTTGCAAAAACAGGCTTTGGCTGGATCGGCCCTCAGGCTGCAGTTAGGACGCTGCTAGCCCAGTCTAACCCACCACAGTGTCCTATCTTGATGCTCTTCCTGACCTGCTCATCCCCTGTGTCCGTTCTCGAGCCTCCAGCTGTTGTCCATGGTGATCTTAAGTGCACATTAAATCTGATCCCTCTCCCACTTCAGATGTCCAACCGCTTCCATCACACTTCATATAAAACCCCAAATCTTGCATATCGTGGCTCCAACACGGTCCCTTGCTGAGTTGTCCAGTCTCATTTTATGCTAGGCTCCCCCTCTTCACCCTGTCCAGACCTCTCCAGGTCTGTGACTGTCCCCAGCTGTTTTCTGCACCGTTGCTCCCAGTCTCCCTTCCTGGACTCTTCTGCCTCTTGCCTGACTCACTGCTGCTCACTCCGCAGTCATAACCAAAATGTCACTTCCTCCTGTGTGAATTAGACGCCCCTCTTCTAATTTCGAGGCACCCTGTTCTTTTCCTTCGCAGCACTTAGGGTTTATCTTCCACCTGCCTCCCCCATTAGACTGCAGGCTCCGGGAGGGAAAGAACACGTCTGTGGTGTGTCCGTTCTCTGCTCAAGGTGCCTTCACACACATTGCACACACTTCCTAAGACTTGCTAAATCAATGACTGATCGGGAACCCAGTCTTGTTCACACAGAATTTTGTATGAAGCTACAACATAGAGACCTGAAAAAGTCACCCTTTTAGAGTGTACAGTGTATCTTCTAAAATTGAGAGTGATGGTTGCAGAGAAAAGTCATCCTGAGAAGTGGATTTGTAAATGGGTGTGAATGTGTCTTTATTGTCCAAGGGTGCGTTCTGCCAACAGGTATATCCAGTCCCGTGTTTTCTCGCTGGGACTTGAGTGCTGTGTTAAGTCCTGCTAGGCTCCCTTTGCTCCTGGAGGGTTTTTGAACTCTGCCAGTAGTGTCTTCTCACAGCAAAATGGGGGGTCAAGTGTGCTTGCGAGGAGGCATTTGGCACCTCTTTTAAAGACTGACTACAGTATTGGTCTGGGGAGGAAATCTTTGATTTGTCAGAGAATCATTTTAGCAATGCAATTCCACATTAAAGATTGTTCCCAAGTCATTCCAAGAATCCTGCATGTTAGAGATGGGCAGACAGCATATTTTGGAAAGATAATACATTGTTTCTTAGATGGCCTTTTGTAGATTAGCATGGTGAGATTTAAAGCCTATTTAATTTCTTTTTTCCAAATATATTATTATAGAAATACTACTGCATTATAAAAAGTTAGAAAATAAAGGCAAGCAAAACACACAACACATGCGCGCACGTGTGTGTACTAAGATTACCACAGTTATACCTTGCAGGTCTTTTCTGTGCATTTATATGTACAAATACTTTTTCAGAAAAACCGAGGTTAGATATAGTACTGTTTTATAATCTGTTTTTTTCAATGAGTAGTTTCCAGCCTTGTATTTCAGTAAAGTTCATTTAATTCTTTGTCCATGTTCAGATTTCCTGAATTGGCCCCCAAATGTCCTTTGAAGCCGGTTTGTTGAAATCAGTATCTAATTGGGAACCATGCACTATTTCTGGTGGTAATTTCCTTTTAGTCTCAGCCTGGCCTAGTCTCTCACTGAAGAAATGGGCAGTTGCCTGTAGAAGCTCTTACCTTTTCGATCTATGGGCTTCCTTCTTCTTCTTCTTTTTTTTTTTTAAAGATTTACTTATTTGAGAGAGAGAGAGAGAGCATGAGTGGGAAGGCAGAGGGAGAGGGAGAGAGAATCTCAAGCAGACTCCAAGCTGAGCATAGGGCCCAACATGGGGCTCGATCTCACAACCCCGAGATCATGACTTGAGCCGAAACCAAGAGCTAGACACTTAACCGACTGCGCCACCCAGGCACCCCTGTGGGCTTGCTGCTTTTTAGGGCAGGGCTGAGCTTGCTTCTCCCCATCCCCTGCATTTGCTGTTATCTAAAGGTTTCATGGGTTCAAGTTCACCATTTTATGCTAGAATACGCTGGAGGTGATTCTGTGCGCTTCATTTACCTTCCACTGACCTACTATTAGTGAAACTAAATTGACCGCGTGGATTAGAGTTGTGGTAGCCTGAACCCTCTACTCTCCAGTTGTTTGTCCTTTTGACACTAAAAGTAATCTGTATGGTATAACTTTGATATATAGACTATTTACCAAATGGTTGTAGCGCCAAATAAGTCTTGTCTATCATCATACATTCATTAGATTTTTGTGAAATGATGTTTTTGTAATTCTTTCATTTCTTGTATAAAGTAGAGCTCGCTCTCATCTTTGGGGGCTGCCTGGTTACCCTGAAAAAATAGTTCCAATGGGAAAGGCAGGATCTTTGCTAATCCTCTCTCCTTAATCATTAATTTTCAAAGAAAGGGATTGTGTAATAGCCTTTTCAAATAGTGAGAAATGATTTTTCTGTCTTTTTCTTTATCATTGTACAGGCATGGGTTTTTATTGATTTGGTGTGTTTTAATTGTTAATCTTTTTGTTACATCCTCAGGCAGTGAGACCCTTTCAGCTAGCTGCTGTGATGTTTTGACAGGACCTCCATAAATCCAAAAAGCTTTCTTACTAAATGGCACAAGACGCCCCAGGCTCATCTTGGACTTTTCGGTGGTCTCGGACAATGGTATTAGAGACCACAGCCCATGCATTAGGGGTGGTTATTGCTACAGAGGTGACTTGTTTCTAAGGAATTTCGGTGAATGGAACTAAAAAATACATATTGTTAAAAAGTTAGAGTTTCAATTGACGTTTTCCTGTGCTTTCACTCAGTTTCCTCAATTTTATCATTGTAAGTCCTTTATGTTCTACAGAAAATCTTTATTTCTTGTTTAACTTGTAAGAATAAAGTTTTGAAATACCAATACCGATATTATTATAAACACCGAAAACTACAAAGGAAAGTTTAACACATCTTTGTAATTTTTGTTGTCCTGAGAATGTGTCCAACTAAGGATGGGTAATTAAAAACTGTGTTCTAAAGCACCTAAACATAAATTCTTCCTCAGGGTGATCATGTCACCAGTTTGACATATATTAGGTTCATTTCTTTCCATTTCTTCTCAGTTTAAGAAATTTTTAAATTTAGCTTTTTTGGGATAGGGAATGCATTTACATGACTGAAAGGTCAAAACTATGTAGATATTAAATCTAGATGAAAGATATGTAGGGATTTGTTAAGTTATTTTCTCTACATTTCTTTATGTTTGAAAGTTAAAATAATTAAATTTAAACTACAGTAGTCTCCTGTATCCATGGGTGATATGTTCCCAGACCCCCAGTGGATGCCTGAAACAGTGAATAGTGCTGAACCTTGTATGTGCTATATTTTATGATACATACCTATCATAAAGTTTAATTTATAAATTAGGCACAGTAGAAGAGTAACAACAGTTACCAGTAGTAAAATAAAACAATTGTAACAATGTACTGTAACAAAAGTTATGTGAGTGTGGTCTCTCTTTCCCAAAATATCTTATTGTTGTACCCTTCTTGTGATGATGTTAGAAGATAAAAATGCCTGCGTGATGTGATGAAGTGAGGTGAGTGACGTAGGCATTGCTGCGTAGCTTTAGGCTGTTACTGACCTTCTGACCATAGTCAGAAGGAAGATTATCTCCTTCTCAACTGCAGTTGACCTTGGGTAACTGAAAGTAGGGAAAGTGAAATCCTGGATGGGGGAGGGGACCCAACTGCTATAGAAAGATACACAATGAGCTCTTGCCTTGTTCCCTCATAGATAACCATTTTTGTTAGTGTCTTGTTAATTAACCCTTTTGAGTCTTTCATTTTGCAGATTCAGATTATGTGTGTGTATGTATATATACTCTTCTTCTCCTTTGTTTACACAAAAGGTAACATACCTTATCTATTCTACATCTTCACTGTTTTCTCTTAATAATGTATTCTAGCACTCTCCCTATTAGTAGGTAGAGATTATCTTCAGTTTTTTTTATGGACACAAAGTACTCCGTTTTGTTGACATACTACAGTTTATGGGACATTAACAATCTTGGATTGTATCCACTCCTCTGCTATTTACAAACCGTCTGTAAAGGATAATATTATATATGTGTCATTTCATACTCATGCCGGCATATCTGTGGCATATAGTCCTATAAGTGGGACTGTATGGTCAGAGGGTGAGTGAGTACGTCTATAATTTTTTTAAAAAGATACTGACAAATTCCTCCTGTTAGAATTTGTACTATATTGCACTCACACAAGCAACAGAAGAACACACCTATTTCCTTAGAGTTTTACCTACAGAATCTGTTGTCAAACTTTTGGATTTTTGCTGATAGGTGAAAAATGATATTTTGATGTAGTTTCAATTTATATTTCTTTTATAAGTGAGGTAGAGCATGTTTTTATTTGTTTAAATGTCATTATATATATATTTTTGTGTGAACTATGTTTTGAACTTTATACATTTTCCTACTGTGTTGTTGGTCTTCTTTATTTCTAAGAGCTCTTTATATATTGCCTGTGATATGAGTTGCAAATATTTTTTCCCAGTTGGCTGTATGTGTTTTGATTCCTTATGGTGGTGACTTTGCCCTTCAAAAGTCTGTTTAATTTTACGTAATCAAATTTATCTTTTTGTTTACAGCTTTTGTGTTTTGAGTCAGAATCAGAAAGACATTTCCTATTTCAGGTTTTTAAGGTCCTTCTGGCACTTTTGTCATTTCATCTTTTCCACTTACATCTTGGTTCATGTGGTTGTTTATACTCAGGTATGTTCTGAGGTTTGGAGCCAACTTTATGTTTTTTCAATACTCAGTTGTCCCAACACCATTTATTGAAAAGCTTATATTTTCCCCACAGTATCGTAATGTCTACTTTATCATGTATTAAATTCCTATAGCATGGGGTCTGTTTCTAGACTATACTTTTCCATCGGTCCGTCTGTTGTCCATTATTGAGGTGTATGCTGTCTTTTATTTAATATCTGAAAGATATGGAAGTTCTTCCCCATTGCTCTTCCTTTTCAGAGTTTTCCTAGCTATCCTCCTTGTTTTTCCATATGAATTTGAGAATCTACATGTCTTGATTTCAGAAAAACCTGTTGGCATTTCTGTTGGGATCATATTAAATTTATAAATTACAAGGTTGAGTCTTCTCATCTAAGATCATGTTTTCTTTCCATGTGTTCTTTTTGTTTGTACTTTCCTAATGTTTAAAGTTATTTGTGTAGAGCTTATGTAGAGATCTCAAATTTATTATAAACAAAGTCATTGTCTTCTAACTCGTCGTTTCATCTATGAGGACTATCAATTAAGATTAAGGTCTCCAGCCAGCCTTAAAGCATATTTAACAGCATAGGGGTGCCTGGGTGGCTCAGTCCATTGAGCATCCGAACTCCTGGTTTAGTCTCAGGTTATAATCTGATGGTCTTGGGATCAAACTCTCCCTTGGGCTCCTTGCTTAGGGGGGAGTCTGCTGGAGATTCTTTCCCTCTCTGTGCGCACTGTCTCTTTCTCTCAAATAAATAAATCTTAAAAAATATATATATATATATTTAACAGTATAGTTGATGCGTGTGTGGGGGCAAGGAGTATATGGGAAATCTCTGTACCTCCTGCTCATTTTTGCTGTGAACCTAATGTCTATATTAAATTTTTTTTAAAAAAGAGAACATAGCCAAAATAACCTATTTTTTTATAGGAAAAGGGAAATAATTAAATGTCAGAAAAATAACCTGGAATAAGAAATGATTATTTTTCCTTAATGTCAGTGTATGAAGAAAGATATTTTAATTATAAAAATAGAGTGTGTGAGCGTGTGTGTGCAGGAGACTTTGGGACATTGTCCAAGGATTTATTTAGAGGCCGACAATCCTGGATTTTTATATCGCCACAATTTTGTTCAAAATATGTGACTTTGAACATAATTGTTACCCTTATATTATTAGGTATGTTTGGGTTGAGGGTAAGAGGGAGAGAAAGATTGATTAATTCACTGATTCATTTCTTCATTCATTGACTGAGACAGATTGATTTCCCTAAAGTGTCTGGGCCTGAGAGATGGGGAAGGTAGGCCACGGGTCAAAAGCACATGCATTTGCTGTGAGGAAACATTTGTCTTAAAGGAACCCAGAATTGAACTGTATGAGACAGAAGCAATATCTGAAGGGCAGATAGATTAGGAAAAAGAAAGGTAGCTGTGGATCCAACTTGAACCAATGATTTGAAAGCCACAGGGAGTAGATTTAATCAGACTGTCAGGAAGAACATTGTAATGCTGCAGTCTCCCCACAAATGGACAGTTCTGGAGAAGAGTGATTCCTCGGGAGGAATTCAAGATGAGCATCTTTTGCTGGGCCTGCTGGAGAGTAGGGTCCAGTATAAAATGGGTGACTGGACTAGATGACCTTTAAAATTGTGGGGTGTGTGCGTGTGCTAATGTGTATGCATGTGCACATGTGCACAAATACCCAGTCCTTCAGTCCTCAAAGTGGTCGTTTTCAGAAGTGTGAAGAGTCATAGGTGTGCCTGGCTGGCTCAGTTGGTAGAACATTAGACTCTTGAGCTCAGGGTTGTGAGTTCGAGCCCCATGTTGGGTGTAGAGATTACTTAATAAAATTTTTATAAAAAAAAAAGGTCATTCATAAGTTTTACTTTTGCACTTTCCCTATTGTGCTCAACCTAAAAAAAAAAAATGTTTTTTAAGGCAGGCTTGCTACTAAATGCACATGGCTTTTTGTATCTTGCTGGAACAAATGCATGCTGAGCCCAGAGACCTTCCTCTCTCTGCATGGTCCCAAGTCCGAATTTGCTTTACCACTCATGACATTTGCTGTCTTTCTCCACTGATCTTTCCCCTTCTCCTCCTGCGCTCCCGATCTCAGGTGAGTGCCACGGTGTTCTTCGTCTGCAGAGCAGTACGAGATGTGGGGAGTCTCCCGTGGTCACTCGTCCTCTCTGATCTCCAGTCCAGCTGATGAGCCAGCCCCTTCGGTTGAGCTCCTTTGGAACCTGGGTTTTTATTACCTGCCACCCGGCTTAAACCAGAGGCTTCTCTCAGGGCACACCTGGGACTGCTGCTACCCTCCGTCCCATGAAGGCAGCACGGTTTCGAGGCCCACTGTGTGTGGAGCCCTGTGCTAGGTGGTTCAGCTGAAAAAAGGAGAGAAAACATAACCACGCCTCTGGGGCTCTTGAAAGACCGTCGGAAGAGCCTTGGGACAGATGCCCCCGGGGCTCCTCTGAGCGTAGGTAGAGACGCCCTCTGGTGGGACACACACTTGTGGGACACACTAATTTCCCGGGAGTGAGGATGCACGAATGCTCACGTCTGCCTCCTTGCTCACGCAGGCCCCGTCGTGATGAAATCTGGCGTGCAGACGTGTAGGCCGCGGCGGCGGCGGCAGACTCGCGTGGGCCGTCGGGACGTCTGCAGTCGGGCTGGAGGGGCCGGCCCCGGAAATCCCCTCCTCCCGGAGCAGGGTGGGCGCAGCCGCTTCTCCGCCAGCTTCAGCACAGTTGCTTGTGTTGGTTTCCTCTGCCCGGAGATCCGGGTCGGTGAGGAATAGGAATTGCTCTGTCCGAGGTGACTTTGGAGAATCCCGTCCTCAAAAGCCAAAGAAGCCTTTTAAAGATAGGAGGCCTGAGGGGCTCTTGGGTGAAGTGGTCCTAACCTCAAGAAATTAGCTGTGGGTGCTCTCAGGAAGATTTTGGGTTCCCGGCGGTTCAGAGGTGAGACGGCTGTGATTTGGTGCAGAAGGGAGAGGGGTGAGTGCGGAAGCAAGAAATCACGTGCAGACACCTCGAGTGACAGAAGGCATAAGACAGACTTCACGCGCGCCAGGGGAGGCCATGCAGAGTCTGGCCGTTGGGGGTTACTAGAATATGAGAGAACATTCTTTTATTGGCCATGTGCAGCGTAATTCGGAGAGTGGAGAAGAGCTGTGTGGTACATTGCATTTCAGGTGTCTGCAGGACACCTCAGTGGGTGTCCCCGAGACTTCGAGAGGAGCAAGGACTGGGCGGGAGACCAGCAACATCTGGGGGGCCGTGGCGGCTGGGAGGCAGCGAGGAAGGAGAGACGTAAGAGCACTTGGACTTCAGTCCCGGCTCCACCAGAAGATGGGTCTGTGTGGGGGAGGGGGCGGCTGAGTGGGTGGGTCGGCGAACATTTAAAATAGTTTCTAAGCATGTGGGTGTGCCCACGTGTGTCTGGTGTCTCTAAGAGAAAAAGCAGATTGCCGGTGACCCGAGCACAGTTGCATTTCAATGTCGAAGCACCATTCCCTGGCCCGGAGAAAACGCAGTTGTACTTTGGAACGGACTAGCCAGCTTCCTGGGGATCCCTCCCTCTCTCCTTCCCTCCCTCTTCCTTTCTTCTTTTGAGGAAGCGCAAGAGCTATGACTGTATGGTGGTGGAACTTTGGGTACTTACGGAGAGTTTCTCAAAGCATTTATCCGAGATTAACCTTCTAGCCTTCCTGTGGCTCAAGGGAGCACCTGGAGACCTACATTTGGAGGAGTGTTTCGAGGAGTGTTGTGGTTCTTACGGCATCTACCTCGTCCAGCCCTCTGTCATTTCTCATTTATCCTTACATCTCGCAAAGTGTGCGGTTTAGTGCCTAGCGCTTAATGATGATAAAAATTGGTGTGTGGTTGGACCTGCAGAAATCCATGTTTGTCCATCCGTCCATCCGTCCATCCATCCATCCAAATAAACCATTCATCAAACAAGGAAACCTTCCCTAAAGGCCCCCGGCTGTCTCTTCTCCCTTCTCTTGGGTAGAACTGCTAACAGCCCAGCCCAGATCAGTGCCTCCCAGGCACAGGAAGTGCTTAGCTTAGACTAATCAATATGGGCTCCTGAGCCACTAGAGGGAAGGTGATTGAAGGTGGTGGTGGTGTTGGGGGTGACATTTGAACTAAATCAGGGTTCCGCCAGAGGAGAAAGCGGGAATGGCTGTTAGGAAGACAACTTACGGTGTCTGCTTCAACATATTAATTATTTTCCGTTTTTTCTGATTGCATCGTATTTTTTTTTACCTATGGGCATTCTCCAAATTTGGCTCTATTTACTATGGTCATTATTTTCATTGAGTTCTATTCAACTAATTCTACAAATTATGCTTTGTTTTATAGTATAAGCACATATACTATAATAACCAGTATACTACAAAAAAGAATTTAAGAACAGGAACAGGAAAAATACAAATATAAAAATTCAAAACCAGGAGGAAAAAGTATCACAGATACTCAGACAGTGAGATCCTCTACCTAGCTCTAGCTGAGCCTCATATTGTCTCTGAGCTTCATAGGGTCAAAGAGAAGGGGGAAATGTGGTTAATTCAGTAATTCTTGCTGCCAGAGAAGGAAGACATACTGAGTCATTAAGAGAAGCAAAGAGTATTTGTTTGTTAACTCTCCCCGCAACGTGGGGCTCGAACTCATGACCATGAGATCAAGAGTTGCATGCTCTACCAACTGAGTCAGCCAGGTGCACAGCCACCCCCCCTTTTTTTGAGAGAGAGAGAGAGAATCTTAAGCAGGCTCCATGCCCAGTGCAGAGCCCGATGTGGGGCTGTCCCACAACCCTGATATCACAACCTGAGGCAAAATCAAGAGTTGCATGCTCTATCCACCGAGCTACTCAGGTGGCCTGTAGGCGCCCCATTTTTTTAAACTAAATTTTGCAGGTGCCCTTTTTTTATCTAGAAGAACCCAGTAGCATCATGAACAGGGTGTAACATTCCCATAGCTGATGAACAGCTGGGTTCTCACAGCTCTTTGTCACAGTTGTGAGCTTCCTGATTGGAAGCTCAAGGCAGAACATCAAAATGCAACTCAGCAAAAGGAATTCTAGCCTTCGACGGGTGCAGTTCGATGCAATGCTAGAACACAAAACACTCAGCCCAACTGCTGGTCTCCATATCCATTGGACAGCCTTCATAAGTGTTACTTCTTTTACCTGGTATGTGTGTCTGTCTATATACACTCTCATAATAGTACATATATACACCTGTATGTATGTATGTATATATGGAAAGACAGCTCAGGGATATATTCCATTGCCGACCATGCTGTATTCTTGCTCACTGATGGAGGCTTTAGGAATCGACCTGGTAAGGTTGACATCTTCTGTAGAAATTAAGGACTCTATTTGAAACACTCACAGAGGAGAGTTCTATTTTTGTAAATAGGATAATTGGGTGGAAAACTGTGCTAATATCTATCTTTATTTAACCACTCCCAGGGACAAAGCCTAAGTGTTAAAACCATGAGTCCATAACCAAGAAACCACCATTTACACAGGGCCGGTGTCCTCTGTATACAGGCTGGCAGTTAAAAAGAATGGGGAAGTCAGGGGGCACCTGGGTGGCTCAGTTGGTTAAGCGACTGCCTTCGGCTCAGGTCATGGTCCTGGAGTCCCGGGATCGAGTCCCACATCGGGCTCCCTGCTTGGCGGGGAGTCTGCTTCTCCCTCTGACCCTCCCGCCTCTCATGCTCTCTCTATCTCATTCTCTCTCTCAAATAAATAAATAAAATCTTTAAAAAAAAAAAAAAAGAATGGGGAAGTCAAAAGCCAGACCATCCTGTTGCTTATTATTGGCTCTTATTATTGCGTATAAACAGAGGTTGAGAATGAGCAGGTAGACTGAGGCAGGGCTGTAGGGAGAAGGGGAGAGTAGTAAAGTGACACCACCAACTGCCAGGGATGTTATGTAGTAAAAAGGTTATGGAAGAGGGTTTGGGGAAGTGTCACACGAGGTACTAATTCTGTTCTGACAGAGGCGATATTTACTCCAAGTGACTTTTGTTGATCTGTCCCTGTGCAGATTTGAGTGGTCAGTGGTCGTACGGCCTGCACTGTTACACACTGTGCAGATGCCAGAGGCAGGGGAAGGGGTGGGAAGCAGAGAGAACGAGCCTTTATGGAGCTCCTGCTGTGTACCAGGCATATTGTAAAATGGTTAGGAGTGTGGCTTTGCAATCGCAGGGACCCAGCGCCAGGCTCTAAGCCCAAGTTCCCTTGTTCAAAAAATTGGGGCAGATGGTGCTTTACCTCGCAGACTTGTTGGGAGGTGTCATGAATACGTCACCAACACTCAGTAAAGGTTAGTTATTAGAATGGTGGCCATCACTAGGTCTTTCTTTAATCATGTGAGGTGGAGCTCATGCTCCCCATTTTACAGATGAGCATACTGAGGCTTACGGTTGTTAGTTAACTGCCTTGTCCAAGATTTTTCATCTAGGAAGTATCAAAGCTAGGATTCAAACCAGGTTTTCTAGCCCTGGAACCTGTTGGTTTTTCTCCGTTCCTTGCTACCTAAATTTATGAATAGCTCTCCTATCCCACCCTGAGATGCTTGGGCCGTGAGCTGAAGCACGTTTCTGGGCTCACTGTGCTGGTGAATGACTTTCTGTTCTTTATGCTCACATCTGACAAGCTCGGGCAGTGGTTTGTGTGATGTTTGTGATGACTAAGCACTCTGTTAAGGAGTCTGGCTCAGGAGAGAGTTTCCCATTTGTGTTGGCCACGCCTCCTGGAGAACATACCTGTCCAGTGAGGTGTGTGGCCAGAGGAACATGGCAGAGGTTACCTGCACCGTATTTTGTGACCATGACAGTTGTCATAGTTTTCTTCTTGCACTTCTGTCAAAGTCTATGTTTTTGTCTTTGTTTTTGGACCTTGTTAAATCTAGTATAGTGGGCTTGAACTGACTTTATGTATAATGGAAATAGCCTTATGTGGTATAAGCTCTTGCCTGGGGTCACCACCTGCTCCCACAAAGCTGAGTAGCTAGTAACTTCTTACGGATCTTTTCATATTAATAGAATAATGGAAAACAGATGGTGTGCCAGGAGTGCTTTTTCTTGGAGGCTTTGAGGGCCTGTAATGGGTTGAATTGTGTCTCCCTCCCCACCCTACCGCCCCCCCCCCACATTTATATTTGAAGTCCTAACCCCCAGGACCGCAGAATGTGAGCTTATTTGGATATAGGGTCATTGTAGATGTAATTAAAGATGACTTCATACTGGAATGAACTAATCCTATATGACTGGTGTCCTTATAAAAAAGGGGAAATTTGAACACAGACACACACACACAGGGAGAACTGCATGAGAGCATGAAAGCAGAGCCTGGGGCGATGCTTCTACAATCCAGGGAACACCGAAGATTGCCAGAAACCACCAGAAGCTAGGAGAGATTCTCCTCCACAGCCTCAGAAGGAACCAACCCTGCTGATGCCTTATCTTGAACTTCTAGCCCCCAGAGCTGGGAGAGACAGCTACACTAGTGTTGGTTAAGCCAGCCAGTCTCCGGTTTGGGGTCACAGCAGCCCTGGCAGACGCAGACAGGGCCGGCCCATGGAGAGGCGGTGACTTCCCAACCCCGGAGAGAAACGAGAGTCACTCACATGCTTCGGTTACAGTTTCCATCGGAGTATGGTGTCAGATGGAAGGCAGAGTTGGGAAGTAGAAAGAAGACAAGCAGTCCAGACAAGCAGACCGATGTCTAAAGAATGTGAGTGCTTGTTACGTGAAGAACCTTGCTCGGAGGTGACCTTGACCTCACTGGGTGTTTTAGGTGAAGCAGTTTGCTCTTTGGGGTTGGAAATACATTTTCTTCAGGACTACAAGGTGTCAGTTTTTTAAAAAATTGACTGCCTCCAAGTGTAAATGTCGCCATCTCGAATAGTTTTGTCTGATAGAACACTCTGCACTAGTTTAATGTTCTAGATCCACACAAAGATGGCCGCCACTTGCCACCTGTGGCTGTTGAACACTTGAAACGTGGCAGGTGTGGCCGAGGAGCCAAGTTTTAAATTCTGTTTAATTTTAATTTAAATTGCCGCTGTGGCTCATGGCCACTGTATTGGACAGTGTGGGTCTAGAACAGAAGCAGAGCATCGGGCTAGGACCCCGAGAAGAGAACAGGGGTGCCTTCATGGGAAGGTCGGGCCAACTGATCACTTTCACGTGTGGTCTCTTCCTCAGCTAGCGGGGCTCTGGTGTGAGTGAAAGTGAAGAACACAGCAGAACCTTCTAGACGCTTTACTGAAAAGATGCTTAATGCAGGGCCCAAATACAGTATTTAGTGCTCAGTAGAGAGCCGAGGCAGATTAACCAATGCGAGGAGGACATGAGGAGGCTGGGTCTGGGGTCCAGGTGGCCTGAGTTTATTTTCAGGCTGCGTGTGCGGGTTCTGATGTGCCCCCGAGGGACCAGTAGTCCCAGTGTTAGGACTGCAGGGGTGTCCAGATGAGACTATCTTCTCTGAAGGCAGGGGGGTCTCCCTTGGAGTCTTTGGTATTAGACTGGTTGTGTGCAGATGACTGGTAAAAGGTACTGGGGCCCCCTTGCCCCACCCCTCTGCACTGGCTGCCCTCACACGGGTTGGGCAGCCAGAGGATGCTGTTTTGGAGAGAGTGCACAGGGGATATTTCAGGATCGAAAACAGAACCCCAACCCAAGCATTATTAGGTGAAAAAGAGCGCACCCCCGTGAATGTTTTTGGCCAACCCTGGACAAATGACTTGACATTGTGTCACCACTGGCTTTTGGCTCAGTGCCCAGTATAATTTAAAAATCGCTTCTTTCTCCAACTCTACGTAGTTATCATTTTGATTTCACAGAGAAGTAAAGGGTTTGTCAGTTTAGGTTTTTCTAACCCCTGAGACAAATGATGGGTGTCGTGCAGAGACACTGCATGGCGGAACGGTCCCTGCCTCTCCCCCCCTCCCCCCCACCCCCGGCGGACTGGGCTTGGAGCAGTGTAGGGAGTGTAGCAGAAGGAAGGGGCGGTATGCTTGATTGAGCGATGAGCAGGTGGATGTTCAGCTGGAATTTCTGGGTCTTGGAGGGCAGGAGTTTCATTTAAGAAGAAGCTGGAGGAAAAACTGCTCATCAGCCTTCAGCACGTTTGGTAGCTGGTGCCACATGCCTGGGACCTGGGGGATACCAGTAAGCAATGAAGGCTAATAGTACTAATGCTCATACGGTGCCACAGTGGATTAGCGCACTTGAGCACCAGCTCTGTCTTCTCCAAGAACTTATAAACTCATTGCAGCCAGGATTAAACAAAGCAGCAAAAGATACCAAGCGATGCAAGGTAATTTGTGATGAGCACCATCAGGAGAAAACCCTGAGGGTCCCAAGTGACCAGGGTTGCCTTATTTGATCTGGTTTTTGAAGGCTGGCCTTGATGTGGATGGGCAGCCAGGGAGCCCGGGGCTGCTCCAGGCAGTGGTGCATAAGGCATGGCTGGGGGACAGTGGCTGTCAAACTTGGTGCGACTGGAGCAAGTCACAGGTCACAGGCTTTTCCATTTGAATGTGCTTGTTTGACTGTAGTTGCCATCAACAGATGGAGAGTTCAGACGGACTACACTGAAATCATTAATAATTTGCAGATGCAGTCAGTAGCCCCCGGTACATTGGTGTGCCTCTCCGTTCCAGCAGAATCCGTGCAAGGAGTGGCTCACAGCCCCATCTGCTCTGCTCTTCCTAGCTCTATCTTTTAGTTAATAACCTCTCCATGACCTGTTCATGTGAGGTCATCCATCTCTTCTTTTTTAGTGTTTAAATAGTCTTGGCTGCTCCTTGCTCTGAAGGGCTTGACTAGTTAGTGGGCGGGATCGACCTTAGTGCGGTAAACAGAAGGAGTCTAGGACGGTTCTTGCCACGAGCGTGCACAGGAGGCGGACTCCAGCATGGAGCGGATGAGGAGTCAGTGCGGGAAGAGGAAAGGATGGGATAGGCAAGCCGGGTACTTCGCCCGGGCCGCTCGGGGAATGTGAGGATAGTATAGTTGTGGGAGAAAGGGAAACAAGGGAGGGGTAGGTTTGCGGGCTGAGAATAGGGTAATGACCTCGATTTGGGACATTTTAAGTACAAGACAGGACATCCCCGTGGAGACATTTAGGAGGCATGAAAAAACCCCAGTTTGGGAGTACTCAGGGCCCTATAATACAGTGGGAGTTCATTTGGCTCCAGCTCTCCTCTCCTTCCCTTGGCAAGTGGTTCCCCATAGAGTCACTTCGGATTGGCGGGGGGAACGTTGCTCAAGTCTCCTGAGCCTTTATCCTCACACTTGAATGCTAAATCCAGAACTCCCTGTTCCTGCTAAGTAGTTCAAAAGCTGAGGGATCCTTGGAACAGTCGCACCCTGGTGGGACTTTTCAGAGCACTCCTGGGGTTGGGAGAGAAATTTCAGGGTAACTGCAGAATAATGTGAGCTATAACCGGCCTGAGTGATCTTCTTGCTGGGATCTGGATGTGAGACTGGCGTGTTTGAAGGTTGCTGAATACCTGTTGACCTGCATGCCCCAACGGGGTGAACTCCATCTACCTTTTGATTCCTAACTAATCGCAGTGAACAATATACCAGCTTGTCTTCTGTAAAACGAGAGGGGTGAACGTTCCCACCAGCCTTGCCGCCTTGGTTGGACAGGTCAGTTGACTGCCTTGAAGCTCTGCTTATTCATCTGTAAATTGAAGGGATTTGGCGAGGTGCCCTTTAACACGACTTCCCACACTAGCACTTTATGTCGGTCAGTGATTCTTTGTCCAGGGAGTGCTGTTTTTTCCATAGGAACCATTCTGCAGTTGCTAGTTAGCTTATTACCTTAGCGAGAAGCAGCGTGGAGAGGTGGGCAGAGCGTGGCCTTTGGAGTTAGTGACCCAAGCTTAAACCCCCTCTGTCACATGGCTGGCCGTCCAACTCTTGGCTACTAGCCATTCCTTGCCAATCCTTGAGTTTCCTCGCTGGTAAAAAGGAGATGGTAAGACCCCTTTCAGGGTCATCGGGTCATAAGTAAGCATTTGTGTTTGTGCCCTGTTTTAGACAGTTTTATTGAGATATTACTCACATACCATAAGGTTACCCCTTTTGAAATGCCTTAATTTGTACCCAGAACTCCTTGGGTTTTAGTATATTCCCAAAGTTGTGCATTGATCACGTCTACCTAATTCCGGAACATTTTCCTCACCCCAAAAAGGAAGTCCACACCCATTAGCCATCCCTCCCCATCATTCCTCCCTCTTACTAGTCCCTGGCAACCACTAACTACCTCGGGTCTCTATGGATTTGCCTGTCCTGGTCATTTCATGTAAGTGAATCATATAATAGGTGGTGTTTTACGTCTGGCTTCTTTTGTTTGGCATAATGTTTTCCCACTTCTTTCATGTTATCAGCACTTCATTCCTTTTTATTGCCGAATAATACTCCACCGTATGGATGTACCGCATTTTGTTTATCCATTAGTCACTTGATGGACATTTGGGTTGTTTCCACTTTGGCTATTATGAATAATGCCGTGAACATTTGTGTACAAGTTTCTGTGTGGACATATGTTTCCAATTCTCTTGGTATCTCATTGTAGTTTTGATTTGCCTTTTTCTGATGGCTCATAATGATGAGCATTTTTCATGTGCTTGTTGGTATGTGTCTTTTGGAGAAAGGTCTATTCAAATTCTTTGCCCATTTTTTTAAAAAAATGGGTTATTTGTCTTTTTATTGTTGAGTTCTAAGAGTTGTGAATATATTCTGGATATGGTGCCTGTCGTGCACTTTTAAATAGGATGCAGTCATTGTCACTTCCTCTCTCCAGGTTCCTCACAGAAGTCTGTAACCTGTGAGGTGACATCTAGACCTAATTGCGCAGACGTTGAATCCCCAGCATCCTGAGTCCTAAGCCCTACCATGATGTCTTGACTGGAGCTCTTCTTAGCCCAGAGCCATTCTGATGAGCCATTCTGATCCTGGAGCCCAAATCTGGCCTGGAACAGCAGGGGATAGCTGGGGTCTGGAAAGGAGCTCTGGATGAATCTATGGGGGCAGTGGCTATTTCTATTTCTAACTCTTGGGCTTTTTTCTAGATGGAGGCCTTAGGGGGGTAATTGTGCAGTGTCTTTTGTTTTTTTGTTTCGTGCTACTACAGCACCAGGGTATCCTCCATTCTGTGCTGTGGGCATCTGGAAGTTGGGGCTGAGGACCACGTGGAGATATATCTTGAGAACATTCACGTCTTCCCACAGTGCCACTGCCAAGATGAGTAGCATATTTTCCAAGAGTGATCTGGCAATTTTAAGTCATATATAAAAATGTCCCAAGGAAAATCATGGGTCTCCTTTAAAAAGAAGGGAGCTTTATGGGAAACCTTTGAAGACCTGGAAATTATTCTCTGTTCTGAGAACTGTACTCAGTGTCCTGAGACATGTTCTATACTTTGCTGCCCCTTCACCTTTGCACCCATCCTCCTCCTCCTCCATCCCTCCAGCCTGGCATGTATAACCATCCCTCAAGGCCCAGCAGGGTCTCTATTGTTAGGACCCTTTCTTCCTGCGCACCAGGGGAAAAGGTGCCTGCAGAGCAGTGAAGGCCTGGACCACCCCCTCTCCCACACCCAGAGCGCCGTCTCCACCAATCTGTGAAACTGCCAACCCACAGATTGGCCCTAAAGACTTAGATGTGGCGTTGAAGGCTCATGAACAGACAGTATTGATTCTTTCTCTTAAGTCTGTCAAGACAGGTTGAAATCTCTTTAATGCCCAGAAAATTTGCTTTGGGGGAACACAGCCAGCCCAGTTGCATTTGGATATTGCTTACTTATTTTAAAAGTAAGAAAGGGTTGGGAGGTATCTCTTGGTATGCTAGTCCTTTATAGGAACGGCTGTCCACAGGGGGCTGTCTCTAGCTCCCTTTGCTCCTCTGAACGAACCTTCGGACCTGCCTCTACCTGGCCGCCCTCCTGTCGATTTCACAGAGAAGCACACCCTGCCCTCAGAAAATGAGCCATCTAGTTGGAAGGATGAGACGAATCAGATAATTATTCACTGTTAGAGCTGGGAGGTTCCTTGGGGATTATCCAAGTCAGTATTTTCCAATCTCCTTTCTTGACCAAAAATACTTCGTGTGGAGGAAAAAAAAGAAGTTATCCTTTGGTAAAGACATTTGGGTCACACAGTATGTTGTGTGGCCATCTCTTGGAGATGCACAGTGTTCACTAGTGGATTAAAGGCTCCGAGGAGTCCTGCAGTGAAGCAGCTCCATTGGGTTGGCCCCAGCATTTCTTCAACTGTTTGAATCTCATTTTTTTCTTCTTTTTCCATGATAAGTATTAATAGCTGACAGGACACTGAGCATACTTTGGGAAACATTGCGTCCCTTACAGACAAGGAAACCTGTGTTCAGAAATACTAAGTGACTCGCTCAAAGTCAACAATACAGAGCCAGACTTGAAACCCAAGTTTTCTAACTCCGGATCCATTGTTCTTTTTTTTTTTTTAAAGATTTATTTATTTATTTTGAGAGAGCGAGAATGAGAGAGAGAGAGAGAGAGAGAGAGCGAGAACATGAGTGGGGGAGGGTCAGAGGGAGAAGCAGACTCCCCGCCGAGCAGGGAGCCCGATGCGGGACTCGATCCAGGGATTCCGGGATCATGACCTGAGCCGAAGGCAGTCGCTTAACCAACTGAGCCACCCAGGCGCCCCCGGATCCATTGTTCTTTTTACAAATAATAATCCTATCACGCTTGAATGAGGGTGTGTGGTATTGAAAATGTCACTAATACTACTAATGACAAAAAGCAGGCTTCTGAGTAACGCTGCTGTGTGTAGGAACCTGGTTCTGCCATTCGACCGGTGTGTGACCATGGGCGGCTAAGCCTGTGCGTCTCTCTGACTGTCTTGCTTCTTGTGCAAAGTGAGGATAATAATAATGACCTCGCGGGGCAGTTGTGAGGATTAGTTGAGACAGTCTACGTAAAGATCAAGTCTGTGTTTCTTTCCCTGTTCTCATCGGCCCAGGCGCTGCTGGGCCCCATTATCTAGGATTTTTGAAAGGCTGAGCATATTGGACACCAAGAAGTGACTACAGATCATAACTGATATTTATTGAATGATGGCGGAAAGAATGAATGAGCAGGAGTTAGGAGTAATTACCTGGGAACATTCAGAGCTATAGCGAACCGCTAAATACTCATGGAGCTGAGGAAGAAATGATGGAGTGATGGGCTAGAATGTGTAGATTGACGGGGGCCCTGGGGACAGGTTGTGGCCAAGGTCGGACATTTTCAGTGTCTCAGGCCAGCTGCCTTCCCTTTCTCCATCCCCACAACACAAAACCATGGTCCAGGTCTCTTTATGAAATCGGCAGCCATTGGCCTTTGGAATACAATTTATTTTAAAAGGTTTGGCAACAAAGTTGGTCCTGAGGCAGGAAAGGTGATGGACGGTGGACCGTGGCAAGGGGACAGGATGGTGCAGAGAGCACAGGGCTCCCAATGGCAGAAGGGCCTCCCAGGGGCTCCCCCAGTTCTCACGGGAGCAGAGTGGGGAGCCGGCCATTCCAGGACATCTCTCTTTCCCTTCTCTGTAAAACTCATCCCTGCCTCCCCAGCCCATCTTCCCAGCCTCAAAACTTGCTTAGGTAGCTTTGGAATTCATACCTCTGCCTAGGGATTCAGTCCAGCGCCCTAACGTGGCACTCAGAGGGGCCGCGTGCCTGATGGGGGATCACCAGTCACGTCAGGGGTGGGCCTGGCTGCCTTTCCGGGCTCCCGTCTCGGGGTGCCGGTCTTTGCCCTCATTCTGGAGTGTCCCGGGGCTAACAGGCTAACGTCCCACTGCTGTCTGGATTTCTCGTGGCCCTCGCCCCCTGCTCCAGGCTCCCTCCCGGCCAGGTTCTCGGCAGGCGTTTCTCGGAGCACCGGCTGCAGGCGACAGTAAATAACCCGACCCGAGGCTTCGACCAGGAGCACCAACAGCTTGGCCGCGGCGAGGGGGCAGCCAGAGAGCGCCAGCTCGCCTCCCGCTGCAGCACAGAGAGCCTCTTCATCGGGCGGCGTGCACGGCCTGCCAGACCTTGTCTGCCACGCCAGGTGCTGGCTCGTGCGCAGGGACGATGCAGGGCTGAGCACGCGGCTGGCAGCGAGCGAGGCACAGTGTCCCTCGTTTATGGACCTCGAGTCCAACAAACCCTGACTCCCGCTTGGAATGCAGACCATGCTAGTGCGCAGCTGACGGGAGGGCGGCCACTTCTCGGCCTTTCACGGGCACCGCTGTGTGGCACAGCTCCTGGGGACGTCAGGAGGCCGCTTTAGAACCCAGGCTGGCGGCTCCTCCAGAGGCTAAGCCTGGAGTGTCCACACGACCCGGCAGTCCCACTCCAGGTTACGCCCGGGAGGGGTGCAGACATTTGTCC
Source organism: Leptonychotes weddellii (assembly GCF_054177405.1). Lineage (NCBI taxonomy): Eukaryota > Metazoa > Chordata > Mammalia > Carnivora > Phocidae > Leptonychotes > Leptonychotes weddellii. The sequence goes on from NC_138380.1 coordinate 12,611,732, forward strand.
CCGCAGACTCCTGTCCGCGAGTTCATAGCGGTGTCCACAGCAGCGAGAAAGTAGGAGCAGCCCAGATGGCCTTCAGCTGATGGGTGGGTGAACTGATGTGCTCTGTCCGCTCAGGGGAATACTACTTGGCAATAAAAAGGAATGCGGAGCTGACATGTGCTATGACACATGAACTTTGAGAAAATTATGTTAAGCGAGAGAAAGCAGACACAAAAGGCCACTTGTTGTATGGTACCGTTTGCATGAAATGTCCAGAATAGGCCAATCCAGAGAGACAGAGAGCAGATGAGAGGTTGCCAGGGGCAGAGGGGGGCAGAGCGGGCAGCAGCTGCTGATGGGTGGGGGGTCCTCTGGGATGAGAATGTTTGGAATTAGATAGTGATGGTGGTCGCACAACTGAATGTACTTAAAACCACTGGGCCGTGCGTTTTCACAGGGCGACTTTTATGGTATGTGAATTATATGTCAATAAAAAAGCTATTAGGCGAAAACTGCCCTGAACTTGCCGTTGCAGTCAAGTCCTTTCTGAACCTACACAGGCCAAGGGTCAAGTGGAAAGAGGGGGGAAGGCCCCGAGCAGGAGGGGAGCAGCACTGATCCTGCTGCTGGAAAGAAGCAGCAAGGCTGTGGGGACACATTGAGTTTTCTGTGGGATCTCTTCTGTTTGCTCAAAATTTCAGGATGCCTTGAACTTCCTAGCCCCAAACCCCTACCTGCAAATAAGTTCCAGCTGGATCCTGGTAGATTTCATGGATTAATGAATAAATGTTCACCCTCATACGTTTAAAAAAATGTATTTTGTTTGGAAATAATTGTAAACTTACTGAAAATTTGCAAAAATAAAAACAAAGAGTAGCCCCATACTTTTTACCCAGATCCACCAGTTATTTTACCCCATTGCATGCTCGCAGTGATGCATGCTCGCCCTCTCTGTTGTCACGTGTGTGTGTATGCATACACATCTGTATTTTCCTATAGATGTACTTTCAGGGAATGATTTGAGGGTAAGTTAGAGATGTCATGGCCCTTTATTTCTGCACCCTCGAATACCCTAGCCACAAGCCAAACGTGGCTATTTAAATTAGAATGAAATAAAATGTAAAAGTCAGTTCCTCAATCACACCGGCCACATTTGCAGTTGCTCAATAGCTCCCTGTGGCTAGTGGCTCCTGAGGTTAGAGAGCCTTTCCAGTATCACACGGAGTTCTAGCGGACGCTGCTGCCTTACCCCAAGCATGTCCTGTGTGTTTCCCGAGAGTAGGGTACTCCTCCAAAGCACAGCGCGGTCTCCAACGTTAGAGAACACGACACTGATGAAATAGTTTATCTAACAGTTCGTATCCCAGTTCTGTCAGTTGACCCAGTAAAGTTCTCATTCCTTTTGGAATGAGGTCTTCGGTCTTGTCTGTGGCCCAAATCTGTGTGGTTTGTGCCCAGGGGAAGCGTCTGAGCTACAGACTGTCAAGCTTTGATGCAGGTGGTCCTCCGCTATGGCCCTTCTTTCCACAGACTTGACTTGTGTGCTGGAGCCGGCTTGCATCTCCCCTGCTCAGAATTCTTTTGGTGTCTTTGTCACTGGTTAACTCACGGTGCCGTTTCCCTCTCCTTCTGCACCAACATTCAGTCTCGGAGCAGGTGGGACTCTCTCTTAGGTCAGCAGGAAAGGTTTCCTGTGAGTAAAAGGAAACCGACCTGCCAGCAAGCACACTGCTTTTCGTAGTTCTGATAACTTTTCCCAAATTTTAGCCTGCATCTAAAAAGAGGCTCATCTTGTTCCTCGTTTGTTTTCTGTTATATGGCTGAGTCGCGATCCCACAGCTCAGAGTCACTTCGTGAGGCCCAGGACCAAAGTGGGCACGGAGGAGCTTCCTGCCCCCAAATCCTTGTGTGTGGAGGCCAGATCTGTAGGCCCGGCGCTGCCCCTCACACACTCCTAAGCGCTGCCCACCCTGACCCTGGCCGTCTGTGCCTCGCTTTCCTCCAGACCTGGGGAGAGGCCGACTCTTGATGATTTTCATCCGTGCTCTGGGTGAAGAGTTGGGGGGGAAATAGCAAATTGCAGAGTGGTTTCTACTTTTAAACTAACTGGTATTAGAGCTTATTCTCCCAGAGATTCATGGTGACTTAATGGGATTTTATGGCATGAGTAAGCATGGGAAACAGGTTCCCAGGCTGCTGACTTCACTTCCATAGAGGTCCCCACATCCCCCCCTCCCAATAATTTCTAGCATTTTGTGGGAGTCAGAGCTGGGGAATGAGAAATCAACAGGTTTATTCTTTTACCTTTCTTGTATTTGCCCCTTAGAATGTATTCTCATACTCTCTGCCACCTTTTATTTGGATTCAGCATTTCTTAGAAGAAAAGAATACTTAGCAAGGTAAGAGTCACTGAAGAACGCGGTGGGAATCCTATATGAGCCATATAGTTTGAGCCAAGAAAGAAAAGGGAAAAGGATTCATGCAGAGAGAGTGGAAATGGAGCTGATGGTTCATTTTCTGCTTAACTAAAAAGGAATGAAAAGGGCTTGGCTGGCAGGGTCAAGACCACAAGGCGAGCAGTTGAGAGCCTTGTGGTGGAGGGTGGCGGTGAAATTTCGTCCTTCACCACCTTTTGAGAACTGACATACAGAGGACTTTGAGCACTGGGTCCGCTTGGCTCACTTTGGGGTAGATGGAGTGTATGTATTTGATGCTAGTGAAAGACCGAGAGCTCTCACCGCATCTGCCATCAGAGGGAACACAGAAATTTGGACGTTCTCCCTTAATATCTAATGTGTAACAAGAGCTGCCCTCATTGGCCAGACGGTGTTGATTGACCTGTGTGCCTCTAGAAGCGTTGCTGAGTGGCTGTAGGTCCCTGTCACTCCTGGACCCCCAGCCTAGGGATTAAGGTTTTATTAGTTACCTGCTAGTGTCCTCCCAGCTGCGGCAGGTGAGCGTCATCTTGGGACAGTAACTCATGGATGCAGTCTTAAGAGCAGACTTCATTTTAGATCAGCTCTGGCCTTGGAGATGCACTCATGGGGAATCTGGGAGGCTGGAGGGGTCATTGCCACAGCTGTACCCCAGTGAGCATCCTGGGGATTCAGAGAGCCCCTAGGCCTGGCCATAAACCCCAGGGCGTGCCTTCTTCTGTTACTCCAAGCCAGCAGGGGCCCCTAGTTCTGTCATCTGTCACCCCACCTCTGCAGCATGTCGGGTCTCTCTCTTGTCCTCTCCCTTCCCCGCCAGTCACCAGGCTTTAGGTTGCTCCTTCAGTCTCTTGTCTGTGGCCTTGGCTTAGGTTCCCACCAAGTCCTCCTTTTGTTCAGGATCTTACCCCCTCAAAGATGCTCCTCCAGGGCGGGCTGGGAGCCTCTCGGCCCTGGCCACGCAAGGCCGTGTTCCATTCAGCGGCCCGACTGGTCCTCTCCTCCCGTGCAAACACCTCTCAGGACTCCTCGACTCCTTGCTGCCTACAGGATAAAACCGAAACCATGTCTGCCTGCAGCTCATCTTTCCAAAGGCATGTGCCACTCCCTATAGGAGCCCTCAGCTGCGTTCAGGCATCCTTATTCTTCCTTGTGTTCCCTTCAGATAGGGCTGTTCCTGTTGGATCTGAACTTATCTTATTTTTTATATTGTACCTGCAAACCATTCCAGGTCCTGGGGGAAGTAGATGGCTTATAAACCTTAAATAAAAATGGGTTTAGTCTTATTCCCTAGCTGTGATGCGTGTCTTCTGACACGCTGGTCTCTGTGCTTCAGCTCACCCCTGCTTCCTCTTGGGGTGCTCTGCCCTGTGCTGCGTCCTCCCTCCGAACCCTGCGGCATATCATCGGTAACAGTTACGACGGCCCTATCTGGTCAGTTATTTGCTCTCACGTTCCCCGTCTCCTCGTGGTGTTCTCACAGCCCTCAGGGTGGTGCTTGAACATCGTAGGCTCTCAGCAGACATTTCTGGATGCTCACCGTGGCCTCTTGAATTCTCAACCTGGCAGATCTGGAAGTTTGACTTCATAAATTTTTTCGAGCATTATGAGGTTCTGACTCGTAGTAACTAATCCTATAGAAGACTGATTGATTAATCTGGATCATTATAGAGAGAGGGTGGGCGTGGCTTAGGTATTTCCTCCTTGGTCAGAGAGGCCTTTCTAGAATCCCAGGAAGACTTCAGATTGCTTATTGAACATAGAATTTGAGCAAAAGTTATTATGTGTTTTTACAGATAACTATAAATTATGAAAACGCTCTCTAGGGATATTTCTCTCCAAAGAACCTGAATCAGGCCCCTGAAATCGAATACCCTCTCTCTCCCTTAACAATGAAAAATCTCAGACTTATTTATAGACTTTACTAAGACGACTTCCACTTATCGTGGTAACATCATCCCTCTTTATTTTGGTATGTTCAGCATTTTACAGTTCCCAAGTTTATAGATATTCTCCTTAATTACATTTTAGGATGATCACGTTTGAGTCATCAACATGACAGCATCTTTTTTTTTTTTTAAGATTTTATTTATTTATTTGAGAGAGAATGAGAGAGAGCACATGAGAGGGGGGAGGGTCAGAGGGAGAAGCAGACTCTCCACCAAGCAGGGAGCCCAATGCAGGACTCGATCCAGGGACTCCAGGATCATGACCTGAGCCGAAGGCAGTCGCTTAACCAACTGAGCCACCCAGGTGCCCCAACATGACAGCATCTTAAATCCTGGTTTTGTAGTTTCTGAGCATTTCTTCTTTTGGGATCTGCAGACCTCTGTTCATAAATTGGTCTAGCATAGCACCTCTATTAGGGTGGAGACTAATGCTGTGCATCAGTTCTAGGAGTCTCAATCTAACATCCCATATGAGTAGGGAGTCAAGAACAGTGTTTGTCCATCCATTAATGAATCAGTGGTACCCTGGGTGTGGGAGCAGATGCTATTTTTAAGCCCACTACTGACTTCAGTGATAAAGAGGGTACAGAATGTGCCTTGCCAGGCTTGTGAGCTTATCCTGAGTAATACCCACAGTTATTATGATGTCACAACTTGAGTATTCTTTACCAAGAACATAAGCATTGCATCATGCAATGGGGAACAGGGCGTGAAAAGTCTGTTTTTCCCAGGAAAACGTCAGCAGAGGGCATGAGCTGATGCTCCCAGTAGGACACAGAAGCCTGAGTGCAGCCATGCCGAATTTCCACGGTCAGTGTGAAGAGCAGCTTCCCATTTCGGGCACTAGGATGTCATTTGTCTCCCAAGTTTCCAAACCAAATAAGGCCTGTGTGACGAGGATCCTCTACCTTCCCTTTGTTTGGGACATTATTGGGTGGGGGTTAGTGTGTGCACACCTGAAATCACTGACAGCTTTGAGGATCGTAGCTGTCCCACAGAGCCTGTCCACAGGGCACAGAAGTGATGCCTAAATGTGGAAGGTAGGGATTGAACCACTTAGAATTTTTAAAGTTGTCTCTAAAAATGTGTGCTCTGCTTTTGATGGGTGAGCATGATGAGCATCAAAATATAATGGCACTCGACCTCATTAATTCAGACTCATTTGGGATAGCAGCAGTAAGGAAGATTACAGTGCCAGTTAGGATGGGCTACATTATGCTGTGGCCACAAACAACCGCCACTTCTCAGGGACTTCAAACAACAAAGGTGTGTTTCACTACCGCACGGCCGGTGTACCTTGTGGGGACTTAGCTGGGGTCTCTGCTCCTCCTTGTCCTCACTCATTTCTCAGGCTGCGGAGCCTCCGCCCCTGGATCATCCCTGGCACTCAGGCAGATCACACACTGGCTGTGCAAAGCTTCTGCCCAGAAACAACACTTCACACTCACATTTCATTGGCCAAAGTTAACCATATGGCCAAGGCTAACTCTTAAGTTACTTGGCTTGGGATATCTGAGTCATAGCAGGGGTTTTCAAAGTGAAGGGCTCAGGACAATTTATGGGGCTACAGAAGAAGAAAACATTGGAAATACATATATTTTATCTCATCCTTTTAAATTTTTCTATTTTCTATTTTGTGTTTTTAGTAAGCATACTATGGTAGTAAAATAGAACGTATATAATTTATTGAAAATAAATTAGGTAACATATATGTTACCTAAATTTCACATGTATTAGAAATGTTCGGTTCTTTAACCAAGTGCTCAATCAATAGTTTATATAAATAGATACAAATCTGCCGTGAATGTGTTGTACTTAGAGACTGGGTCCCATCACCTCGCATCTGTCTGAATGGCTGGCATCAAAAAGACAAGTGCTGGCAGAGGATGTGGAGAAATGGGAGCCTTCATGCACTGTTGGGGAGAATGTAAATTTAGGTGCAGCCGCTATGGAAACAGTATGGAGGTTCCACAAAAAATTAAAAATACAGCCACCATATGATCCAGCAATTCCACTACTGGGTAGTCTATCCAAAAAAAATGAAAACACTAATTTGAAAGAGTATATGCACCCCTGTGTTCATTGCAGCATTATTTACAAGAGCCAAGGTACAGAAACAACCCAAGTGTCCATCAGATGATGAATGGATAAAGAAGATGTGATACACACACACACACACACACAGGAATACTACTCAGCCATAAAAAATAATGAATCTTGTCATTTGTTACAACATGAATGGACCTTGAGGGTATTATACTAAGTGAAATAAGTCAAAGAGAAAGACAAATACCACATGAATTCGCTTATATTTGGAATCTAAAAAACAAAAAACCAACCAACCAAAACAAAACCCAGACTCACAGAGAACAGATTGGCATTTGCCAGAGGGGAGGGAGATGGGGGGATTGGTGAAGGGGATTAAGAGCTACAAACTTCTAGTTATAAAACAAATAAGCCATGGGGATATAATGTATGGCATGGGGAAGCTGGTCAGTAATATGGTATTAACTCTGTAAGGTGACAGATGGTACCTAGACTCACTGTGGTGATCATTTCACAATGTATACAAATGTTGAGTCACTGTGTTGTGCACCAGACACTAATATAATACTGCATGTCAGTTATACCTCAAATAATTAAAAAAAGAAAAGAAAAGGAACTGGATCCTGTTTATGACCAGGGGTAGAACTTTTTTTTTTTTTTTTTAAGATTTTATTTATTTGAGAGACAGAGAGCAAGCACGAGCAGGGGGAGGGGCAGCGGGAGAGGGAGAAGCAGGCTCCCCACTGAGCAGGGAGCCCAATACGAGGCTCCATGCCAGGACCCCAGGAATCATGACCTGAGCCGAAGGCAGACGCTTAATGACTGAGCCACCGAGGCACCCTGGGGGTAGAACTTTTGTAGAAAACGTTCCAAGGAAAAGAATGCCTATGTTTTTTAGGTAAAGTGGATAAATACAAGCTGTGTGTCTGAATCCTCTCAAGCTCTTGAAGTTTCCTGGGCATTCTCTATCAGAGTCACTGGGAATTGCTTTCTTCTTGATCAAACCTGCCTTTCCTCCCAGAATAGCATTTGAAATAAGTAATAGATGAGTCCCGTTTCGCTCTGTTTCTGTTTCCTTTGTCCGTTGGAAAATAGCATACTGGACCGGTTGGTTGTATGTGGCAGGCACTGTGCTGAGTACTGGGAGCGTCAGTTTTCCCCGCAGAGAGCCAGTGTGTTGGGCATGTTGTGTGTTAGGCCTTGGAGAGCCAGCCGACCTCGCCGTCCTGCCCTTCCACTGAACACTTCGTTAGGGCTTACTTCCCGCCAGGCACGCTTCCGAGCACTGCCTCCCTTAATCCTCACCGGGACCCCCCGAGAAACTATTACTGTCTCCATTTTACAGATGAAGACACTGAGGCATAAAGAGGCCGTGTAGCGAACTGAGGCCACACAGGCACCAAGGGGCAGACCCCACGTGCCCCGTGGCTGCTGGGAACCCAGAGACAATCTGGAATGAGCTCTTGGAACACGGACCACCAGTAAGGAAGGCCCTGTCGCCAGGTGCCTTCCTGCGTTAGAAGGCAGGACGCAGGCAAGCTCTCCTGCGCGTTGGCCGTGCTGCCGTGGGAAGGCTCCCTGCTGCAAGAACCTGCACGGTCAGTGCCGCGTGCGGGTGGCCCAGAGCTGTGTGGTTGTCCGCCAATGACCACACCAGCACCAGTCTGATGGCAGTGACTTGGAGCATAGACGTGTCCTTGCAGCAGAACAAGGAGCCCGCTTTAATCTGTACAGCTTAGAATCTTTGGCCCCTGGCTGCCCTGCCGAGGGACCCCTCTACCAGCTGTCACACCCACACGTCCACACACAAAATACCTGTTTGAGTGGTGTGAAGAAGACCGCGTCGCGTCTTTATGGCATTTCCCGCAGACAGAGCACGTCGCCGCGCTACTTGATTATTCCCAGCGTGCTCCCAGTTCGCTTGCACTTGCCAAGCACTTTCTCCCTTCCCTCCCATCTTTTATTTCTCCTTTTCCTCTTCCCCTCCCTCCCTCCCAGTGTCCCCTGCCTGCTTTCCACCCATTTCTCTGACTTTCCTTCTGTGGCGTCTTCCCACCTTCCTCCTCCGCTTTCCACCGTGGGAGCAGCACTTCGTCTCCCTTTCCCAAAACGATCTCTAATTGAGTTTTGTCAGATGTCAGTTAAAGCAACAGAGAGGAACGAACGAAGAGCCTCACCAGGGACAGGCAGCCGTGATGGAGCGTTACTGTTGTGAACGGCGCCTGCCGTTTCAGTCAAGGCCGAGGGGCGTGCTTCCGAGCCCTCAGAGCGGGGCGGGCTGCATCCTGGATCTGCAGAGAGAGCCCGAGGGAGCGGCCTGCGTCCACTTGGCGTCATAGGCATCACTGTCCGCGTGACTTCTTCCGCAAAGTTTTCTTCACGGGGAGCCTCTGAGAGAAAGACTCAAAGAAATGCATAAACATGAGGCCGAGAGGCAGCGAACAGGTGTTGCGGCGGGGGCAGATTGCAGGCGGCGGGCCTTTGTCCTGGTTTCTTTGTAGAACAGCAAGGAGTGGAGGCTGAGCCAGGGCAGGTCTGAGGAAATACCGGCCCCGGACCCCTTCAGCACTGGTGCCCGGCAGCTGAGCACACGCCGAACTTCCGCAGACCTTCGGCACCAGGCTTTCGGTCCCAAATTCCGTTGTCTTGAAGTCAAAGCGTGGATCACGATGGACAAATACATTTGCATACAAAGAGGAGGTGTTTTGTACCCTGGCGAGAATGGTAACTAAGACAAGGGGGTAAAGCTGAGGATGCTTCTAGTGCTTCTCAACCAGGAGGAGGCAGAGCGGGACTCCAAGGGCAGTCCACCAGCGTGACCCTGCGATTGTCACAGACACTTTATCACAAATTGCACGCACACACATTTTTTCATTGAAATACGTCCTGAATTGTATTACAGAGTGTATTAGTTTCCTAGCGCCACTGTCATATTAAAGTACCCCAAACTGGCTTAAAACAACACCAATTTATTCTCTCATGGTTCTGGAGGCTGGAGGTCTGAAGTCAAGGTGTCAGCACGGCCGGGCTCCCACTGAGACTCTGGACAGAGCTTTCCTTGTCTTCTAGCCCCAGGTGGCTCCCGGAGGCCCTCAGCATGGCTTGGCTTGCGGCCGCCTCGCACTGATCTCTGCCTCTGTTGTTGTGTGGAATTCTCTGTGTGTCTGTGTCTTTCCTCTTCTCCTTGTAAGGACACCCACAGTCATACTGGATTCGGAGTCACCTTAATGGCCTCATCTTACCTCAATCACATCCGCAAAGACCCTATTTCTAAAGAAGGACACATTTGCAGGTATCAGGGGTTAGGACTCCAGCCTATCTTTTGAGGGGACACATGGTAATAGAATTACGTAGACTAGTGGAACTTACATACTTTTTTGTTATAAAAAAGAATTGGCAGTGGCACAATATTAGGATACCAGACGGGAAGGAGTAAAGTAGGTTTCTAGTTCTGATTCTGAGTGTGCCAAGCATTTCTGAAGGTGAACCTAACAAGTAAGCTTAAAGAGACAAATCAGTTGTGGGCTGGGCATGGAATGAGTAAGGGTTAAGTAAGGAAAACACTTGATTTTACTTTATAGTATGATACCAAACATTTAAGAATAACTAACTCTTTTTTGTATAAAAGAGTAAGAAGCTTGTCAGATTTTTAGTATTATAAGACATTTCTAAAAGATAGAGAAGTTGATGGGGAGCCTATCCTGGGTGACTCATTCAGTTAAGCATCTGACTTCGGCTCAGGTCATGATCTCAGGGTCCTGGGATCGAGCCCCGTATCGGGCTCCCTGCTCCGCGGGAAGCCTGCTTCTCCCTCTCCATCTGCCTGCTTCTAAGGGCGCCTGGGTGGCTCAGTCGGTTAAGCGTCTGCTTTCGGCTCAGGTCATGATCCCGGGGTCCCGGGATCGAGCCCCACATCGGGTTCCACACTGACAGGGGAGTCTGCTTGTCTCTCTCCCTCTCCCTCTGCGCCCATCCCCCTGCTCATGCTCTCTCTCTCTCTCAAATAATCTTTTTTTATTATTTTTTTTATTTTTATTTTTTTTTAAAGATTTTATTTATTTATTTGAGACAGAGAGAATGAGAGACAGAGAGCATGAGAGGGAGGAGGGTCAGAGGGAGAAGCAGACTCCCTGCCGAGCAGGGAGCCCGATGCGGGACTCGATCCCGGGACTCCAGGATCATGACCTGAGCCGAAGGCAGTTGCTTAACCAACTGAGCCACCCAGGCGCCCCATAAATCTTTTTTTAAAAAGAAAAATGGAATCTGAGACTCATGTAGCATTGCCAGACATATACCTAGCCTTCCCAATACCTGTTCTAGTTCTGGCTTGCTTGTTTCTTGAGGTGGTCAGTCATGATTTTGGAACAGTAGTGAAGGGAGGGGGGATGCCAATGAGAGGGAGTGGCTGAAAGATTCAGGGATAGGTTTTTGCAAAGATTTGTGACACAAACACCTGGAAATTAATACCATTGCAAGTTTAACCGCCTTATTTAGAACGTTTCAGAAACAAAAGGAGCATCCTTCTAGATCTTTGAAAAATGTGTATTTGAATGGAATTCATCAGTGTTGAAACCAGAAGCATAGCTGGTTGTGTTTTTATACTTTGTGGATATTTACCCTTTCCATCCCACCAGGGTTGTTTAGAAGGGTTATTTTCTTGAGATCCTCAGTTGGAAGGAAAATGCAAAGTTGGGAAATGTAACAGCCTCTACAGGCCCTGCACTAAAAGGACAGTGTGGGGCACTCGGGTGGCTCAGTCGGTTAAGTGTCCGACTCTTGATTTCAGCTCAGGTCATGACCTCGGGGTTGTGGGATCGAGCCCCACCCACGCTGGGCTCTGGGCTCAGTGGGGAGTCTGCTTTCCTTCTCCCTGTGCTTCTCCCCTGCATGCTCTCCCTCAAATAAATAAAATCTTTAAAGAAAAATAAAAAAATAAAAGTGCAGTATGGATAGCAGAAGGGAATTAGTGCATGTGAGATAAGACTGACCCAAGGAGGAAGTGGAGAAGGAAACTTCCATCCCATGCCCAGCCCACAAATGATTTCTCTTTTGAGCTTACTCATGTTCCTACTTCAGAAGTGTTTGATCCACCCAGAGTTAGCACCCTAAACTTAGCTGACTCTTTCCCACTTTGGTGTTATTAATGGGTCACTGCCAACTCGCCTTTATACCAAAGTTGACTACAGTTATTCCTCAATATACATTACAGGTACATCCCTGTATGGCCTTTTCCAGAAGCACTGCAGCTTACACTTAGGCAGAATTTAATTTAAAATAACCACTTTGCTTTTCCTTGTTTCCATATGTAATGTTTGACTAATTGGAATACCCTTGTAGGTCCTTTGAGGCAAAATATAGGGAAATCACAAAATGAAATGTCTTCTCTCCAAGGAGGGAAGAACAAAGAGAGTTCTCTTGGAATATCCTGACTCTATATCCTGAGAAAATTATACTCTAGTAAAATGCTTTTGGTTCCTTAAACCTATTGCTATGGGTTGAATTGTGCCCCCTGCAGAAAAATTCGCTTTATTCCTAACCCCCATTACTTCAGAATGTGACCTAATTTAGAGATAGACTCTCTACAGAGGTAATCAAGTTAGAGTAAGGTCGTTAGGGTGGGTTCTAATCCAACATGATTGGTGTCCTTATAAGAAGGGGGAAATTTGGACACAGAGACATGCGTAGAGAGAAGAGGGAGTGAAGACACAGGGAGAAGACAGCCTCGTACAGACCATGGAGGGCCTTGGAACAGATCCTGGGAACAAGTCCTCAGAAGGAACCAAACCTGCCAACACCTTGATCTTGACTTTCACCCTTGATCTCGAATTTCTGTTGCTTAAGTCACCCGGTCTGTGGTCCTGTGTTCTAGCAGCCCTGGGAAACGAATACTCTTAGATGTAAAAGTTTAGGTTTTTTAAAATAATTAAGAGTCTTGATTAATGCAACTATGGTTTTAAAAAGGAGTTTTTGAGTTATTTTATTTTTCCTTTCATTGATTCCACCAGTTTCCTGGAGAAAGAAACTAAAAAGCACATGTGTCTTCCCTTCAACCCAGCAATTGCACTACTGGGTATTTATCCAAAGGTTACAAAAAGAGTGATTCGAAGGGGCTCCTGCACCCCAATGTTTATAGCAGCAATGTTCACAATAGCCAAACTATGGAAAGAGCCCAGAAGTCCATTGACAGATGAATGGATAAAGAAGATGTGGTATATATACAATGGAATATTACTTGGCCATCAAAAAGAATGAAATCTTGCCATCTTCCATGACGTGGATGGAACTAGAGGGTGTTATGCTAAGCGAAATAAGTCAATCAGAGAAAAATACTATATGATTTCACTCATGTGGAATTTAAGAAACAAAACAGATGAACTTCTGAGGGGGAAGGAAAAATAAAATAAGATAAAAACACAGAGGGAAGCAAACCATAAGAAACTCTTAATTATAGGGAACAAACTGAGGGTTGCTGGAGGATAGGTGGGGGGGGGGAATGGGGTACCTGGGTGATGGGCATTAAAGAGGACACTTGCTGTAATGAGCACTGGGTGTTATACTGAACTGATGAATCACTAAATTCTACCGCTGAAACTGATAATACATATATGTTACCTAAATTGAAATTTAAATAAAAAACTAAAAAGAAAACTTGTAGGGGCGCCTGGGTTGCTCAGTTGGTTAAGCGACTGCCTTCGGCTCAGGTCGTGATCCTGGAGTCCCGGGATCGAGTCCCGCATTGGGCTCCCTGCTCGGCAGGGAGTCTGCTTTGACCTCTGACCCTACTCCCTCTCATGCTCTCTGTCTCTCATTCTCTGTCTCTCAAATAAATAAATAAAATCTTTAAAAAAAAAAAAAAAAGAAAACTTGTATGTCTTAATGGTATCATTCTTTTCTTTACCAGAATTATATTGGATTGGTGATTTTCAGATTGCCTGATAACAGCTGGTAACATGGCCTTCATATAATCCATTTGTGGACCACACATACTTAACCACTGCAGTGAAAGGCTGGTTTATCCATAATGGTTTATGGCGGAGTCATGGAAAGGTGAATGTGAGAGGGGCTCAGAGCTGTTATAGGTGAGGTTAGCAACTCTCAGAAAGAAAAGTAAGTCTGAACCCAAGAGGAGCTGATTTCGACACAGAATGAGCCAGTAGGTAGATTTTGAAAGTCCTGAAGAGAATCACATTTCTTGGAAAAGCAAGGAGATAGCATGGCACATTTGGTTCTCTTCCCAGGAGAGCACCCCTTCCTTCTCTCCTCTTGACCCTGGGGAAGAAGAGGGCTATTGGCTTATTTCCAGCAGGGCCCAATAGCTCTTTTTCTGTTTTCGTTCTCCAGGATCAATCCTTTAATTGTGTTTATCATCATTTTATCCTTGATTTTTCCCTGTGACTCATACTTTCCTCCTCATACTATTTGACCACGTCTGTGCCCCCAAGGATTTCTTTATTTGCCATCTGCTCTACTTTCCACACCATTTCTCCTGGGAAACAGCTTTACCCACATGGATTCCATTTCCATCTAGGTGTTGTTGATGACAGCCCTTAGGTCAACATCTCTAGCCACGACTTCTCGTCCATTCTCCTGTCCTGGGTTTTTTGTGGGTTTTTTTGTTTTGGTTTGGTTGTTTTTTGGTTTTGTTTTGGTTTGGTTGTTTTTTTTCAGTACATAGAGAACATTTCCTCTGTGTTCTTACAAATGCCTACAATGAAATCTATCCAAAATAGAGCTCTTCCAGCTGGACTCTTCTCTCAAAATTGGCAACACCATTCCTTTCTTAGTCTCTTTGGGATGTGAACTTTTGATTTCAGTCTTTTCCCCTTTTGGTATATTTGTCACTTCATCCTGCTGATCTTTGTTTAGCAATATTTTTGGCTGCGTCCCTTTGTCTTTGGCGTATGCATGAGCTGATTCAGGGTTACCCTTCCCTCTTCCCCCTCTGGTTAATCCTGTGTGCAAGGTTAGCACACCCTATTGAAATCCGTTCTCTTTTCAAAATGGTTTATCCTCATTCAAGATTCAGCTCAGCAAATGGGAACTAGATGCTGATTGTCAATGACCAACGGCCCCTGACATCTTAACTTTGGTAAATTAAGCAATTCCTTGCCTCAGAGTGTCAGTATGAATAGTCCAACACTGAATATTTCAACTTGGATACCTTGTCAGGGCTTGTAATTCAACTTGTGGACAGCCTGTTCTGTTTTCCCATTCCCCCCCGCCCCAAGCTTTGGTTCCACTCCCCATCTTTCCTGTCACCATCATGGAACCCCACTCCTTGGAGTCTCCCAGACTTATTGGATTCTTCTCTCCTTTGCCCTTACAGCCCACCTGTCAGTGTTGTCTTACCTTTTCTTCTCTGAAAAGTCTGATGTTTCGGCTCCTTCCTTTCTATTTTCTCAGGCAGTTTCTTAGTCCAGATCCTCAGTGCTGCCCCCCGCCCCCCACCCCGGACTGCTGTGACAGCCCAGATCATCTTACTCCAGACCAGTGATCTGTCCACTGTGCCACTATGCATCAGATAGGTGAAGTTTACCTCTTTAATGAGGTAAATTTAATTTATTTGAACAATTTTGAATGGTTGCATTTCTCAGATGTCATCAGAAGCAGGTGGTACAGAAACGGTACCTGACTTAGGATCACCATCATGGGTGCCCATCATCTTAGCAGGTGGTGTGCAGTTGGGTGTGCCCCATACTTTACATCTGTCACTTCTCACATGTCAGCTTCTGTTTCTCCTTGCCTGTTGTACCTGTCTCCTTGTTTGGTGCTTCTAGTCCGAGAACCTACAAAGGGAAGAAAAATGGTTAATAGCATGGATCTGAGAGTTGAGCAGACCTCAGTTCATGTCCCAGCCCTGCTCCTAGTAGCAAAGCGACCTTGGACCAATGAGGTCATCTCCTAAAACTCCATTTACTCATCTGTAAAACGGGAAAAATGCACTTCACCCCACAATTGCAGAGTGTAAGCCACTGGAGTCTGACCCGGAGAGCAAAGTCAACGCTAGTCCCTCTGCAACGTAATTGTGTGTTAGAGGACAATCAGTAAGGCCGGTGGAGGCTGAAGGTGTGAAGTGAGTGGCAGGAGCAGTAGGGCTTCACGCCAGCTTTATGGAGTATTCAAAACTTCTAGAAGATTGAAGTTATCAGAAGATGGCAAAAATGCACTTCACCCCACAATTGCGGGGTGTAAGCCGCTGGAGTCCGACCCAGAGAGCAAAGTCAACGCTAGTCCCTCTGCAACGTAATTGTGTGTTAGAGGACAATCAGTAAGGCCGGTGGAGGCTGAAGGTGTGAAGTGAGTGGCAGGAGCAGTAGGGCTTCATGCTAGCTTTACGGAGTATTCAAAACTTCTAGAAGATTGAAGTTATCAGAAGATGGCAATTCTGGATAAGTAGGCTGTTGGTGCCACGGTTTAGCATTTGGTATTGTATTGCTACTATGTAAATACTTCTACATTGTTGTCTCTAAGCAAAGCCTAAACTTCTTGAGGGCATAGGCCATAGGGCTAGCTGCGCCCAGCAGTTTGCTTACGCGGGTTAGCAGGATCTGGGACAGTGTCCTTCTGCCTTTCAAAAGATACCCCATTTTTCTAACCTCAGCTCAAGTCTTAGCTCCTCTAAGCTCCTGTCATGTTTACTTTGGCGAGTTGCTTATGTTGCTTAGAATTGCCGGTTGTTCTTTTTAATTTGCAATGAACTTGGCAACCCCCATGGGATTTTAAGCTCCTTTAGGGCGGTGCCAATGTGTTAGATGTCTTTGTGTTTCCTTTTGTGCCCAACCCAAGTCTTTTTTATATAGAGGACCCTTAATGAAATCAGTAGTGTTGTTATTGTTATAATTGACGAAAGAATTCTGCAGAGTTTTGGTTGATCCCAAACTGTGCTCTGATGGAATACATTATATATTTAACATCACACAACTAGTGGATAAACAGACTTTGATTGAAAATGGTATAAAAGCCCCAGAGACATTTAGTATACACTATTTTGGAAATGTATCATTTAAAATTGGCTAATCTGAAATTATCTTTGCACTACTTGTGAAATATAAACTTGATAAGCAGGATGACTATCATTAAAATTTTATGAATATAGTTTTGCATGTCCATGAAGACATTTTTTTTCGAGTATTTTTCAACCCCTGAGGCATCAAATTATCATGTTATACAGGGTAATCAAGAGCTTTGCAGGTTAACCCTTTTCTAGATGTTTAAAAATGTCCATTCAGGTGGATATTTCTAACATTCATACATTTTTGACATTCCTTTTGATGTATTCTACAACTTTATAATATCATATTGAGTAATGTGATCTCTAAGACAGATATGGCATCCCGTTAGGTATGGGACTTAATCCTTCGAGTTCCTGATTATTCCTTTTTTTTTTTTTTAATGGTTTTTTTTTATTTTTAAAGATTTTATTTGAGAGAGAGAGAGAATGAGAGACAGAGAGCATGAGAAGGAGGAAGGTCAGAGGGAGAAGAAGACTCCCTGCTGAGCAGGGAGCCCGATGCGGGACTCGATCCCGGGACTCCAGGATCATGACCTGAGCCGAACACAGTCGCTTAACCAACTGAGCCACCCAGGCGCCCTCCTGATTGTTTCTATCAAATACTCATTATTCAGCAGAAGCATGTGTCAGAGGATTTTGGGAAGTGGGGAAATTTGTACCTCTTTAACACTAAGGTGCTCACAATTGTGTTCTCTTTAACAATGTAACTGGATTCTGCATGGCAATCTATTTCACATCTGCCAAACCACAATTAAACTTTATCCACTGCTGGAAATGGTGCCATTATTTTACTTATAATTCCCTCTCTCAAGCTTTGGTAGAATTCAGTGAAGTTAAGTTCAGTGTAATTTCTTTTTAAATCATAGTTGAACCCTCACTCAGCTCCGTGGTTTCACCAGAGTCTGATCTTCCAGTAGATAATTTTGGGGTGGTGAAATGGAAAGGAAATGTACTCAGATGTGAAGCAATTTTTCAGTTCATCTAGTTGTGAAATATAAAATTATGAAGAAACTAAGCAAATGAGGGGGGGGGAGAGGACTAAATGAGCCAGTCCTTTAATAAGTGACATTAAAAAAAAATCTTATGAGTTAAGACTTAAGGAAAATCATAAAGATTTTTGGCTATTCTTATTTTTAGGTGGAAAATACTATTCTTAACCCTAGAAAACTGAATTTCTCATTAAACCATTAAGACAGAGGCAAAGAGGCACGTAGAATTACCTTGATTTGAACTTTTTTTTTTTTTAAGATTTTATTTATTCATTCATGAGAGACAGAGAGAGAGGCAGAGGGAGAAGCAGGCTCCCAAGGAGCAGGGAGCCCGATGTGGGACTCGATCCCAGGACCCTGGGCTCATGACCTGAGCCGAAGGCAGACGCTTAACCATCTGAGCCACCTAGGCGCCCTTGATTTGAACTTCTAAAATCAGGGTTTGATTTTTCCACTTATCTTAGGAACCTAAACCCATCACTTGACTTCCTAGCTTTCAAAGTAGGACCCTTGCGAGAATGAATTGGAAAGGGTAACTCTGGACTGTCCCAGACAGAGTCTGGTGTTTGCTCACCCTGTCCATAAAACATCCAGCTCAGAGCCTAGTACGTACTTAGGTGCTCAAGATTTTAAAATCTGGAGAACCATGATAACCCTGAGGAATGGTGTTTGAGTCTGAGGCAGCAGGCGTGGTGAAGGGCATTTCTAGCCATGCACATCTCCTCTCTGATCCTGGGCATCCATCACCAGAGGTAGCCAGTGATGATTTCCACAATTTTATGACCCTTGGCTGTCATCCCAGTAACAAGTAAGTCATAAGCCATCCTCTTTCCATCTGTAAAATTCCACTTCTGCACCCTGGCCTTTCTACCAAAATGTTTTTGAAACAGTGAAAATAGAAAAAAGAGCCACTTCTCTTTTATGTAACCTCAGCGTATTTCCTCTACTGCCACCCAACGCTCTCCTCCCCAAGTACTTGAGGATTGAGGAATGAGGAGCAAACTAGGTAGCAAAGGACAAAGGGGAATGCTTATTTGTTTGGCCTCCAGTGGTTAAGTTACTAAAAGTCAAGGGATTGGTTATTTCTATATTGTATACAACATCTAAAACAATATGAATATTTAATACTGATAACTATGGGAAAAAACATATTCAGTGTTATTGCAGAATTGGGGGGAGGTTGACTTGAACAAAAAGAGGAATAGGAAAAAACAGGTAGTGTAGATTCTGAATAAGCAAGCCAAAATAGTCTCATCAGGCAGAAGGATGTATATGGAGATATCATTTTGCATAGGTAGATATTGGAATTCAGGATCCAAACAAGAAGGGAAGCCTCTGTCAGATCTACGGGATCAGGGTGAAGGTGGGGTTCAGAGCGTGTGTCTGGTGTCAGGCTGAGGCTGCTTGTGGGAAGTCAGAGCATGTCCAGGCTGAAGTAACAAACAGAACGTGAGCACTGACACCAGGACAGGAGCTGCCTAGCCCCTGCCTTGGTTTTTTAAATAGTCTTGGTTTGGGTGGGAAAATAGTGGCAGGTTTTTCTTTACTCTCCAGAGGAAGGCCAGGTTCCATAGGTGCCTGTGACTGGTCATTGCTCTGTAGCCAGAGAACTAAGCTCTCAGGGAGGCCTGGCCAGTTAGAGTGCTTTATTCCGTCAACTGAATGCCTACCATGGATAATAAACTTGGTTTAATACTGGGGAAAACACGAATATGAAGTATAAACTGTAGCTCTTGGACCCAAAATATAGCCTGGTTATGGAAACATGACCTAAATGTGTAAAAAGTGAAATAGCACAAAAGATAAGAAATTCAGTTCAACAAGACAAAAGAGATTTTGCAAGTCAAAAGTGCAATTTGTGGCCAAATGAATAGTACATATGGTAAGTGCCATTGGGAAAGAGATGTGGGAATGATCAGTGTGGGTTGGAGAGGTCTGGGAAGAGGAGGGATCTGAATTGTCTTGTCTTTGAATAAATTGAGAGAAAAGGTGAAGGCGTGCCAGATGAGGGGATGGTGTAAGAGTGTGGAGGCAGGGCGTGTAAGAGACATTCTAGAAACAGTGAGTAGAACAGCTTAATTCAAGTTGGAGGTTGAGGACAGTTACTAGTTGGTGATGAAGCCAACAACGTAATTGAAATCGAACATGATGATGTTAAGTGAAAGAGCCCTCCACCTTATCATGTAGACACTAAGGAGTCATTGAAAGTTTTTGAACAGGGTGCCTGGGTGGCACAGTTCGTTGAGCATTCAACTCGGTTTTGGCTCAGGTCGTGATCTCAGGGTTGTGAGATTGACTCCCACGTCTGGCTCCACACTCACTTTGGAGTCTGCTTAAGACTCTCTCTACCCCTTACCACACACACTCACTCTCTGTCTCTGTCTCTAAAATAAGTAAATCTTTTAAAAAAAGAAAAAGAACATGTTTTTGGACAGAGGAGTAACATGCTTAGAAATGTTCTAGGAAGATTAATCTGGCTGCTGAATATGGACAAATTAGAGGGAAAAAAAAAGACTGCTCAGGTAGACCAGATGTTTGTGTTTGGTCCAGTCCTACTAGACAATGCTTTAACTATGGAAGCGGCAGCAAGAACAGAAATAAAGAGATGGATACAAAAGACATTTTGAAAGAAGGAGAAATTACTAAGACTTAGCACTTTCTTGTCCTTGGATAAAAGAAGAATCATCAAAGGTAAATCCACTTTTGGAACCAAGTGACTAGAAGAATATTCTATGAACAGAAAGGGGGATGCTAGAAAGGGGTGCAAGATGGTTAAATTTTTAGGAAAAGATAAGGGAGTTCAGCTTTGGAAGATAGTCTTTGATGTAGCGGGAGGCAGAAATATATTCATGGAAGGTAAGAGGGAGAGCCTGGCCTGTCATGAAGGCGGGAGTCGCCTGCATAGACATGACAGCTCAAACTGTTTGAATGATTGTCTTCCAGAGAGAACAGAGTCAAAATGTTGGAAATGCCAACATTTTAAAGGAGGAAGAGGAAAAGGAACCACCGAGGCACACAGTGTGCAATCAAACACTGGAGGAGGAGATTACAGATTCTCATAAGCACAGATAAGAGCATCAAGAAGGAAGTTGTGGTCAGCATATCAGATGTTGCAGGGAGGTTCAGGGGGAATAGGGGCTGAAAAAGTCCCTTGGGTTGGGCAATTAGGAAGTCGTTTACCTTTAAGAACACATAACTGTAGTGTGTGGATGTGCTGGGGCAGGGGCCGTGGATTAAGGAATGAGTCTTGAAGAAAAGGGAGCATAAACCACTGATTACAGGTGAGAAGAAGAAAAAAGTTAAAGGGGAGGAGTATGGCTGTTACTCCTCTTGGCTTTTAAGTTGGGAGTGTGTGTGTTCCGCACACACATGAAGGCAGAAGAAAAAGATTAAGTCATTGATTCGCTCGGCAAAACTTTATTAAGTACCTAGTAAGGACTTGGATCTAATTAACAGGCAGAAATTGAAAGCTGTAAGAGAAGGAGAAGACAGTGGAAGGAACCAGAGAGGAGGAATCATGAGAATGGGAAGAAATTTGGTGTTGGAAAGGAGAGACACAGCTTCCTCTGAGACCGGAGAGAAGGAAGAAAGGATGGGGGGTGGACGTAGAGTCAGGAGTGTTCTGAAATGAAGAGAATAAAGGTAGAAAGTATGGTTGCTGACGTTGGGCTCCTGGACAAAGTGGAAGGTGTCTGCTGGGAGAGAAAGGGTGGCCAGGGTGACGGGACCAGGTGGGAAGGAAAAGGTTAAATGACCACTCTAGGTAAGGCGAAGGGGTCAGAGACATGAACACGAGGACAGCTAGACACCAGTGGAGCTTGATGAAAACCCCGCTGTCCTTGTGCTTCTATGAGAAATGTTCATCAGCTGCAGTTAGATGATGAGCAGTGTTTGTTTCTATTTTCACCTTTAAGAACTTGCCTTTCTCATTGTCTTATTTTCTCTTGATAGTTTCCTATGAATTTTTGCTTCTAGAATCACCATAATTGTAAATTGTACAACTATTCCAGAGTTATGGTCTTCTAGATTTCTGTGGTTATGTCAATTTGACTGAGATGTTGGCCTGAAATAATAGTACTTTTTACATAAACACATTGATAGATGAACTTAACAGGAAAAGTTAGTGAGTGGAGCCCATGAATGATGCTACCTACTCCTCCCCCAAGATAAATAAATGTTTTAATGATATAAAACATATAAAATAAATGATAAAATGTTTTATTTAGGCCATCTAAATGAAAATATCAGACTGACTGCTGATCTCCTCAGCCCTACAGAATTCATTCAAGATGACTAAGATCCCAGGGGGTAATTATGGTTCATCCAGAAGCTAGCAGTCGTGAGTGGCTCCATGATTGGACCTATGTGGGAAGCTGTTTCTTCAAACAAGCTAATCTGGGGTCTGTGACAAGGAGCAGTAGACCATTGGGACAACTTAGTATGTAACAGTTAACTGGCCCACCTGATACGGTCCTCAGTTTTAGTAGGATTGCAACGCAGTGAGAATTGAAGAATCTGTTTCTATCACAAACAATATTTACTAAAAAAATAAGTAATGAACAAAGTTCTGATATGCTCATTCTGTATCTGAATCTTGATTGTATTCCCTACTGACTCTACAATTCTTCCACGCTCCTAATGGTGGCAGGCGGAACACTCCAGAACCTCCTTGGCCTCCCAAACTGAGTGGCCAGAATGTGCTTCCGGGGCAGGGGGAGGGAGGGAAAAGATTCACTTTCCCCACCTTGCCTTGAAGTGGAAGGAAAGTATTCTATAGGACCCAAGCCGCTGGTCAGAACTGAGATGAATCTGCTGAATTCATTCATTTAATTTAATTCACTCCTTTTTCTTGTAGGTATGGCCTCACATGTGCAAGTCTTCTCCCCTCACACCCTTCAATCAAGTGCCTTCTGTAGTGTGAAGAAACTGAAAGTAGAGCCGCGTTCCACCTGGGACATGACTGGGTACGGCTCCCACAGCAAAGTGTATAGCCAGAGCAAGAACATACCACCTTCTCAGCCAGCCACTACAACCGTCAGCACCTCCTTGCCAATCCCAAACCCAAGCCTACCTTACGAGCAGACCATCATCTTCCCAGGAAGCACCGGGCACATAGTTGTAACATCCGCAAGTAGCACTTCTGTCACTGGGCAAGTCCTCGGCGGACCACATAACCTAATGCGTCGAAGCACTGTGAGCCTTCTTGATACCTACCAAAAATGTGGACTCAAGCGTAAGAGTGAGGAGATTGAGAACACGAGCAGCGTGCAGATCATCGAAGAGCATCCACCCATGATTCAGAATAATGCGAGTGGGGCCACTGTAGCCACCGCCACCACATCGACTGCCACCTCCAAAAACAGTGGTTCCAACAGCGAAGGTGATTACCAGCTGGTCCAGCATGAGGTGCTGTGCTCCATGACCAACACTTACGAAGTTTTAGAATTCCTGGGCCGAGGGACGTTTGGGCAAGTGGTCAAGTGCTGGAAGCGGGGCACCAATGAAATCGTGGCCATCAAGATCCTGAAGAACCATCCGTCGTATGCCCGGCAGGGTCAGATCGAGGTGAGCATCCTGGCCCGCTTGAGCACAGAGAGTGCCGACGACTACAACTTTGTCCGCGCCTACGAGTGCTTCCAGCACAAGAACCACACGTGCTTGGTGTTTGAGATGTTGGAGCAGAACCTCTATGACTTTCTGAAGCAGAACAAGTTTAGCCCCTTGCCCCTCAAATACATTCGCCCAGTCCTCCAGCAGGTAGCCACAGCCCTGATGAAACTGAAAAGCCTAGGTCTCATCCATGCCGACCTCAAACCAGAAAACATCATGCTGGTAGATCCTTCTAGGCAGCCGTACAGAGTAAAGGTCATCGACTTCGGCTCGGCCAGTCACGTGTCCAAGGCTGTGTGTTCCACCTACTTGCAGTCCAGATATTACAGGTAAGACCGCTTGCCCCGACGCAGGAGATGCCGAGTGCCCCCCTGGCGTTCACAGAGAGTGTGCAGCGGGGGTCACTGGGAGGGCGGGGGGGTAGGTAAAATTACTCGCCTCCAGTTGTTGCCCTCGAGTAACTGACCATAGTTTGGTCAGAAAATTAGGACATGCGCATGGAAGTGATGGTTAGAAGCCACGTGAGAATGGAGCCAAGTAAGCTGCTCGGCAGAGGTGTTCAGATTCTGAAGGGATTCCTGGAGCCTGGGGTGAAGGGCCTGGCGGAGGTGGTTAGGTCCTGGCGGATGGGGAGGACCCAGACATGGGCAGGGCATGGGGCGGGGAGGGAGAGGGGAGTGCATTATTGAGGTCACTGCCGCAGGAACTCACAAGACTTGCTCAGGAGACAAGGAGGACACCCGCCCGTGAGGCCGTAACAGGGGATCTGTAGGTGATGTGATTCAGATACGATTGAAAGGATAGGTGGGGGGGTTGGGGTCTTAAATACCCGACTAAGGAAGGGGTTGCAGCTGTATCCTTAAACACGGAGCAAGCACTGAGGCATTAGAACAGGTAGCAGGTGGTGAACAGAGGGCAGCGGGACGAAAGCGATGCTGGGAAGATGACTTTTATGTCCCTGGGGAGGGAGAGGTGTGGCCCAGGCACCAGTCAGCGCACGCCTGTGGTGGAGAGCTCGGGTTTGGTCAGGATGGAGGGAGGATTGTGGCAGCCTGGGTAGGGAGTGCAAGGCTTGCATTCCTTCCCTCAGTCAACAAGGATTGACTGCACTTCTAGCACGTGTCAGGCGCAGTGCTGGGCACCAGGATACAGCACGACAGCTCTGGCAAGGCCCTCGCCACCCTGGAGTCTAGCATACTGGCTCCCAGCCCCGGCTACACATTGACAGTCACCTGTGGGGGTGTGGGTGGGGATGGGGTGAGGGGTAGGGTTGGAAAATCACCCAGCTTGGGTCCTAATCCCCACCACGAACTGAATCGGCCCCTCTGGGTGTGGGGTCCTGCGTGGGTGTTTTTTAATGGCAGCTCTGGTGGGATCCAGATGAGAAAGAGCACTGTTTTCGGAGTCTGAGAAACCTAAGGTTGACCTAGATCCACCCCCCTCGCTAAGCTGTGTAGCGTGGTCTTGTTGCCTTGTTTCTCTGTGCCTTTACTTCCTCACCCACGAGCTGGGGAAGTCTGGTCGCCAGCCTCAGGGTTGCTGGGCCAGTGGACCGCAGTGACACGACCCGAGTGCTTCCCTCACTGTCCAGCTCGTGGGTCAGTGCGTGAGGAGTGGAGAGAAATGGGAAATAGGAGAGTCTGTTCTGGGGAGACTGTGCTGGGCTGTGTTTGAGGGGACATCGAGCAGTCCAGTGAACATGGAAGCTGGCAAGAAACTTCCTAAAACTCCAATGAGAAGATAGGACTGACACACATTTAAGAGGTTGTCATGTGTAGACTATAAAACCAGAGTCCCAAGACTCATGTGCCTGAGCACTTGTGTCCTGACACTCCGATCGGGGCTGTGCTTTCTCCACACTTCCTTCCAGGTCACAGAGAAAGGCTGCAAAATGTGCTAGAGCCTCAGCTGTCTGCACTCCCATCCCAGAGGCTGACCTCCCCCCGTTTACCCATCCTCAGCCTGCGGGTCTCAGTAGATAACCTCACGCCCCCATCCCTGAGAGATCTGAGCCCCAGGTCGTGCCCCTGCCCATTCCTCATCCAGCGGGGCCCTGCTGTGTCTCTGCCGCTGCCCATCCCCCACTATCTCCTGAGCTACAGCAGCTCTTCTAGGCTCTTCTCCTGTCCTTCCCCAGCGTTCCCATCCCACTTCATCCAGCAGCTAAGGAGGAGCCTCCTCTGCCCCCCTGCCTCCCTGCCTCCCTGCCAGATTCAGGAGGGAAGGATCTACCACTCACTTGCAGTCTGCTGTCGGTCCCCCTGCTCTGGAGCCACACTCAGAGGGAAGCCAGGAGCCCGGTGCTGTGGCCGCGGAGGAGGGGGGGCCTGGGCTTGGAGCCTGCAGGGGAGGGCCCTGCCTGAACCCCGAGGGAAGGGTTGAAGGAGGAGGGTGTGCAGGGGTGAGACAGCAAGCACGTGTTCTCTTTAGGAAGTGTCTTCTTTGAAAGGTAGCTCTGGTTGGTGTCATTGCGGGTCACCTTCACAGGTCCCGGAAGGAGTAGCTGGTGCTCAGGCTTTTAATACTCAGTTACCCGAAATTGCTGCTTAGCGAACAGATACCGGTTTTATTCGCCTTCAGTAGAAATTGATCATGGTGACTTGTAAAGAGACTTTTAAAAACTGTTCGAGAGGCAATGCATATTGAGAGTGAAACTTGATGGAT
The DNA here is from genome assembly GCF_054177405.1 of Leptonychotes weddellii. Lineage (NCBI taxonomy): Eukaryota > Metazoa > Chordata > Mammalia > Carnivora > Phocidae > Leptonychotes > Leptonychotes weddellii. Next base: position 12,637,413 of record NC_138380.1, read on the forward strand.
CAAGTAAGTCGGTTTTGGGATTCTTTATGTACTCACGTCTTCTCGCCTTCTTGTGCCCACATGACACTTCCCACCCCCCTCCCACCAGGATGGTCTCTGCCCTTGGTGCCTGGGACCCAGCTCAGGGAGTCTGGTGGGTGTGGAAGGCTTGTTTGCAGATAGTCTCGGTGCTCTCCTTAGCTGTCCTCTCCCCATCTTCTACCTCTGGCCCCTGCACTCCCATTTCCCTCGGAAGGCCCTCCCTCTGGGTACATTATCCCCTTTCTTTAACCCTTAGGTGACTGCTGCCTAAAATTCTGGGCAGGCAAACCTCTTCCTCCTCGTGGTCACCTTGGCCAAAAAGATGAGTATCCTTTGGGTCTTTATGGTGGGCCTCCGTGCCCAGCTCTGGTTTCAAGGACACAGCCCACATGAAAGCCAGCCCAGCTTTTCTGCCTCAGGTGATGCTTCCTCTTGACATTGGTCCCCACGTTCCATGCCCTCCCCAGGCCTCATCTGAACCCCAGAGTGGTTTGCTAGCATAGCGAGCATTTCAGGTGCTTGAGGACAGTCTTCGGCTCTGTGTGTGTTAGTCCTAGCTATCTGTGAGGGACAGCCAACTCCAGGCCACGATTTTCAAGTTGATTTTCTCAATTCCTTTGCCTCTTATGGGGGCCGGGGGCTGAGGGCAGGAAAAAACTCTATAATTGTCCATTGTTGATCTGAGAAGGAAGACATTTTCAGCCACATCTTGAGAGAACATGTCTTGTGTTTGAGCTGTGCATCTAAGGAGGTTCCACACTTTGGATCTGTCCTTCCATAGGGCCTGGTCCTCCTGGGGCCCCTATGTCTGTGTTGGGTGATTATCCCCTGTGACCTCTCACTTTCAAAGGGGAGGACACTCACATGTCCCTACTTATTTGAAATGGGATAGTATTAAATACCTTACCTTATTCTCTTCCCTGACAAGTAACATGGAAACAAGATGACATAGAGAGATGTTTCTGTCCTCGGCCTGAGGTACATGGAAGGATGGGTGGTGTCACAGGGAGGGAACTCCAGGATTTGGTTGGCCAAGGTTGGGGGCATATCACTGTAGAGGCAAGCCTGACAGTGTGTTTTTCAGGAAACAAAGGCTCCTTTTTTAGATTTTTACATCTGATGCACGAGTATCCCCTTCCTACTTGACCTTCCAACTTGAAGGTCTGTTAACATAGTTAACTGCCAAATCACACTGTTTCTCAACTGTATTGTGCATAAGAATCACGAGGAGACCTTGTTAAGAACACATTTCCACCAAGGTCCTGCCCCAGACCCACCAAATCAGAATTTCCAGAGAAGCGCCCCCCGAGAAAGTCTCCACCGTGCACACACACACACACACACACACATACAGAGTTCACTGCAGGGAATTGGATGTGAGCTTGTGCAGGGTGGTCTTCGGCCCACTCTGAGAACGCTGCTGGGGAGAAAGAGATTTCCTTAATGGTGTGACCTTTCACGTGCTCACACCCCAAGAAATGGAGTTGTGGGTAATCCTCTTTACTCCCGTTACCTCACCTTGGAAGTCCCTGCCATTTCCCTATGTGATTCTACACTGATGCCAGTTTTTGTGGGGGGTTTTGGGGGTTTTTTTGTTTTTGTTTTTTTTTTTTGTTTCAGTTGAGGGAGAGCCAGCAGTAAATTGATGTGGGGGTATTTCCACTATTGGCGAGACCAGGAAACTAAACACAAGACCAAATATTAAGCTCTACTCTCCAGAAAAACAAACAAAAAGACACGCCATTCAGGCAAAAGATAGTCAGTGATTAAAATGTGTAGTTTTTTGTTTCTGCTCTGGGCTATTCAAAATACTCTGTCTAGACTTAATTTGGAACACTTAAGACCATTACTAAGACCTCAAAAAAATGGGGATAAAAATTTAGGACATAAAAAATGTCCAGTAATCTCCTTCTTCAGAATAATCTAACCTTTTTTTTTTTTTTTTTGTCTGATTCTTTTGGTTGCAGAGATTATCTTCAGGTTGGTTACATGGTTGTTTGAGGTAGGGCAGAGATGTATTTTAATTCAGTTCAATTCATCAGGTGTTCACCAGGAGCCTACTGTGTGTCCTGTGTGGGTAGATCTCCTAAAGGGAAGGAGGTAAAGGAAGATCTCTAATCTTGAGGAGTTTATGGTCTCTCTGAAGCAATCGAAGGACACCAATAAATCGCCTAGAGTAGGATTCTGGTGTTTTGATAGCACAAATGTTTGATCACTCGGTAGATATTCATTGAGCCTGGAGGGGAGCAAATCATGAGAAAAACCAGTTACAGAAATTCAGAGTCAATGAAAGATTTTGCCAGACGGGTTAATAGGGAAGATTTATAGAGCAGGAGCTGTATGGAAGGCATCTTGAGGTGGGTCATCCAGGAGATGAGAGATGGGGGTGAGGGAGCCTGGGAGCCCCTGTGATTGTCACAAATAAGGGAAGATGGTGACATCTGGAAGGAGTCGAAGGCTTGGGTTGGAAAGTAAGGGTTAGGGGAGTGAGGTCTGATAGGGGAGAATATTAATGAAGGCATCAGGGTTTGGATTTAAGAACAGAGTAATTTAATGAAGTTAAGGATGTTAATGAATTAAGCGATTGGGATGACGACAAAAAAAAAAGGTTGGGGGGAACCCAGAGGCTAGGAGACCGTAGTAGTTGTTCAGGAATAAAGGGAAGAGGCCCTGGATTATAATGCCTACCCCAACAGTAGAAATGTGAACACTTTTAGTGCTTTTAACTTCCCAGGTACTGTGACTGCATCATTGGCCCAGAGGGGATAGTTTTCTGTTTATTGACTGTGCTTTCTCTAAGGCACAATTCTGAAGCTCTGCTCTCTTTGGAACCTGGTGTTAGATCCCCCCACTGCTACCAAGTGATGGGCTCTGGAAGGAGAGTTGGGAGACTTCGCCCCAGTCCTGGCCTTCTGTGTCCCCAGCTAACCGTGTTCCACTGAGTCATTGGGAGAACGTCAGTGTGAGCCATCCACACTCCTGAGTCTGGACCCCATTATGACCAGGGCATGCGTTCGGTCGTGTGGTTGCTCAGAGTTGGTGGTTCGGTGTATGGTTACGGGACTATTTTTTCTCCTGTGGGTTGAGCTTGGCCTCCTTACCCCATCAGTAGGGGACAGGGGGCCTGGCACATTCCAAAGCGCCGTACTCTGCCATCACTTCAGAAAAGGGGCACAGCTTCTAAAGCCATAAATATAAGTAGTTTCAAAAATGGCATAACTTGTGCAGATAATCAAGTATAAAGGGTGCCTGACTGGAAATGAGGTTTGACTGAGAAATGAATCGCATTGCAGGCATTAGCTTTTAAAATTGATTCTACTTTTATTGCTAGCAGATAGATACAACCGGAAAAGGCTGTAGTTTACACCTTGAGGATATTAAGTGAAATATTCAACCCATTGACAAGCTCATCCACCCAGGGAGACGGTTATAAATATGTGAAAGTTTTCAGGGTTGCAGCTTTTCTGAGAAGTAACCAGTAAGTTACTTGGCTGTTAGGTTATCTCCAGTTTCCCTTTACTCGGCTCTAGGACCTTGAACTGTATGGAGATAAATTTTTTTTTTTTTTTTAAGATTTTATTTATTTATTTGTCAGAGAGAGAGGGGGAGACAGAGAGCAAGTGCAAGCAGGGGGAGCGGCAGGCAGAGGGAGAGAGCAGGCTCCCCGTGTAGCAAGGAGCCTGATGCGGGACTCGATCCCAGGACGCCGGGATCATGACCTGAGCGAAGGCAGCCACTTAACCGACTGAGCCACTCAGGCGTCCCTGGAGATAAATTTGAAATTAAAATTTTCTTTAGTGGGAAGCTTTGTGTGTGCTTGAGTGTATCTGCCCAAGGGCCCCCTTCCCTCCTACACACACACACACACACACACACACACACATACGTATGCAAGTACTCACGCACAAACTCAGTACCACAGCATAAGCCCGTGCATGGCATATGCAGACCTGGGTGTATGCCGGCCAGCACCTTGGTGACAGAAGCCAATACTAAGCCCTAGCAGGGATGCTGATGTGCATGGGTGTGTCCACCACAGCACCACATGGAAGGAGACACACAGACACATGCCACAGTCATGCACGTACACACAAGGACACACACGCACACCACAGACCACAAGAGCAAACCTGAGCAACCCCAGAGGTTGAGGACCCCGGTGCGGAAGCTGTGTTAATGCCCTGGAAATGGCCCAGTTTTCTGCCTTGCAGCAGGGATACTGACTACATGTCCCCAGACCTGAGGACAGTGGGACTGGAACCATGTTGGGGCTCAAGGGATAAACCATTTGTTTCCAAAGTGTAGTCCAAGGATCCTCCTGCTGCAGAACCACGCAGGTGCCTCTCAAAAACGGAGAATCCTGGGTTGCAAAACAAATCTAATGAGCAGGCTCTCTGGCAGTGGGGCAAGGTGACATACATTTAAATACTCTTTACTCATTACATACTCTATAGCTAATTCTGTTAAAACTACTTTATTGAGTGGGGAAAAACTGAGAGCTTTCCCCCTAAGGTCAGGAACGCGGCAGGGATGTCCACTATCACCACTGCTATTCAACATAGTATTGGAAGTCCTAGCCACAGCAATCAGACAACAAAAAGAAATCAAAGGCATCCAAATTGGCAAAGAAGAAGTCAAACTCTCACTCTTTGCAGATGATATGATACTTTATGTGGAAAAC
>NC_138380.1:12642614-12742994 GCF_054177405.1 Leptonychotes weddellii
TGTGAGTGTGTGTTGGTGTGGGTGTGTTGGGTGTGCATGCTCGATGGCAGCAGGTCGACTGGTCCGTGGGATCCCCCATATTTGGAGCCCCCTCTGGTCCTGTTTCATGTGACTGGGGACGTGTACTCTTCCATCTCACAACCTTATTTATGTAAATGTGGACCGTAAAATCAGAGTTTTTTGGCCAGAACACAAGGGACAAGCTGTTGGTGTCACTTCTTCGTCATTCACTGACCTCCAGTGAAGGAGTTCTAGTTCTTCTTTTTGTCAGTTGGAACTTCTATTGGCAAATAAAAATGCACTAAGCGTGACCCCCAGAATATAAGTAGACCTGGCCCTGAGCTCCAGTGTTCTCACTTGTGAACGTGGCATATTCGCCCCGAACAGCCCCGGGGCGGTCTCAGGGAGCTGGGACAGCTCTGCGTCCTGGTTGTGGTGGTGGTGCCACAAATCTATACCTGGATTAAAGCTCGGAGGGCTCACACCAAAAAATTAAATAAAGAATTTTGAAATAAAAATTTTAAATCTGTTTACCCTTAAAGACCTCTAAGGAAATTGTTGATAACATTAAACCCTTAAACCTTATCTTGCCTGGTTTTTCTTCCTGTTTTTGTTGTGTTGTGTGGCGTTGGGGCAAAAGAGATAAATTTGTTCATCCTGTGACAGGATGGCCAGCAGGGTAGCAGTCATTTCTGGAAATGGCCGGATGGGGGAACCCATGGAAACGACTCTGGGGAATAAACAGCTGCTGGTGACGGAAGCATCTCTATCACGCTCTTTATTCTACGTGCTGCTTCATGTATAGGTCATGGACGTGTCCTCTAAAACTTAAGGACAGTGACCACCAGGAACAGAGACGTGACACGCTGTTCCCTCTGAAGTGTCAAAGTCCAAAAAGAAGATAAGTCTTTGTGGAGTTTGGTCACCCAGCTTTATTGTGCCTACAGGGTCCTGCCCTTGGCTGTCCCATCATTGTGCCCACGGCCAGCACACCCATGTGTGAAACAAGCCATTTTCCCCAAACCGGCTTTTCCCCGATGGCTGGCCTCCCATCCGCGGAGATTTTCATGCGTATTACAGAGAAGTAGCTGGTTTTGCAGGAAAGTTCTTTTGTCCCCCACAGAGAGCGGCTGCCCGCATGCCATCTTGGATGCAGTGGGTTATCTCGTCTGCCCCTGAGTGACGGACCTTGGAGAAGGGCCCCCGTCCCCGGCAGTCCTCCCAGGCATGACGAGGCCAGCTCTGGCAGCAGGACCTGGGTCATGCACCCCAATAACTGGGCCATGGCCCAAGGCCACATGCTGGGCACAGAGCCACATTCCTTCTTCTCCCTCCCCACAGACAGGAGCTTTTCACTCCCTCCTTTGGAATAAGCAGGAGGGTCACCAGCATGTGAACGTGGTGTCACTGTGTCTTCTGCTCTGGCTGTCCTGGCAGTGAGAGGTCCATCAGTCTGCAGATTGGAGCTCACGGCCACACCACCCATTTGCCGTGTCCCTGTTGTGCTGCTCAGGCTGCTCTCTCTGCATTAGTTCCAGGGAGCTTTGGGATATCCCTCCTTGCTCGTAAGAATTCCCTTTTCTTTCTCAGAAGATGCTCCCCAAATCTCCTTCCTTAATTCTGTGCCCTTCCTCTATTCCCTGGGTCCTAACCTGGAATTCAGAGGCCAGTTCGAAGGGCCCCAGCCCTCCCCTCACCCAGTGTGGCCTCAGTGCCCGCCAGGAGCCCACACTGCCCCTTTGCTTAGGATAACTCCCCTGCCCCTCGTCCCGCCCGGACCCCCGAACCCCACCCCACTCCACTCCCCTTGTGAAACTTAAGAGCCAAATCTGCCACGACCAGAAGTGATCTCTCCCTCCTCAAGACATTTGGATTTAGTGTAATCCATCTTGTTAGTCATCCATCCATTTGATCTTCAAGGAAATCATACGCTTCCGGGGCCAGGGCTGCCCCTGTAAGAAACGTATTCGTGTGCGACTCTCAGTTGGGGGCATGCACCTCCAAACAATGTTTCTGCTGGCGCCGACCGAAACCGTGAGCTTGAAGATAGATTTTCTCTGAGAAATGTGCCATTTTAAGTTTTTTCCCAACTTCTCATGTTCATATTCTGTGTCACGGCTTATATGGAGAGGTGCATATTTTCATCTTGTTGCTTTACTTTGTAAGCTCCGTTCAGCAGGCAATATCAAATATGTACTGTGTGCGAGACACCGCGGACGCCGAGGGGACACTGCCTCTGGCTCTGGGGAGGCTGCCGTGGCTTCCTTGGAAAGAACATCTCTTATGGGCACACACATTTGGATGAAAGCTTCAGGAATGGGAGGCACCAAAGAAATTAGCCAAAGTGCCGAGTGGGCCAGACTCTCTCTGGCAAGTAACAATTTGTATTTGCCCAGGCCTTTGGTTTTGATGGTCATCCATGTTTTCTGAGCTTTCCAGGAACGTGGGTTTGTGTGACCGTTATCATAACTCTGAAGGTAGCTCAGACAGCGCTGGCATCACTGTCTCGCTGGGTGATCAGTGCCTCGCCTGGGGCCACCCACATATTGGTGGCCAACCCACGAGTGCAGCCCGTATGTCCTACTCCATCCAGATGAGTCCTGCCCCGCTGCAGAAAGCCAGGGGTGCTGAGGACCTCCAGGCTTGCATCCCAGAACCCCGAGGGATCCAGCAGGACAGCGGCTAGCTGCTCTGGGCAGGCCAGGGGGCTTGGGTAGGCTCAGGAGTTCGTTTGAGGTGAGCCATCTCCTGTCTGTCCTCCTGCCCTCCCCACCCTCATACAGACAGGTGTGCTGTCCTCCGGAGAGTGCCGAGGAGCCCCAATTCCTTTCCCTGTCACGTCGGGAGTCCCGAGCGGAATGCTTGGTTCTGCACGGACACTGGATTTACTTGCTGCTTGGTTTTGTTTGTCAGTCCCTCCCTGTCCTGGTGGTGGTGAAACGTAGTGTCCTTGACACGCCGGACGGAGCAGTGTCCACACCCACCGTGAAATAAACGGGCACACATGCACACGCGTGTCTGCAGGGGCATGCCACACATGCGCCCGTCACCACACAGTGGACTCAGGCGTGGGTCAGCCTTGGCCCCAAGAATGAGGGCAGGCTGGATGCGGCTCGCTGCGATGCTGCAGTTCAGGCGCTGCAGGCTTCTGCGTGGGGAGGGATGCACACTCACCCACCCGGGGCCCTGCCCTGCCCACCGGCAGCAGGGTGTGCTGAGCCTCACACCCACCTGCTCTCCGGTAAAACTTGTCCCTGCGCTGACTCCCCCTTCTTGCTGTGGAAGGAGCGCCCATGCAGCTCAAGTGTGGTCGTCTTCTCCCAGATACCGAAGAGGAAGCAGGAGGGACTTTGTACATATTCATGTTATCCCTCTTTCCATCTAGCAAGCAAGACTCACCACACTTAAATACTTTCAGTTTTGCCTGCACAGCATGCAAATTGCCGGGTTTGTTTTGCCACAGAAATTGAACATTTCTAACGAAACATGACAACATTGCCTTTGCTAGCAGGTAGGAGGGGAGCTCTTCTGCAGGAGATACGCCCCTGCCGCCCTTGGGAAATGAGAGAGGGCCCGGTGCTGGCGAGGGAGGTAGAGGATCCCAGCTCTTCACTGTCTCCTACACAGGGCGCCCACCACCCCAGCTACCCCACGTTCACGGAGCTGGGCACCCCCGTCAGTGAGGCAGGCCATTGAAGCGGGTCGAGGCAGGCTGTGGTGCTAAGTGCTCCACGCAGTTATTGTTTTTCTTATTTATTATAACCGTTCTTCAAGGCCCTCCTCACGTTTCATTTCCCTATTCATCTTTCCCGGGCCACTCTGCTCTCCATGCATCTCTCCCTTGTCTGTTACAAATTCTCATTGCATTTAAAATCTGTACTTTGTGCCTTGCTTCCTGCATTTGAGGGAACTTTTGGACTTATATTTGTTTTATAATTTGTCCTGGATGTTAGTCTTGGGCGACCAGCTAGACTGTAAATGCCCTGGGTGTCCGATCTGGTGATTAACATATTCTCCATACTTGATCGGGGGAGTTGAGGATTAGAGATTTCACAAGGTCTGTAAAGGAAAGCTGTTCTATAAATCCCCTAAGCCTTTCAGGAGCTGCAAAGGTCAGCATTAATGAAAATCATTTCAGGAATTTTTTTTTTTTTTAATAATTTAGGTATGTTTAAAGGAGCTTTTTCAGGAGCCTTCATACATTGCTGGTGTGAATGCAAAGTAGTGCAACTACTGTGGAAGAAAACAACTTGGTGGTTCCTCAAAAATTAGAATTCCTGTACGATCCCCACAATTCCACTTCTAGATATGCACTGAAAGAACTGAAAGCAGGGACTCAGATACCTTGTACCTTATGTTCGTAGCAGCATTATTCAATAGCCAAAAGGTGGAAACAGCCCAAACGTCCAGCAGTGGGCAAATGTGTAAACAAATTGTGGTCCATCTATACAACGGAGTATCTTTCAGCCATAAAAAGGAGTACAGTTGACCCATTGAACAGTGCGCAGTTAGGGGCACTGACCACCCCCTGCAGTCAAAAACCCACATATAACTTTCAGGTCCCCAAAAACTTAACTACTAAAAGCCTACTGTTGGGATACCTGGGTGGCTCAGCCGGTTAAGCATCCTACTCTTGATTTTGGCTCAGGTCATGATCTCAGGGTCGTGAGATCGAGCCCTGGGTCAGGCTCCGCGCTGGGCGTGGAGTCTGCTTGGGATTCTCTCTCTCCCTCTCCCTCTCAAAAAAAAAAAGCCTACCATTGACCAAAGCCTTACCAATAACAAACAGTCAATGTATAATTTGTATGTTATATGTATTATATACTATATTCTTATAATAAAGTAAACTAGAGCAAAGAAAATATTATTAAGCAAATTATAAGGAAGAGAAAAATACATTTATAGCGCTGTACTTTGTCGAAAAAATCCCCACATAAGTGGAGCCACGCAGTTCAAACCTGTGTTGTTCCAGTCTCAGCCATGCTAAGTGCTACTTGAGGATGAACCTCTGACATGGGCTGAAGAAGCCAGACACACGACACGTGTTGTTTGAGTCCCTTTCTATGACATGTCCAGAATAGATGAATTTATCCAGACAGAATGCAGATTGGTGGTTGCCAGGGGCTGGGGGAGGGAAGGAGAGGTCCTTCTGGTGGGGAAGGGGTTTTACTTCTGAGCCATGGGAATGTTCCAGAACTAGATAGAGGTAATGGTTGCATAATGTTGTGAGGTTACTAGATGCCACGGAATGGTTTGCTTTGAAATGGTTCATTTTACGTTCCGTGGATTTCACCTCAATAAATTAAACCTTTAAAAAGAAGAAAGAGGGCGCCTGGGTGGCTCAGTCGTTAAGCATCTGCCTTCGGCTCAGCCTTCGGCTGGGGTCCTGGGATCGAGTCCTGCATCGGGCTCCCTGCTCTGCGGGAAGCCTGCTTCTCCCTCTCCCACTCCCCCTGCTTGTGTTCCCTCTCTCACTATGTCTCTCTGTCAAATAAATAAAGTCTTTAAAAAAATAAAATAAAAAGAAGAAAGAACTTTTTCAGGCTGAGAATTTGGGATGGGATGAGCTTTTACTGGGAACAGAGATTTAGGCCCTTTTGGGTGTATTTGTACACGGGACCTAGAATTGTTAAAAATGCCAGCTAAAAGGAATAGTTTTAAGTAGTTTTGAGTATTTGTGTAGTAGGTATAAGAATGGATTTAAAAACCCTTACAAAAGCAGAGTTTTGAGGATGATTTATACTTTTCTGGTGCTAGGTTGAAGCACTAAAGTAAATTGGGGTTTGTTTTTTTTTTCATTGACTTGGGAAGAAAAGAAACGGCTTTATCCTAGCTGTCTTTGGAGCCCCCCTCCCCGGGCACCCTGGCGTGTGAAAGTGGAGGTTGGTGTTTGCCCTGATGAACGTGATATTACCTGAAGGCCAGGCACCATCTGCACAGTGAGCCAGAAGTTCCCAGAGTCTCTGTGGGGGTGGGTGTGCGTGTGTGTGTGTGCGTGTGCGTGTGTGTGTCCTTTTTCCTCTCTCCCTTTCTCTCTCTCTCTCTGTCTCTCGCTCTCTGTCTTATAAAGGGGACAGTCCTGGCCTGGGAGAAAAAGACCTTTGTTGATGATATTTTAGTATTCCTGAAGTATACAGTAGAGCTGATTTTAGAGTTGGCAACCCTGAAATAAAGCCCCAGTTCTGCCGCCTCCTGGCTCTGTGTTCGTGGGCAGGTTACTAAACCGTCCTGTGCCTCAGCTTTGCGGTCCCATGCTCACGCCGGCTTGTGAACGTGAGGACGACGTGAAGCGCGCCGACGCGGGGCGCATGGAAGCCCCCGGAAAGCGTAGCCTCTCTGAAGAGGAAAAGGCTGTGGCAGCGTGTCCTCTGTGGAGTGTTGACTCCAGGCATGTGTGGGACCCCCTCCTGGTGCCCCCTGGTGTCACACACTTTCTTTGCACTGCCGTGTGGGGGAAGTGCAGAGCACCTGGGTTTTGTTTGGTCTTTCATCTGCTGTCTTCCCTAATCAATGAAGACTCTTGCATTTCCCCCCTTCCCTGCCCCATCCACGTGGATAGTGATATTTTATTCTCACGGGCCTTTAGATGAGAAAGAAATTGGCGTGTCACCACATGCGTATTTACATACTGTCTTCTTTCCCCACTGCTATCAAGAAATCCAAAGTTCAACAAACGTGCCATTATCAATGGCTTTCCAGGGACCCTCTGCTTGCCTTGGTGTCTGTTACTCTGCAATACACTGTCCCCTTCTGGCCAGTTCTCCCAAGTCTCAACCAGTCATATGTCCACCCTTCTCCAAATCTTGATTTGTCATTCCTTCTCTTTCCCCCTTCATCCAGGAAGCATTTCTCGGACGCCCACTAGAAGCAGGGCGGTGCGCCATGATGAATACAAGGAGGACTTTGCCCTCAAGGAGAATGAGAAATCACTATGATCACAGCAAAGCTGTATCAAGGGGGCTAAGATTTCATTAAGCTCTGTTTCTGTAGCCATTTTATTCCCCAGTCATGCTTCCCCATAATTTTGGGTAATTTGTCCAAAATATCTTTTGCAGGGTGTATTTTGTGACTGTTTGTAAATCTCCCTTCCCTAAGTTTTTCTCTTGAGTGTGTGTTCTCTCTCTTCCTGGAAATTTATACTGGTTGTACCAAACAGCTCCAGTGTAATCTGGTTCTTCGCTTTCCTCTGGCCTCTTGGAAAACTTTTTAATGTCCTCCAGCTCAAATATATCCATTTCCGTTTCATGGATGCAGGCGTTTTTCTCCCTTGTCACACCGATGTCAGGTAATTGGGTTGGCATCATCAGCCCCATCGCCTGGTTAGGTGGCCCCAGGAGGTGGCGTGGAGAGTCCCCCAAGGCCGCCCAGCTAGTGGGGGATGAAAGGTAGCCCCGGACCTCTCAGTGGTCGTGCAGTTATAGTTAGGCCTTTCCATCCGCGTTGGAGCTGCCCACTGTGCTGGTCACTTTGATGACGAGGACGGCTGTTTGCTGGAAACCAGGCTGCAAGCAGCCTCCTCCTTAATGATCGAACACATGTGGCTGTTGGCGGTGGGAGACAGTATGAATATTAATAAACTATATTTCACTTTTATTGCTTTTTTATTAGGTTTTCATGGAGATGGTGTTTGTGAGTGAAGTCCAGGCGCTGAGCTATAGACAGGCATTTTGTTTTCTTGACAAAATGGCGGAGCTCACAGCCAGAGGCAGGGGTGCGTTTAGGAGCAGCTAGCTAGGAGAAATGCCAGCCAACATGGCAGGTCATATAAAATGGGATGAACCTGTGAATTTTTATATTGTAACTGTCATCTGAGGCGGATAAATACCGTCGTTCAGCAGTTTTGCAGGGAATTTCTCATGTGGCTGCAGCAGCACCCCTCCCCATAAGTGATTCCGTCACCTTCCCCCGGGGTTGTCATGGGAGTGTTGGTTTCCTCCCCGCCCCCCCTGGACCCCACAGCCCTCATCCTCCCCCTTCCTCTGCTCATCTGACCTCTTTCCACCAAACCAAAGCAGACACGACCTCCCCCATCTCTCACGCCTTACAGTCTGTCTCTGTTCTTGTGTGACCATGGACGCCACTGGGCATGCAGGAATGATTGGGCCAGCAGCAAATGGTAGACTCGTCCAGACCACTGGACCCGGGCAGGTGGCCCTTTGAGACCCAGGTAGACTAGAACGGAGCTCCTGTGTGGCTCCAGACAGGAGGTGGTCCTGTGCTAGGGCAGGAGCCATCCCTCAGTGATCCCTTTGGTCCTGCCCTGTGGGAGGACGCTCTCTGGAGCTCTGAGCTGAGTGTGGCTGGGATGTGTTGCTGTCAGGCCCCATCATCTTTGTGGTGGAGATGGGGATGTTCCTCACTGGGCCAGGTGACAGAACCTCGGCCACATAACCTTGTGCCTTGTGCAGCATGTGAGTGCACGTGTCTCTGGGAGCGTGGCGCATGACTGTGGGAGAGCTATAGGGGACAGGTCTAACCAAACATACTTACTTTGTGAGTCAGGAAGATCAGATGCATTGCTGCTAACTTGAAATTAAATAGTCTATTTCAGCCAGGTCAAAAGACCTAAGAAACTCAAAGTGCTGAGTAATGGAGAATATTTAGATGTAACCCTTCTTGATTACTTACTGAATAGGGGCAAAAAGAATTACTCCATGGAAAGACCGTACCCTTCATGCACGTAGAATTTGCTCGTTTTTAGAATTGGATTATCACCCCTTCCATGTCTTCAATTTGCAGCACTATTTATTGAGTGCCTACTGCATGCTGAATACTGTATTTTAATACTCTGATGAATGCAGGTATTTTTAGCAATAGTCACGAGTCACAATATTGGAGAATAAAGAATATCCTATGTGTATACATTTTCCAAGTGACTAAAACTTATCCATTTCAACACCAAACCTATCCATCTCAACGCCATTTTTCTGAACAGAAATCTAACCAGAAGACACACCGTAGCACCCACTGCCTTCTGATAGAGAGTAGAGGACGAAGGGAGAACGGCACTGGCGTTTAGCGATCTACCTGCTAACGGCCACGGGCCTACATTGAACCCTCGTGACAACCATTATCATCCCCACTTAGTAGATGAAAAAAATCGAATCTCAAGAAACCAGTTGCCAGGTGGCACAAGGCTGGTAGGACATAGCTACTGGGATGTGAACCAGACGTGTCTGATTCCCAAACACACGCTCCGACCAAGGGGTGTTCCCTCTCCCACTAAGCCTTTTCTTAATCCCTCAGGGTTGTCATTACGAGTGTGCTAAAATGTGCTCATCTGTAGAGATGCATTTACGCATTCTATTTCGATGTTTAATTCTCTTTGCTCCAAAGTTAAAAGGCTCCTGTTATCTCTGTTCACTGAATTTTTAAAATAATAACTAGAGCTGCCATTTAATAAGTGCCTATTATGTGCCAGGAACACACACACACACACACACACACATCATCTCTATTCTGCACAACTCTTGCAGCTAAATATTTTGCCTGTTTTATCAATGGGGAGATGGCCTCAGAGAGGTTAAGGAAATTGCCCGCGACCCCCTAACCACGAAGGGATGGAGCTGGGTCTTTCTGCCTCCAGATCTGTCATGTTTCCCCAGAGCGGTTGGCCTCTGGTGATCTCGGGGTTCAGCCGTCTGTGCTCACTGCTACCACGGTGCTAGCCTGGTCCCCCCTCGCAACGTGATGTTCCAACCTTCTCAGGACCGCAGAGTCAAGCCACCAAACTTGTTAGAGGTCATGAAAAAATAGTGTGCACGAGCCAGAGGATCTGAATTCTAGCTTCAGGCTGGACATGTGACCTTGAGCAAGTCATTAACTCCTGGAATTTTAAAAGTGTCAACCCCTAGTCCCTGCCTCCCTGCCTAGGCATTTGTCACACGTGTAGGAGAATTTCTGTATGCTCCATCCACATAATGTGTGTAGGCTGAGTTGTGTTTAGTAGATATGCACACAGCTTGCTTTTCTGATGCATGTAGATGCTATTTTGATTAATATATTGAAAAACATTATGTGGGTGCCATAGCTTTTTTGGCATGTTATATTTTCTGTTGGAAGATAATAAAAGTACAATTACTCTCATGTGGCTTTGCCTGCCTCCCAACCCCCAATTTTAGAGACGAGGATGGAGTTCCACTGAATGTCCAGGACTGTAGTCCCCACCACAGGGGGAGCACCTGCCCTGCACACCTTAGTGGGATTGCTGTGCATGTCCAGGACGTGGAAACACCGTGCAGGGGGCACCGAGCCAGCTCCGTGGCTCTGACCTTGTAGAGCGGTGTTTGTGTGAAGCAGGCTCTTGGAGGAGGCATCTCCGCGGCCAGCGCGCATGAGCCTTGCACGTGGACTTTAGAACATCTGTTTGTGGTGCTCAAAGGCCTTTTGGAGTTTACTTCCAGGTTCTGGATCATGTTCTTGTAGTTGTTGATGCCAAATAAATGAGCTCCAACCGTTACTAAATTTGGTGTATCTCTACTAAAAAGAGAATACTGTTTCAGGTACTTTATAATTAGAAATTTTACCAGATTGGTCATTTCTCTGAGCACTGGCTTATTGAAACTTTAAAAAAAAAAAAAAAAAAAAACGGGGACGCCTGGGTGGCTCAGTTGGTTAAACATCTGACTCTTGGTTTTGGCTCAGGTCATGAGATTGAGCCCTGTGTCGGGCTCCGCGCCCAGCGGGAAGTCGGCTTGGGATTCTCTCTCCCTTTGCCCCTCCCCCAGCACACGGCAGTGCACTCTCTCTCTCTTTCTCTAATAAATAAAGTCTTTAAAAAATAAATAATTAAAAAGTAATAACTGTCTTGTCTGTAGATATGCCTGTTGGTATATTAAAATCCTTCCACTTTTCATAAATTTTATTTTTGAACACAGGAATTTGTAATTTCCCTTTTTATACAGTCTGGTCATGATAGATTCCGTACCTTCCCTGAAAGAAGAAATAAGTGTGTCTCATAGTATATTTCTAAAGAATCTCTGGATTTGTTTCATAAGACACAGTTCTTAATTCATTATTTGTTTTTAATATGTAATTTGATACTTTATGGGGTCCGATCGCGTATACTATTCCATTTAATCATCAGAACAGATCCGTTTCCTCCCCACGTACACATGTGGGAACTGAGAAGCTGCCTTGCCGCTGGACACAGAGCCAGGAGGGAGTCAAGCCAGCTAGCCCCTGGCCCCCGCCAGCTCTCCTAACACCAGGCTTCCATTTTAGTCCGGTTTCTCATGCATAAATTGTATTCCATACAGTAGTGCCAGGTCAGAGTTTAAGTGAGTCCAAACAACATAATACTGGTGGGGAGAAAAAACCCTCAAAACCTCAAAGGAGCAAGCCTCAATGACATCGCAGATCTCCTGTTGTAGGCTTATCGTATAAAAAGAGAACATGAGCTCATTGGCGCTCCCTCCACAGACATGAACGCTGAAGTTTATTAATTATAATGGGAAAGGGCGCGTCCGAGTGCTCACTTACCAGCAACTGCCATGTTGTTGGATGCTGGGTTTATCCGCAATGGTGCCAGATGTTTGCACAATAGAAACTCTGGAACTATAGGGACGTGTAAGCCAGGCTCTGCTGCCAGCCAGGCTGGGATAACAAGGAGGGGAGTTTTCTTTTTGTCCAAGGTGGACCTTTCCCACAGAATCCCGGCCCTAGGGCACCAAAGGTGATCTTGGCAATGACCTAATCCCATCTCCTTCAGGGCGGATCCTGTTCAACACCCTTACGTCAAACACATACGAAGTCCAGGCCCGTGAGGCAGACTGGCCAGGTTCAGACGCCTGACTGGTCGGGGCCTGGTGGGTGCCCCTCCCCGGTCCAGTGAGCAGGACCAGCTCCCCTGACTCTGTGTCTAGTGCTCATGACACGAAACCCAGGCAGGTGTTCTCTAGCAAGTGGACCGTGGGCTGATGTGGCCCCTGCTCCTTCGTGCCGGCCAACAGGTGTTCTGCGGGGCTCTGGAGGTTCTCTGGGCACAGCTCCTTCCCAAGCTCTTGCCTGCTGTCTGTCATCTCTGCTGTTCCCTGTACCTTGGGTACCTGGCATCAGGCCCCCGTGCATCCCTCTGCCATCCCGGTCCCTGTCCCTGTCCCTGTCAGGGACACTCTGTCTCCCAGGGTTACTAACTCATTTCTCAGGACTCTGTCCTCCTCCTCCTTTTTTTCTAATTTCAGAGTTAGAAATCTCTAGACCCCAATTAGTCCTGACTCTTGTCTGGCAACATCCAAGCCGTAACTTTGAAGGTCTGAGCCACATGATTACATGTGAGGTCAGATATTACCCTCGGGTCAGCGGGAAGCTGGTGACAGGCAGAGGTGGGCCGGTCTATACGGGGGTGGAATCCCATCTGGACTCGTTAGGTGAGAAACCCTCCGGAGCAGCTCCCCTATAGCTGGCAGGATCCTAGGCACCTTCACCAGTTTAGCTAATACGATTAAATGCTGTTGTGTGAAAGTAATTCTGGGCTATTTCACAGGAAATATTTATTTTCATTCCAAGTTGTATAGCAAGCCGATTCTTTCTCATAGGAGAGTATATAACGTAAGTAACTTCAATATGATGCACTTAAACTAGCTAAATCTTAACTCTGAGAACTTCAAGATTCTCTTTTGCCCATGAACTTCATTGTGGTCATTGAATTAGGCCGTCCCATTAACACCAACAAAATGTGAACCACTTTTGTCTGATTGCATGTGTCTGGTTTGGTAAGATTCCCCCCATAGCAGAGCAAGCCTCCCTGACAGCTCTTGGGGAGGAGACCACAGGATTCATAGCACTCAACAGGCACCTCCAAGCTGTAACAAGATTAATCTTTAGCTATTGCTCTGGGTCACCAACTGGCAATTAGGAACATTTTCATTTGGAGAATTTCTCTTCATATGCCTTGGGAATATTAGGGTTTGACTTGGCAGTGATACCGTAAGACATGAACTCTTAATTAAGCTGGAAATAAAATTGTGATATATTTTAGTATGCATAAGCTCCTGAAAGTACCCCCAAAGTCTTATGAGTTAATGGTCCTTTTCACTAACTTTTTTTTTTCCCAGGTTCTGTACTGGTAACGTTAAATATATACACATAGGCAGAATTCTCCTTGTAATGAACGTTAGTATTTTTAAGTTTGCTGTCTGGGTGTTGGTTGAGTGGGAGGTGGTAAGAGGGAAAGTAATTTTACATGGGAATTCATCTCTGATGTTAAAAATAGTAGTCACCAGAGACATACGATTGATACACAAATATTATCCCATACCACGTTATGCAGGGAAGCATTTGATGCTAAAATTGTAGGCTGCAGTTGAAAATAAACAGGAGACCAGCCTTCTAAGATATTTACCTGTAGCTGGGATCAGACCCCCCAGCAAAGCCCTTGGGAGAGAACCAGACAGGAGCCATCAGCTTCTACCTTCTGGCCCTTAATATCTGAGCCAGACTCCAGAGGCGAGAGTCCGAAGCCAGTTCTTTCAGACCTTTCTGTGTCTTCCAGTGTCTGGTTGCCCCTCGGCTGCCACTGACATTCAGAGGTCAAGTTATCATGTACTTGACAGTCATTCCCAGTTAGCGGTAGCCATAAGGAGAGGAGCTGGGAGGGATGGGTGTAGAGAAGCACAAGGAGGGCCTGCAGAGCGAAGAGAATGCAAGGGGGGAGCCTCTTGATCATGAAAGAGTCAGTAGCACCAGATTCACATGGTCAAGCAGGAGCAAGACCTCACCAGGCTGGATCTGGCCAGGCTTCTGGGGCAGTGTGTGTGCATGCATGCGCACTTGCACACGCGGTGACCCCCTGGACTTCTCCTTGCAGGCCTCATGGGCCATCTGTGTTTGCTGACCTTGACAGCACCTTGCAGTAGGTTGGGGGTAGACTTCCCCTGGATGTGCTCAAAATAAGCCTTCCAGAGCTTGGCCGGGAAGGACGCTAGGCCTGCTTCTCCCCAGAGATCTTTGCCCTCCCTGTGGGAAACTCTGTTTCATCTCATATCTACCTTATTCTCCCACCCTCTCACCCATCCACTGGCCCCGAAACTGTCTCAGAACATTATTGAGCACCAGGTGCTGGTGAGGGGTGCCTGGCGATAGATTTGACACATGGATGGGGGAGTGAGACAGAATGGGGGGTAACTTACTACTCGTACCCTTTGTTAAAATGAAAACTGAAGTTCTTCAGTAACATTAAGTGTTCTGTGTTCAGCACAGTTGCTCTTGACTCTGAAATTCCAAGATTTACCATTAGGTGCATTCAGATCAATAATTAACATGCACAGAGCACTAGCTGCGTCCCAGCCACTGTGCCATTTGCAACAGAGCACAGAGCTGAGCAAAAACTGTTCCTGATCTCAAGGACTCTTCTTCTTGTGGGGGCCATCGGGGAGCATATTCATTACTGCCCTACCCACCAGAAGAACCCAGAGGAAGGTGCAGGGCAGGTACTCAGCAGAGGGTGACTGGGGAAGGCTTCCCGTGGGCGGCAGCATTCACGCTGGGCCCTGCGGGAGGTAGAATCGACACCTCCCTCTTTGGTGCCCCAAGCCTTCATTCTGACCCTTGATTGCACATACTTGTTTATAGGTCTGACCAGCCCTACCCCATTAGAGTCTCTGGTACCAAGTACAGTGCTTGACTCACTGTAGGTCCCTCAGGGGATGCTTATGAATGAGTGAATGAATGAATGAATGAATGAACGAATGAATGAACATATGTGGCAATGGCTGAGCCCAGGGAGGCAAGTTGGACTGAATTAGAAGGATCTGGAATGCCGTGAATGTTAAAGCTCATTGGCAGTGAGGGTGTTTTCCTTCTAGGGCGGAAGCAGTGTGGCCAGCAGTCTGCACCACATGAAGGGAGGATGCTGGGGCATAGCGGGACCGGTTCCTGACTCAGAGCCGAGCCCCGGCATGGCCCAGGATCTGCCCCAAAAGTGTGCCACTGACAGAGGCAGAGAATTAAGAGAAGGAACCAGATCTGAAGAATGCTGCTGGGATTCTTGGGCTAGGAAGTGCAGAGCCCACTCAGGCCAAGCCACCATGGCCTGGGGCAACTCCAGGTCCACGGAGAGGTTGTCCCGGAAGCGGGGCCCTGGGTCAGTGGACAAAGAGATACAGGGAGGTGCCGGAGAACTTCAGGCCTTCCACTCCTAGCAGGGTGGAGCACCGGGCCTCAGTGCGTGAAACGGCAGGCAATCCAGAAATCTTTTGGCTGTGGAAGTGGATATGTGCTTCTGTTTATTTATAGTGGTGCCTGGTGTTCTGCAAATTCACCATAAAGTTTCGAGATCAGCTTTTAATAAAGACAACTGAAAAGTAGGATTGCTTCCTCCCTCGTCCCCCATTCACCTCCAGCCTGTCCCCGGTCCTCATTTGGGATAGCAGCATGCTTCTAGTACAAAAACAAGCTGAGGAAGAGAAGGCTTAAAAGCTAAAGCCAGCGAGAACTTTGCAAATTTCCTTTTCAAATTGGTTATGTGATGTGGTGGCAAAGACACTGACCCAATTGAAACTTCTAGGCTCCATCGGAGAGCTACATTTAATGGGCTCGCCTGTACGTTTATATTAGGAAAGGTGTGTTACCAGATCCCCCAAAGTGCAAAGTCTACCCAAAATAGAGATTGAAGGGCGGCTTTATCATATAGTGAGTCAGGCAGCTTTATCATCCAGTGAGTCAACGTCAGCCAAGAGGAAGGATGAATATAGCATCATGATATTCTGCACGGGAAATTCACGGGCAGGCACACTTGGATGGCATGTAAGGCAGTGGCCCCAGGGTCTCACTGGGGCCCCGGGCTGGACCGGAGACACAGCCTGTGGAAGCAAGCTTCAGAGGGTCCCCAGAGCTACCGTCAGGCCGCCCTCTGAGGTTTGTCAGGTGGCTGTGTTCCAAAACAGAAGGGCTGTGCCCTCTTGTCCTGGTTGGGACGTTCAGGGAGCTCATTTAAGCTTACACATGCCCACAGACTCGAAAAGGGATTCTTGGGCTAGGAAGTGCAGAGCCCGAAGACTCTCAGCTGATCTCAATGTGAAGTTAAAAATGATTTGCCACATTTGAGGCCTTTCTTCAAGCCAGTTTTGGATGTAGTCCCCGATGATTCTGTTCCTGTGGACGTTCAAGATAACCGTTGTCTGTCATGGTCTGTACTTTAAAAAAAAAACATCTCTTGCCCCATAAACACCCTCATAAAACAGCTTCCCCTCAACACCCAAGGCACCTTGTGGGGCAGCATTTTAAGTCAGCGACATAAATTCAACATTAGGTACCTAGTGTCAGAGTTTGTGGGTACTTGTCCTTCAAAGTTCTGTGCTCAGGGGAGGGCCCTTTTTTCCCAAGACCCCACACCTGCTGCCTGCCGAGCAGTTTGGGCACCAGCTAAGCCGGGGTATAAATCAGGATTTGCTGTGGGGAGGGAGCTTTCTGGAGGCGGGTCCTCAGGAAGGAGGGAGTGGGGAGCCAGCTGGAATCCACCACAAGCAGTCCTGGGGCAGAGTGGACCTTCTTCTTCCCAGAGTGGTTTGAAAATGTTAGACCTCTGCCGAATTCTGCTTCAAGAATTGTTGGGGAGGTGGAGGGGCACTCTCCGGAGATGGGCTCACCCTTAGAAAATTCCAGATTCACCCTTGTTTTCCCACCTTCTCGTACCCCGTCCACACGCTTCTTTGTCATAATCTGCAGGAAGCTTTGCTCCGCACAGTTTCTGCCTTGGGGGATGAGAAAGCCTAGTGTCAAAATGATTCTTGATAAAGGCGTCCTAGGTGTTAAATATTTATTTTAAGGTAAATGTTCTACTTCTGAGAGGTTAAAAAAACAAATGTGTTTTCATGCAGAGCCTTTTACTACTCAGTGCGTGAGTGTCTTTAGGCTTTTTTATTTGGCTCTGCAGCAGCTACCCAACAAACTGGATTCCTGAGATGAGCTGACAAGGATGCAGAAATGAAGAAATAAACAAAAAGCCATGTTAATTTCAAGCTTCAGTAGGAACACAAAAAGAAGTATTAACATTCGCCCAATGACAAATAATGAAACAGCTAGGATTTGCTAATGCTTCTAGCGAGGTTTCTGTAAGCTCTCCTGGAATTTTCTCTCCGTCAGGTAGAACACATTTTATAACTAGCAGTGCCCCGTGAAGGTGGTTCGATAGGTGGTTTAATTTAAAGATTGGTCCCTGCAAGCATACGGTGTTCCTAAGACAATTCCAGGGCCCCATTTACTCCTTTCCAATCTACTCGGAGTAGCCCCATCTCCCTGGTGTAATCTTCGTAATCGCTGGTCCACTGAATAAAAAGTCACTTCACCTGGCAAGAAGGATGGTCACAGAGTTGTCGTGTTGTTGTTGTTTAAGATATTCATAAAAAAAAAGAAAAAAAAGATAAGTAGGTCAGCCTCCAGGTCCTGTTTATTTCCCATTTCTTTTACACCCATGTCCTTTAGAAGCCTGTCCTCTCCCCTTGACACAATATTTTACACACTGAGAAACATTAAGGTTCTAAAATGTGTATTCCTGTGTCAGGTGGGACGTAAGGCACTGTCAATTTCAATTTACTTCAGTTTAGTGTTTTTTGAATACCTACTGCGTGCTCGGAACTGTGTGAGGTGGAGTGTAAACACAGGCATGCAGTGTCTCATTGGAGAGAACAGGTGGTATGGCAAGTCAGAGGAGGGGGGACTTCATCTGAATTCTTCCTTCTATCGCCATCATCTCCTACCTGTCCTTGCCTCTGCTAGGTCATAACGCTCACACACAGGAGCCTGCCATTCACTTCGTATACTCAGCGCTTAGCAAGTGTTTGGCGCACAGTGGGCAGCAACAGAAGTCCGATGGAGGAGCTGATGGGCACGGCAAGAAAGGTGTAATGAGGCAGGGGCCTGAGAGGTGAACAGAAGACAGGGTAGGACGTTGACCTTGACAGTCAGTGAGAGTGAGGGTGCTCTAGGTAAGGAGACCAGTCTTTAGTCTGGAGAGCCTGCAGTGGGAACAGCTGAGAGGTCAGCATGGTTGAACCTTGGGATTCCTACGGAGGGGTCAGCGGACTGTGGCTGCAGGCCAGCCTCGTCCGCTGTTCACCAGGTGTCTGTGGCTACTTCTGTGCCATGTCATGCCATGAGTGCAGTTGACCTTTGAATAATGCAGGCGTTAGGGGCACCGACCCAATGCATTGTTGAAAATCTGTATATAACTGGGGTGCCTGGGTGGCTCAGTCGTTGAGCGTCTGCCTTCGGCTCAGGTCATGATCCCAGGGTCCTGGGATCGAGCCGCACATCAGGCTCTCTGCTCAGCGGGAAGCCTGCTTCTCCCTCTCCCACTCCCGCTGCTTGTGTTCCCTCTCTCGCTGTATCTCTCTCTGTCAAATAAATAAAATCTTTAAAAAAAAAAAAAAAGAAAATCTGTATATAACTTTTGACTCCCCCAAAACTTAACTACTATTAGCCCACTGTTGACCAGAAGCCTTACCAATAAATAGTCGATTAACACATATTGTGATATCTGGTAGATATTATATACTGTATTCTTACACTAAAGTCAGCTAGAGGAAAGAAAACATTAAGAAAATCATAAGGAAGAGAAAATACATTTGCAGTACTGTACTATAAAAAAATCCACGTAGGGGCGCCTGGATGGCTCAGTCCGTTGAGCGGCCGATTCTTGGTTTCCGGTCAGGTCATGATCTCAGGGTCCTGGGATCGAGCCCTGAGTCGGGCTCCCTGCTCAGTGGGGAGTCTGCTTCTCCCTCTCCTGCTCCTCCCTGCTCCTCCTCCTCCTCTCTCTCTCTCATAAATAAAATCTTTACATAAATAAATAAAAATTAAAACTCCGTGTATGAGTGGACCGGTGAAGTTCTAGCCCGTGCTGTTCAAGGGTGAACTATAGTTTCCGTACATAGTCTACCAAGCTGACAGTATTCGTTATCTGTCCCTTTACAGAAAGAGTTTGCTGACCTCTGCTCTGGAGGAATAAACAGGGATGGGTGCTGAGGACCATACTGTAAAGTGACAGTGTGTACTTGGCTGTCTTGATCAGGGGACTGACCTGGTCAGAGGTGTGGTTTAGGAAAGTTAACATGGGAATGATTCAGTGGGGTGGAGCTTCAGGGAAGGAACTGGGTGCAAAAAAACCAGTTAGGAGGATATTACAGTAGCTGTCTGTTCGGGCATCGCTGAAGAGAGCTCATGGTTTGGAGTCATATCTGAAAGTTGACTCGCCACACTTTGTCCCCTGGACTAGAAACCTTCGCCCTTCTTCCAGTTAGTGTCACTAGTTTGGGGTCCCACCCCAAAGCTCCTTCCAGAAAATTCAAGTCAACCCCACCCAACTGGTCAGGCTCTCTCACTTTTAGTGTTTGTATGTAGGTGTGTGTCCTATCTCACAACCTGTCCATACCCTGAGGCCAGACGCTTTGGTCACACCTCTCTCAGTGGTTAACTAATATTTTGGACATAACTAGACCTTTCTAAATGTTTGTTGATGATACAATCATTGAACAGGATGTGTTGTTGGAGGAAATAAACCCTGTCTCATTCCATAAATTAGAATCCATCAGGCCAATAATTTTAAGAGCAAGCATCTGTCTGTCTGATGCACCAACATCCGTCAGATAAAAGCAGTTCAACCCCTGTCAGTCATTTTGGTACAGTAAAACTAAAATTAGACACAGCATAAATACAGTCAAGACGAGAGCATTTATCCCAGTGTTCATTTTAAGATTGATAGAGGCAGAATGCTAAAGCATCTGGATTTTAGGGACGTTTCAGTGAGACAGCTCCTAGAGAGAGGAGCCTGGTGGATGGAGGTAAGGTGACAATGGGTCTGGGGCCTCAAGTTCACATCTAGCACCTCTTTCCCATTGCGACCCTAAGCCCTATCAAGGGCACAAAAGTTTTGGAAATACAAATCAGGTTTTACTTAGTAATCTTCATTAATGACCTAAATCAAGGGAGAATCTCCTACTTAACGAAGTAACTAATTTGCTCTGGGAATTGATGTTGGAAACAGGAGACTAATTGATTAATATGATCACTGTGTTCATTTTTCTTCCTTCTGTGGAAAGGAGCCAGGATTCAGTCCATGTCAGGTTTGCTACTTGGGGCTTGACTAGATCATTCTGCCTGGAGTCAGTTTTGCTCCTCTCCACACAGCTGGCCTGATCCCCATCTCTGTGCTTTCTTTCCTGCTCCCTCCACAAAGGAAGGCCATGTCTTTAGCACTTTCTCTCTAAAACCTCGAAAGTTCAGGCTCAACCCACAGCTCACCCTTTGGAGGGATTCAGGCTGTCTTGCCCTTATCGATCTGTCCCTTCTTTAAGTCATCATTTTACCTAATCAATACCATACAGTTTAGCATTTAGTTTTTCTTATTACTTTGTGTATGGGATAATGGAAAGGGATTACCAGATTAAACACAAAAATTCTCCCCCCCATTTTACATGGTGTGAAATCTGACCTCACTGAGCTGATGAGCAGACCTCGGATGAGACAGTGGAGGGCACCGCACATTCTTTACCATTGTTGGCTATGGATGTCTCAACTTCTCTACTACATTGATACTTAAGATCTCCAAACCAGAAATCAGCCAGCTTTTAAACACCCTTTGTGAATGGGCTTTACCCTGGGCTAGACAGTTTGCTGGCCATGAACAATTTTTACACAGACTGCCTCAGGTTACCTGCTGCCGTTGTTGTAGGAGGACAGAGAAGACCCACCTGAAACAAAGGAGAATTCAAATGGCAAATCCCCCCTGGGTGTGCCCAGCCTGGGTCTCCCTCCCTCGGAGGATGGCAGTGAGGACCTCCTCAGCCCCGGGAGCCTCCCGCAGATGGCCTGCCAGACCTCGGTCCCCAGGGGTCCCCAGCCCTCATCTTCCTGGTTTAGTCTTACAACAAGAAGCAGAAGATGTCGGGGCCGCTGTGCAGAGAGGGGGATCTGTCAGCGAGCTCGGGAGCACTGCCGGTCGACTAGCTGACTTCTCCTCTGTGAGGGAGAGAGACCTGACCGAGGATGAATGAGAACGAGGGCGAATCACTGTCAAGGTCAGACGCCTTGCACTACTGTCTTCATTTGTTGCTAGCCAACACACTCCTTCTGTTTGTTTCCCCTGGCAGTCCTTTAGTTCACCCTCCGCCTGCTCTTCACCTCTCCGCGGGGCCCAGGGCAGGGGGGTGGCTCTGTGGGTTTCAGATACAGTTTAGTGGCCATCCTCTCCCCACCCCCCTCTTCTTTTTCCTTCTTCATAAAAAAATGTTCTAACCACTGGGACTTTCTGTTCTAGACAGATTTATTGCTATTAAAATATTTGTCTTAATTGTTGCAGGTGGTAAATTCTGCCTTATGGGCTTTGTTCCAACTTGCATTATTTTTTGCAAGGAGGATACTGAGTAGGTTGTAAAAATATTAAATCGTGCCATGACTGAGAAGAGTAAAAGTGTAAATTCTTTATAAGTAGTAATAGGAGTTAAGGATGAGGTAGGCAGATAAAAGACAGCCCACAATGATCAAATAGATTGTGATTCTGGTCTAAT
Organism: Leptonychotes weddellii; assembly: GCF_054177405.1. NCBI lineage: Eukaryota > Metazoa > Chordata > Mammalia > Carnivora > Phocidae > Leptonychotes > Leptonychotes weddellii. The sequence goes on from NC_138380.1 coordinate 12,664,118, forward strand.
GATCTTAATTAATTCCCAAGATTAATAAAAATGTTACTCTTAATTATTGTTTTTGAAGTCCCCATGTTGTGAAATTGGGGCTTGAACTGACCTTTTTACAGCAGTTAGCAGTTAGTTGATATGACATATTTAGAACTTTCTCAGTTGTTCTTGTAAACTTGACTGGGCTTCCAAGTCAAACATGTTTCATCATTTTTTGCCAACTTAAATAAATGTAACATTTCATTTTCAAATCACTGAGTCAGAGGCTGATCAATTCTGTTAACATTTCACCGGTTCTGAGGAAGATTGTCAATTCCATGAGGGTGGGGATGTCTGGTGGGGATGAGTCTATTTTATTACTCATTTATTTACTGTGTTCTCTGTAGCTTCTAAAACAATGCCAGCATTCACTGTGGCCACTGCATAAATATTGAATGAATGAAAGAATGAATGAATGAATGTAGACCTAAAACTAAAATAAATCAATAAAAATCTCTTTAGAAAAATCCCAAACAGTATATTATTATGTTAAAATTTGAATGTGTATGTTGGATGAGCACTGGGTGTTCCACGCGACTAATGAATCGTTGAACACTACAGCAAAAACTTGCGATGGACTGTATGCTGGCTAGCTGAACATAATAATAAAAAAATTAAATTAAAAAAATTTGAATGTGTAATTTTAAACAAGAACTGTAAATACGGAACAAGTGGGAATAATTAAAAATTCTTTGCCCCTGGGGCACCTGGGTGGCTCAGTCCCTTAAGCAGCTGCCTTTGGCTCAGGTCATGATCCCAGAGTCCTGGGATCGAGTCCTGCATCGGGGCTCCCTGCTCAGCGGGGAGCCTGCTTCTCCCTCTCCTTCTGCCCTTCACCCCACTCATGCTCACGCTCTCTCTCGCACTTTCTTTCACTCTCAAATAATGAATAAAATCTTTAAAAAAAAAAATCTTTGCCCCTCTGAACTATAGCGTTCCATGCCTAGAGGCTGGCAATGCCCGTTTCTAATAAATGCATTGAAGTCGCTTCATTAAAACTTTACTCCCAACTGAAAGTACTATCAGAGAGGCCAATCCACTTTGGCACACAGATCATATAAATAGTTCTTTTTTTTTTTTTTTTAAAGATTTTATTTATTGACAGAGTCACAGTGAGAGAGGGAACACAAGCAGAGGGGGTGGGAGAGGGAGAAGCAGACTCTCCGCTGAGCAGGGAGCCCGATGCGGGGCTCGACCCCAGGACCCTGGGATCATGACCTGAGCCGAAGGCAGACGCTTAACGACTGAGCCACCCAGGCGCCCCCATATAAATAGTTCTTAATCGGCTTTAATTTTCTGATCTGCATTCAGCAGTGTTTATAGAGACTGGCGTCAGGATAGGTGCAGAGCAATCACAATATTAGAGAAAATGTCACGTTAGCAGTTCTTTTCAAGTAAGTCTATAAATACAAAGTTCACCAGTGTTGTTTTCTATAAACCTGTCTTTGGTATAATTACTATTTCTTTTAATTATTCTACCTTTTACTTGTATAATCTTTTATTATTGTTTGATGTGCCAGTTTCACTCTGCTGAATTCCAGATGTAATACTTTGTTTTTAAAGTATTATAAAAATAACTTAATGTTCTTTCTGTGGCAAATTATTCCTTTGGTTCATTGTTCCAAATTGTGGGTTTTGAAAGCGTTATTTTTCAAGTTGTAATCAAAACTAGGGGAGATTTAAGCTTGACTGCAAGAAATCCATGTTGGGGGTGGGGGAAGAAATCCATGTGACCATCGGGAAGGCAGAGGTGCAGCTCGACCCTCTCTCCCTGTGCTGCCGTGAACAGGCATGATCAATAATTACATGATGTTGCTCTTGCCACGTGAAGAGCTGGGCAGGAACGTCCAGAATCTTAATTCGTGTGCACACCTCTGGAGACCCTTTGACTCTGAACCCCTCCACCCAGCCGTGCGTCCACTTGTGGAAGGACAGCCTCCTTGTATGATTTCTGAACCTTCTCTGGCCAGCCTCTCAAACCAATAACGAGTTGAAAATGTTTAGTTTTTAGTGTATCAATTCTCACTTGCCAAATGTCTGAAAGCAATTTGGGAGGAATTTAAGCCAAATTTTTTATTTTAGTAAATCCGCTGAAAATAAATGTAACCTATTAATCGTGCTGTGTTTTTCCTGTGTCTTGGCATTTCCATAAATAGAAGGTTAAAATAATGGGCATTACATGAAGTAAATAAAGCGTAATTATCCCAGTTTAAAATTCCGCCGGGGGCATGCCTGTGCCTGGCTGCAGTGTTGACCTCATTGCCTTATGACTGCCATCAATAGCTCTTTCTCCTTAATCCGTTTCCTCTAAAAGCCATACTAACACATTTACAATGTTTGTAGTCCTTTTCCGCCATCATAATTGATGTAGTTTAGCACTGTTGAAGTTTTCATGAGATATAGTCTGTTTGGCTATTCTAGGCTTTAGCACCTTCTTTGTGTGGGACTGAGATAGTATTGTTGCTAATGGGTGAGACTGAGGAATTTCCCACTGCCCGTGCATGGCCTCGTGGTGGTCATCTCTCCATTTGCCAAATGTTATCCGTATGAGAATTATACTCAACAGATAATTTTTGGAGAACCTGTCACAGTCCTACATTCTCGTTCACAGCTGAGTCTTGAAAGGCAGATTTTAAGGAGATAATTTTAAGATCTTTCTCTCTCTCTCTGTCTACAAAAGAAAAAAAGTGGTCTTATTAATGTTCCCTCCATCTTGAATTATGTGAATATAGCTATCTCCCTTCTTGGGTTTTATCTCCCTTCTTGGGTTTTATCTCCCCTGCCACACCACCAACTCCTCCAAGTGAGAGATGTGGCTCCCGTTTATGGCTCATCCTTTTAAAGGACTTAAAATCAGGGTGAGTGCACAGTGACCACTGGCCTGGGGGACAGTTTGGGCCTCCTGGGTGGGAGGAGGGCACTGTGATTCTTCTGAAAAGGTCACTCCCTACCCAGGATGAGAAGCCCTCAATTTTTTTTAACATAGTTGTTAGCTAAAGGGATTAACCCAAAGGAAGGGATTTTAAGGCCATGTCCTTGGTTTTGTTGTTTTTGATAAGAAAATTGAATTGGGCATTCTGTAAATTCACTACCTTATATAAGAAAGCACAGGTTAAATTGATCATGCCACTTGAATCCTTCTATGGTTATTTGATTATTTTCAAAATACCTTGACATTTGAAAGGCATATAGACAAAAGCCAATCAATGTAAATAGTTCCATTTCGAGGGGGAAAAAAAGACAGACATCAGCCTTTTTTTTTACTTCACCATTTTTAACCACTTGGATTCGGAGCCGGATTTTGTCTCAACTAAATAGAACAGCTGCTATTCAAATCTAATGTGCAATTTTATCATTAACCAGGCCATCCCAGAAAATCTGAATAACCTTTGTAACTTTTAGGGACAAACTTAACGGCATTATGCTCTAACAGAATTGATTTCATTTGTTAATTTCTTCTAGTTTAGTCTGGAAGAAGTAAGTGTGATAAGGCACATTTGGCAGTGCTTTAAATGAGAGAGGTCGTAAGCAGACACCCAGCTACAAAGTAACTCATGTCTGTTTCCCACAACATTTAACATTAATCAGACTTACTTGCTTAATACTGAGGCTATCTGACTATTGTTTCTTAAGGTATTATTGATTAATTGATGCGTATCATATGCAAATACATGCAGCCTTCCCTCCTACCTAAAAGATAACCCAAAGTAAAATAGAATATATTCACTACATACTACATACGAAACCAGATTGTTTTAATGTACAAAGGAAATTATGTTTTGTATATTATACAGATGTACAGATGTTTTCCTGGGAACCTGGCAGTTTCTTTAAAGAGCTCATTCTTTGCTGTTGTTTCCTTATTATAAAAGCCAACAAGTCAGTGCCGTTTCTGAAATGGCAGTCACTATTTTAGGATCCTGCAGCAGTGACTCAGCACAGAGGTAGATCAAAAATTATAAAATTGAGTTTAAAACTGTATACTTATGTCATCCCGCTAAAGGTCAGTTTAGCAAATCATACCAGCAGCCATAAATATTTTTATATCCTTTCACCTGATAACCTCATTCCTTAAAATTACAAGCAGTTAATTCTTTTAAAAGCTGTATGTGTATATATGATTATCCAACTGTTGTTTCTAAAAATTGAATATTAGAGACAACCAAAATCAGCAAATGAGCAATGAAGAGTCAGAGTTTGAAAAAATGGAGTACTAATAGTCGGTGGACTCTGGATTGAAGGTATAAAGACCAGAAGTATACAAGAGTAGTTATAAACCGTCAAGTGACAAAAGAACACAAAATTGTATGTGCACTGTGATTACAACTGTATATAAAATTTTAAATGAAACACTGTGGTGTTAGAGTAGGAATACAGATTTTTTTTTTTATTTAGTGTTTTGTTTTTGGTTTTTGTTTTTGTTTTTAAAGTAGGCTCCACACCTAGTGCGGAGCCCAGTGCGGGGCTCGAACTCATGGCTCTGAGGTCATGACCTGAGCTGAGATCAGAAGTCGGACAGTTAACCAACTCAGCCACCCAGGTGCCCCTGATTTAGCTTTTTTTAATATTGTTACAGAGTTGCTTAATACATTTCTTAACATGTTTCTGTCATAGAGCACTCACTGCAAGGGATCAGTCAACACTTGCATGTCACATCAGCAAAAATAAGATGCCTCGTGGCATGACAATGCTATTTAACAAGTGACCACATCGACTTCCGGGCATCCTGAAAGGAACAACGGCATTTTCTAACAGTCGTTCCCAACTCCCGGAAAGTCATTTACACACTGGGAGATCCGTGCTGCAGTGTTCCGTCTGTCCAGTTTAAACCCTCCAGGAAGAAGATGGTATTTGCCAGGGCATAAGCTGATGTTTGGCCTCCTGCCCTCCGACTTTTAAGAAGGTGCCAGAGGGTGCCTCGTGGTTCCGTGGGCCTCGGGTTCTCTGTGTGGCCATGGGGACAGCCCCCTTCTTCAGTCTCAGAACGCCCGAACCCGCGGTCGCTCGATCACAGGTTAAAGAACAGCTTGGTGTTCGCACCCTATTTTAAAACTGATTTAACGAGTACTCTTCTTGACCTTCTAAATTAAAGGAGGAAAGGCCCAAACAGGTAAAATACTTGCTCTTTGTGTATACCAATAAATTACTTTGAAATACTGCGGTCTCTGGAAGCATGCTTACCATGTCGTCTCTATCCCGTTCTTGATGTGTTTTGGATGGCATGTTATTGCCAGCCCTTTTAGAGACTGGCTCTGGCTACTAACAGTCACTGCCCATCAGCGCAGACTACTGAGTAATTGCTGTATTGAAGGCACCATCTGGGCATCTCAGTGTTTGAAAAAGTAGATCTGTTTACTGATTCTAAAGAGCTTACAGTCTAGTTGAAAACAGAACAACTAGAGAACGTTCTCAAGGCTCAAGAAGAACAGGTCACATCACCAGCCTTTGCCCGAACCGAGAGCTGGGTGATCTTGAACAAATGAGCCGCAGAGTCAGATTAGCTAAGCAGATGGCGCCGGGTGTCCCAGGCGGAGTGTGCACACATGTCAGAGAAAGTTAAGTACCAGGTGCTAATTTAAAGCAGATGAGTTTGGTAATGTGATGAGAATAAAGAGCGGTTGTAGATTTTTGGTAAGTGTTTAATGGAATAAAAATTGTGACTAAGCAATGGGCTGATTGATTAATGTGGCCAGGAGGCTGAAAACAGGAGCCGAATCAGGAGAACTGGGTCAGGCCCGCCTAGCTAGGGCACCTGCTGGGAGAATGGGAAGACACAGCGAAGTCCCATCTTTTGCAGAGAAGGAATCTGCTCAATTTCATAAAGTATTGAATGTGGGATAAGCAGGAAGTAGGGTAACTCAGGGGTAGAGCCAAAAGGAAGTTTAAGCCTCCAGAAACTGTCGTTACGGTGGTGTGGATGACACACTGGGGACAGGGTACCTATAATGACTTCAGGGGAGGGATTCTGAGCTGCCTGTCTCAGTGTGCTGTAAATATCCAGTATCAGTAGGATGTTTAAGCAGAGGATTCAGATTTAGAATTCGGGAGCAGTTAGGGCCAGAGATTAGATTTGTCAGTCTTCTGTGCTTTGGATGAGTTAATATGCAGAAGGAACAAGTTGAAAGTCAAGGGGAGGATTAAGTTAATGGTGGCAAGGGGCAGGGACAGCAAGAGAACCGTAGGACCAGAGTGTGGCCTCAGGTTCCCTTCACTGCTGAGCAGACGAGCAGAGGCGACGCCCAGTGTCCTCCCGAGGGGATGTTGTGACACAGCAGGGAGGACAGAACCCACACTGGAGGAAGGGAGAGAGTTTTTGGGGAAAGGCTTACTGGAGCAGTTGAGAAAAGGAGGACAGGCATAGCCGATGACGGGGGAAAAAAGGGAAGATGATTAAGGTGAAGACTTTTCTCCGTTCAGGGTAAGGCTGAGTGGTTGGCCATGAAGGAGGGGCAGCCCGAGCCCCGAAGCAAGTGACCAAATGTGAGGAGAACAGCTCCTTGGAGAGCAAGGCCTCCCGGAGGCCCCCGCGCCCCCACCCGCCTGCAACCTCTGCTAGGGCGACAACCAGGAAAAGCAGTCCTGAGCACTTGTGCAACAAAGGACATTGGGCTTGAGTGGCTTGCAAGGACCGGGAGGGAGAATCGAGGCAGTTTCTGGGCCAGTTGCTTCTTATCAATTACGTTGTCTCTAGGCTTCAAAGGTTGGACACATGGAAAGTACTGATCTCTTAGAGTTAAATTTTACCCCAGAGTCTACTTGAATTTAACTTCTGCACAGTGTTTTTACATGGGGTTGTATCCAGTGTCTCATGAACCCAGTTTGACCAGAAGCTATTATTTAAAGTTTGTTTATTTGGTCCCTAATGCGTATAAATAGCGTTAGGATCAACCCTTTCTTAAAACCCCCTCTTCATTCCTCGGTGGCTTTGTGGTTTATATCCTTTAGCTGAGGCCTAATACCAGTAGCCCAGAGCTGTGTGGCTCTTCTCAGTTTCTAAAGAGCTTTGATTATCGCCTCCGCATCTGAACCTCGGGCAGGTGAGGAGCCCGTGATGTCCAGCTCCTGAGCGGCAGAGCCGTCTTTCAGACCCAGGCCCTGTGGCTCTCCAGCTGCACGCCACTGCCACCTCTGTGGATATAAAAACAAGAGAGGGAGAGCGGGAGCTCACCGTGGTGACCCCCAGTCCAGTAGTGGAGGTCGCGAAGGCCGTTCGTCTATGCATACGTGACTGGAAGCGTTTAAATGAATACTGCATAAAGAAGTCAAAGATCACTAGGGACCAGATTGGAGAGGAAAATGCTTCATGGAGGAAGGGGCTTGCAGTGTACCTGGAAGATAGGGTAGGAATTAGCAAGGCGGAAAGCAGGGAGAGAGTTGACGGGCTGAGGCAGGTGTAAGCAGGAAGCCGTGTTGCCAGTATTGTCAGAAAGGAGGCTGCCAGAGATGGAGCCAAAGGGGTGTGGTGAGGACAGGTGACTGAGGAGCCTGACAGTCAGGGAGCAGGTTTAGGACCGCATACAGGAGAGAGAGCTAGAAAAGACTTGCAGGAAGCTGGGCAGGCACCTGAGTGGTAAGCTTGTCACTGATTCCCAGGAAGATTCTTTTTTTTTTTTTTTTTAAGATTTTATTTATTCATTCGAGACACAGAGGTACAGAGAGAGAGAGAGCATGAGCAGAGGGAGAGGGAGAAGCAGGTTCCCCGCTGAGCCAGGAGCCAGACATGGGGCTCCATCCCAGGACCCTGAGATCATGACCTGAGCCAAAGGCAGACATTTAACCATTTGAGCCACCCAGGTGCCCCCCCAGGAAGATTCTAATAGGGATTATTAGGGAGTAGAAACTATGGAACGATCACAAGATGCCCATGTGACTTCCCTGAGAAAAAAGCATGCAAAATGAAACCCATTTATTTTCTACACAGCATTCTTGGAGGGATAGATCTGCAGGGGGAGGGGCGGACAACAGAAAAATCCTTACCTTCATGTAGTTCTTTTCTGCTAAGAGTACATTCTTAATTTCAGCTCAGCATTTGATAAACTTTTGAAATTCCATGAGCAAAATGGACAAATAAAGACTGGACAGGGGTAGGGCGACTGGGTGGCTTAGATGGTTAAGCGGCTGCCTTCGGCTCAGGTCATGATCCCAGGGTCCTGGGATTGGGCTCCTTGCTCAGTGGAGAGTCTGCTTTGCTTCTCTCTGTGTCTCTCTCTCTGTCTCTCTCTCTCTCTCTGGCAAATAAATAAAATAAAATCTTTAGAGATTGGACAGGGGTAGAGTTGGGTGGCTTTTAGCTGGCAGGAGGACCTCACTCAAAAGGCATGGATTAAAGATTTGTTCCAGTCAGAGGAAAGTCTCTTAAAGCATGCCACAGGATTCTATGTGAGGGAACTGAATGAAGACATAAAAGGCTTGTTTATCAAGTTTGTGGGTAACACAAACTTTGGAAGAACATCTAAGTTCCTGAATGATAAAATCAAAATTGAAAAAGATCTCAATAAGACAGAAGCATGAACCAAGTTAACCATATAACATTTAGTAAGAATCATTTTAGTTTTAGCATGTTTAAAAAAAATCAGTTAGTGGGAGAATTAATGGGACAACATATTAAAAGACCTTGGGATAGGAAAGGCTCTGGGGGAGACGGTTATGAGGGTAAGCAGTCAGTATCAGATGGCTGTCCCGAGGGTTATTGCAGTCTTAGGACAGAGTAAGAAAACAGTATTTAGAACAAGGGAGGTAATAGTCTTGTTGTATCATATTTTGATCATGTTCACTTTATCGTGGGAGGGAGCAGTTTTACTTTCGATGTGAAGGGTGGTGGTTAATGAATCTGAGGATGTTTAACGTGGAGGAGAAACACCTCAAGGTTCATGACAACTAGCTTCCAATATGCAGAGGGTTGCCATGTTGAAGACCCCACCCCCACCAACAGGTAGATTTATCTTCCTGCACTCATCAGTGGACATGCAGCGAATTCTGGGGTAGGCAGATTCAGACTCAGGGAGCAGGTCGTCAATGGAGGATTAAACAGGTTTGATGAGTAGTTCTCAGGGATTCTGGAGAAGAGAGTTTTAATTCGGGTCTAAGGTTATACTCCCAGGGTGTCTAGTGTGTATCATCCAGCCGTGTGCTGGAGCTGGCTTGTACCAGCTTGCAGGAGCTGACTGTTAAATAATCAGGAATGTTGCAAGCTAGTAGTGAAACTGTTGGCAGCCTGAAATCGGCCATGGGGGCAGCATTTATACCACAGGAGTCCCCAAATGTTAAGGATCTGTCCCACCCCCACCCTCTCCCAGCATCAGTGTACCCGCACCCCACCCCACTGATATTGCCCAGAATAAAGAGTGTCTGTTAGAAGCCGTGATCCTCCGGAATGTGAAAGAGCAGACCGGGGAAGGGAATGTTCATGTTTATGTCCTTTGGACTTTCCAGATTCTGTTTCTCTTCATTGTATGCAGTTCCCCTTGTTTGTTCGCAAACCGTTTCCTATCTCCTGCCGAGATCTAGGGCCTGTGAGTTTCTCTGTCACCAGATCTGCCAGGGAAACTCGAATATCTTCCATTTCTTGGAATAATTCTTTCCTTGTTATGTATCTAGACTGGCCAGCACTGTGCAAGCTGTGGTTCCCACCCCATTCTCAGCCACTAGCCAAAAGGACTGTGAATCACAAATGAATTCAACCATTGAAATAGGATTTGGAAACACCTGTGCTGTCGAAAACACGTGATTACAGGTGCAAGGTCCAACTCGTGGCTATAACAAAGCCCTGCAAGCCATATGGCAGTAACTGTCCAGATGATCGGGCTGTGTGGGTTGACCTCAGTTCAGCCCCTGTCTCCCCCTGCCTTACGACAGAGAGCAAATAGTGATTTTCATTCTGTTGTTTATTTCTCATTTCTTTTTAAAGAAAGGATTTGAATAAAGTCTGAGTCATGATATAGAAGGGAAAAGCAAATGCCCTGTGGTAGACATGAAAGGCAAATTCATCTGTGGTCATGCAAATTCTATTTGAGCCTATTCTGGGGCTCTAAGTAAAATAAAAAAAAAAAAATTGTCCTTACTTTTCTGATATGTCTACTATGTACCATTTGGAACCCCAGAGGCTTTTCTGTTTTCCCCCATGATGCCTTCTCTCCACTCCCTCCCCTTTTCGGTTTCCCAGGAGACAGACAATAGCACCCAGGAATGGTTAGGCGACGACCAGATATGAGCTTCTGTAACCATGAGAGGCCTTTCCAGTAAAGTTCATATTCGCAGCCAGTGAAGCTGTTTGTATTTGATAAGCGTTTCTCTTGCCAAAATTACCCGTCCAAAGGTGATTTTAGAGCTAGGGAGCAAGCAACTCTGCATCTCAGTGTTCAAATTGTGAATAAGAGAGTAGAATCATAGGTGTTGGTGTTAACGTGCAGTCAAGTATTGTAACGTCATACCTGCAGCCAAACCACGTGAAGACGAGCCACCCCCCTGTATGGTGATGGGGCGTGAAAAGGGGTCAAGGAGGGCCGAATAAGGGAATGAGGACACGGCAGGAAGAAAGGGCAGAAGAGAGAGAATGCCACTGTAGCCGAGCGGGAGTTCACAGGCTGGAGACACGCCCTCGGAAGGGTGGTCTGTGATACAGGCCAAGGACAGGGAATGAAGGGGAACGGCATTCCCACGGCAGAAGCTATAGGATGACATGAGGTGACATGATGTTCATGTTCACCGGAGGCCTGACCTGGACGGCTAGGAACCCGGGGAAGAATCCCACTCCAGTTGTAAAAAAGCTGCAGCTACAGCCTGGAATTGCAATTGGGTTTACCAGCCCGAGTTCTGACCGCTGGGCTCCAGGCCTGGAGAGTCTAGCGAAAGGATGGACTTGAGAAAGACCGCTTCGGACTTGAAAGAGTACAGAAGGAATTGAATGCCATTAAATTCAGCTGCATGAGCCGTGCACCTGAGCATGCTTATAGAGCAGAGAGTTCGGTTTGAATGGCTTAATTGTGATGTGCAGCAGGGAAAAGGTTAGGAAAAGAGTCCCAGGAAAGAAGTAGGGCAGCGAGGGAATCTTGGACACCAGGGCCATAGAAAAGCGGCTGAGCTCAGTGAGGTAGTACTCTTCAGTAAAGAACGTCCCTCCCAGCCCCTTTGCCCTCGCTGGCTACAAAGAAACAGGGGCCCTATTGTTTTTGGTCAGCTACATGCTGCTGGCCTGAGTGAGAAATCTGTCCACTGGTCAGCATCTAGCCTTCTCCAGCCAGGCTTCCAGGGGAGAATTAAGTCCTCCAGCCCTAAGGTGTCCATTGTGTGTAATGAATCCGCTTCTCTCCCAGACTCCTGGTGCTGCCTAAGAAGGCAATAGTTACTCAGATCATTTTCTGTGTTCTGTGGTTCAGATGAAGAACCCTCCTTGAGAAGAACTGGCAGAGCCATGACCTGAGACTGGCCTTCCAGTGTAATCAGCAAACAGGTTAGCAACCTCCTTGGGGTTCCACTAAAGAAGATTACGGGTAGCAGCTAGGATAGTGGACGCTCAGAATTAGGCACATCCAAAACAAGGTCTTATCCCACCTTTGAAGCGTCTGCTGGCTTTGCTCTACCATCAGAACTCTGTCTCCTCTCTCTAACTTACGGCTTAATTGTTCCAAGGGGGAGGCTGAGATTTGCTTTTTTTATCATAAATTTCTTTGTTCGCTCTTGATTTGTTTCCCTCCTCAGTACTTCCCTCCACGATTTCCCTGGTTTGCGTCTCTCCTAACTGTGGTCCCTTAACTACGCGTGGTTAATACCATGAACTGCACCTTGTGGGCTCTTGGAATTCAGTAACTTGCTCCTGGGCATTGTGGCTCCAGGCTTAGGACCCTCATTCCTACAGGCATGTTTTTATCCAAGTGAGTTCCTCCCTGGTCCTAACAGCCCTGATGCAGATGCATTCTTTTCCACTGCTCTTTGTTGCCTGTGAATACATGATTGCATGTGATCAGGAGGAAAGCATTGCTAGAATCCTAGAATCATGGTGTTGGCAAGGACTTCAGAAATCACCCTATTCAACCGCCCACTCACAGGAATTCCCTTCAGCAGCTTTTGTTTAACTTATTAATAGCATTTTTTTCTGGATTTAAACTGTTCCCCAAAATAAATATTGGGTGGGTAATCCCGGGCGTGGTTTGAGAGTTGATATTACCAGGAGTATCAGGAGGAGCAAGCTTTTTTAAAAACCAGAATTTTGCTGGCCTTTTAAGCTTCTGCATCGTACTGGTCCTTCCCATGCAGGCTTTGGCTCTCCCGCTGATCACTGCCCTCCTCCATGGATGGGCAGAGCTGGATGCTTTCACAGGGGAGGCCCCGTGGGCCCAGGCGACTGGCTCAGTGAAGCCTCAGTCTATAACAGAGGTGCGGCAAGGGCTCCTCACCGTCCTAAATGCCATAAGCCATTCCAAAGATGTGTTTTTAATGTTGGACGTGGAGCGCCTGATTTGTGTGAATGTGGGCCCATCGGGTCTCTGCACCATCGGGACCCCATTTTGCTTTTTTGTCATTTAACACACCAGTCCGCACATAGATAAAACTATCCCTGCATTAATAAAGACGTGGTCTTGGGGGCCGGGAGGCGTGGTTTGCTTTTCCCCTGCCTTTCGGAAGGAGAAAACTTTGCACAGGTGGGCAGGCTTTGCTGATGCTATATAACACTTGGAGATCCCCATCACACCAGGTCGGGAGTCCCAGGCTGTGCTGCTTGAAGTGCTGGAAGCTTATGTCCTTCGCTCGCCTGTCAGCCCTCGGTGGCCTGTCTCCAGCAGAGGCCTCCTTCCCTAGGTCTGTGTGTGGCGATGGGGAGGTGTGACTGGTCCCATAAAATCTCTAAACCTGCTGTCCACGTCACAGCACTTCACAGTTCTTAGCACTGCATTTTCCAGTTACGTTGAGAGACAAATGCCCTTGTGTCTGTACTTTCTGAGTGAAAGAATCAAAGAATAGCTTATTGTCTTACCTCTGGGCTGGAGCCCAGGAAGTACAGCAGTTGTATTTTCTGCCCTGGTGTCCTCTGCCCCTTACTTATCCAGGCCTAGCCCCTCGTGTCCTTTCCTGGGTCTCTTGAACATTTCTTGTGTTCTGCCTCTGTGCCTTTCCTTACACTGTCCTCCAGCCTGCAGGCCCTGGCCCTCCTGTGGACTCTCTGAAGTCTGCCTATCCCTGACGGTCTTATGAAGTCCTGCCTCCTGGAATTCTCCCCTATTCTTCCCAGCCCGGAGTGGAGTCTGCCACAGTCCGTGAGGGTTTAAGCTCCAGGGGCACCTGGGTGGCTCAGTCGGTTGAGCATCCGTCCGACTCTAGATTTCGGCTCAGGTCATGGTCTCAGGGTCATGAGATGGAGCCCTGAGTCGAGTTCCATGCTGGGCATGGAGCCTGCTTAAGATTCTAAAAGAGTTTAAGCTGTGTGAGGGCAGAAACCATCTTTTTTGTTAATTACCAAATACTGAGCAACCAGCCATAGTAGATGCTCAGTAAATATTTGTCGACAGAAAGGCAGTGATTGCTGGCAATCTTAACTGGCATCTGTCCTATCTTGCTCCTGTCTGCATTCCTCTTCTTATACACGTACACCAGATGCTAGGCTTCTTGAGAACAGAAACCCTGGCTTTGTATCACCCTCTAGCAGAGTCTTGGACACACTAGGAGCTCAGTAAATACTGGTGATTGAGTTTATTACATAATCACTCAATAATGTTCCCTGAGTGTGGGGTGAGGGTGAGGAGGCAGGCAGAGTGTCCCACCCCTGCTCTCACATGTAAAACCACCTAGAGCAACATTTTCAGCAAGCAGAAGGGTCCCCCTCTTCCCATCCAGCACTTGACTATTTAGGGAGGATATTAAGAGCATGATGCTGTTAACATTATATTCCTCTTCTAAAAATTTGCAAAGGACTGTATAGAATTGTTCACAAATCCGTTATCCAGTGGTTGGCTAGTTAATTCCTGAGTAAGCCACTTTGAAAACTGATTATAATCCTGCTTCAAATGGAGAGTTGGGAGAAGGCCAAAAAGGGTATATTATTGTATCTCGTAGGAGGGGAGAATCCGGCAGATAGTCACTGAGTTATGGCGCCAGAGCCTTCCTTTCTTCTGTTATTGTAAATTATTGTTAGAGTAGAAAGCCAAATCAGCAAAGTGAGACTCCAGCATTGCACTTCCTCTCAGCTGAGGTCTTATATAATGAAAACCTTCATAAACAAACATTGCATAAATTTAATGTGGGATCTCTCCTATTAAAGTTCGTGCTGTTTAATGTAAAGCGGAATAATCGTTTCATATGCCTTATAAGTTCTAAGGTGTCCCTTGCTTCTGGGGTAGTTTAATAAGAGAAAACTAGTTTTATGCCCCTCACCAGAGAAAACTAGTTTTATGCCCTTCAGAAGTCCCCAGTATACTGCTAAAACAGTAATTTTGCGTCGCTACTCTACTAGTCTTCCTGCCTCTGTCTCTCCCTTGGGGGTCTCAAACCCAGGGGCCCGTAGGGCCGGGCAGGTAACATCAGTGAGCTGGTGAGGCTGTAGCAGGGGGCGGCACTAGTCAGCCTGGGTGAATTATTGCCAAGCACAAATGTGTAGCCCAGATTTGCCAGGGCTTTGGATTTTCGGGAGAAGCTGGGAATCCAGGCTTTTAGGAAATGTCACCTGATTTCTAAATGTTAGTAACTAATTCAAAAATATGGTAAGTCCTTTGTGGGCCAAACAGTTTCTGGCTCCGTGTGGGATACTTTTCTGGGGGAGGGTAGTTTGCAACCTTTGTCCCATCCCTTCAGGCCTTGCTGCCTGTGGGCACTTAAAAATCCACACCCCCCCCCGCCCGCCCCATACCACTTACCACTTTGCCTCCAACCATTTTAAGGGGGCGTTTAATTCATTCCCATCCAGAGCCTCTGCCACGGCAGGGAAGGGACCAAATGGAGTGTCTCCTACAATGGTGGGTGGCGGGCGGATGCTCAACTAAGGCTTGAGGGAAGAATGAGCCGCCACCTTCCTTTCTGTGCTCTGTCCTCTCTTTGAGGTACGCCCGCACCTGGGCATCACCCGTGGCTGTGCAGCGAGTGACCTCAAAACCCAGGGGCTTCGCACAACAGTAAACGTGGATCCCCTCACAGTTCCCGTGGGCCAGGAACGTGGCCGCAGCTTGGCCGGATGGTTCTGCTCAGGTTCTCCTGTGAGGTGGAGGACCGGCCACGGCAGCTCGCGCTCGTGGCTCACAGGCCGTGCTGGCGGCTGGCAGGAGGCCGCCGTTCCTTCCCATGTGGGCATCTGCGTGGGACTGCTGGAGTGAGCGTCCTCACACCATGGCTCGGGCTTCTCCCTGAGCCAGTGATCCGAGAGAGGGCAGGGCATGGGCGGCTGCCACGTCCTTTATGACCTCATCTCCCAAGTCACGCATCAGCGTTTCTGCAAAATCCTGTTCGGTGTTGGAGGGGCCCATACGAGGACGTTGAAAATACCAGGAGGTGAGCAACACTGGGAGCCATCTTGGAGGCTAGCTGTCATAGACCCTCAATAAATCCCTTTTAAACAAATGATCCAACACTGAGAGTAGTTTTTCAAAAAAACGTTAAGGGAATAACAGTTACGTAACAGTCATCCCATTTACTATTGTGTTCTTGAGATCAGCTTCAGAAATTAAATATCCTATTTTTTTTAAGATTCTATTTGAGAGAGAGAGAGTGCACACATGCACATGAGAGAGCGTGAGCCTGGGGGGAGGGGGCAGAGGGAGAAGCAGACTTCCTGCTGAGCAGGGAGCCTGATGTGGGGCTTGATCCCAGGACCCTGAGATCATGACCTGAGCCGAAGGCAGATATTTAACCGACTGAGCCGCCCAGGTGCCCCTAAATATCCTATTTTTACAGCCCATCTTAGAACTGTCTTCCCTAAATGTGTCCAATCTTTTTTTTTTTAAATAATTTTAAAACCCTACCTGTATCACCTCTTAGAGTGATAGATTCAGGTGTACCAGCTGCTTTTCAAGGAAACCCTTTCAATTATTGCTTACCTCTGTCTGCTTCACGGGGTACTCCTTGTTCTGATATTCTCTCAGTTGCCTGAGATGACACTTCTCTACTGAACCTAATGTTTTTTAAGGATTTGAAAGGAAAGTCCCCAAGAAGTAGCGTCCTGAATAAAGAGTAGAACGCCTTTGATATATTAATAGCACTTGTGAAGACAAATAGCCCCCAGAGATTCCCCGGGGCCCTCTGGATTAGTAGGAGAGGGCGCCAGTTAATCAGAGGCTACAGACGGGGAGAGGGGTTACTCCAGTTCCTGTCGGGGGATCTATTTCTGGTACCTCCTTTCCAGCCTCCCACCCCAACTCAGACAGCAGGCCTAAGTGGGCGCTGCTGGGGCTTACACACACACACACACACACACACACACACACACGACACCCTCAGGCTGCACGTTACCTTTGCCTTCTTCAAGAACCATCCTTAATATTCATTTTAACCAGATTTCACCTGAATGAAAATATTAAGGGGAAGGAAAGGTGCCCTGATGTGATTTCCACTAGGAAAATCCCCACTGATAGCTAGTGCTTATTTGTTCAATAAACAAAACCTTAGGCTGGGAATTGAAGGTCAACACAAGCAGAGTCCAGGAGTGTGCACTGGGGCCGTGGAGCTGTGCAACATTCTCATGTGCACCTGGGGAGGGGTCTGGCACCACCGCCCCCCCAGGCCCCACCCACTGCGCCTTGGCGGTGGTCCCCGAGTTGGGGCGTCGATAAATGGAAATGAAATGTATAATTCATAAGGCCGAGGTGGTGTGTGATCTGTGGAAGGGGGGTGGTAATTACAGAATTGAGAAATGAGGCTGCAGTGTTGTAAGTAACCTTTCTAGGTTAGAGACCGCTGTGATAGATGGCCGGCATTGTTCTCTTTCTGACCTTTTTCTGAACTTCCCCTTAGAAGAACAGAGGAAATACAGTTCTGCCTTTTCCCATATTGTTTTTGAATAATACCTTCAGATGCCAGCGTTTAGCGTTTCTGTTCTTCCGTTTGGGGTTTTGCTTCCCCCGCCCCCCATGCTTCACTGCTTCCCAAAGAAGAATCTAGCCGCTAATTACTTTGTCCCAGTATTAATGGTAAACACAGAGGCTACACAAATATTTGTCCATATTGAACAGAGTATGTACAGGAAAAGAAAATCGCCCTGCAGCATCCTTTCTCTCCCTCTGCCCCCCACCCCACCCCGGCCAAGCAGGGCACTGGGGAGAGTGGTCCTTGGTAATGGTGCAGGTGGCCCGGCAAGAAATGTGTGGGACATGGCTGTTGGTAGGAAGATGACGGAGCCAGGGAGGGACCGCAAGCTCCCACTTGCAGAATAGTCATTTCAACCAGATGTTAACGTGCAGGCAGGAATCATGCTCATTCACGTTGAGGCTATCGATGCGATCCTAGGAGGAAAGGAATACCAAGGCTGGGGAATGTGTCCCGTGTGTCCTTCCCTTCCTCTCTGCGGCCTGAAATGCCCAGCGTTGTGCCCTCCTGCCTTCCCTCTACGGCTGTCGATTTCCTGCTCTGAACTGTGCCTCCCCGGTGATGTCCCATAACTTTGGGCTCTAGAATCAGCTGAAGTCTATCAGCCTCTGTGAAGTCGAGGAGCCCCAGAAGAGAGAAAGAAGGAAGGTCTCTGTTTCTCACACAAATAAGCATCGTTAAAGAGGCAGCAGAAGCGTTTCACTTAGCCTTGCAGTTGAATCTTGAGTTGAATGTTTGGGGTATTTGGGGTTGTTTTGTTTCCTGAAAAACCAAGTCTTTTGAGGCCAAATGAAAAGGAACTAGAGAGTTCTGTGTCAGAGCCTTTCAAACTGGGGACAGAATTCGGTTAGCTCCGTTCAGTTGGTTAATGTTGATTGAACACCTGCTGTGTGCAGAGGCACCACCTGCATAAAGAAGCAAATATAGGTTCTTTCTCCTCTAGGAACTTCTGATCTCATGGGGGAATCCAGGGCAGGCCTCAGTGCATACACACCTAGTCCTACTTACAGAGCGGACGCTCCCCAGAGGCGAGCATGACAAGCGAGCACGCAGTGACTGTAAGTGATAGTTCGGAACTTTTATTCTTTGGCAAAAAAGAAACTGAGCTCTTCACACCAGTCATCATTGCCATTCTTTCAAACATCCACTTAATTGCTCGTGGGTTTTTTTAGTTGAATATTTTAAAAATGTCCCTCGCTGCCTCCTTTCTTCACGTTTTCTCTGGTGATTTCTTTCTTCATCTCCAAGTAGTTAGTTTCTCCTTTTTCGCCCACCGCTCCTCCACTTACATATACTTTAAAGATACAAACTTCCTATGCCAAGCTTCTCCCATTAAAAATAGAGCTTTATCGGTTTCTGTTCAGATTTCCCCATGGAAAGCCCCATTATCAGAGAAGAACTCACAAGAGCTGCCTGCTCCCTACCTCTTCTCTTACCCTAAAACGAACACGCAAATAGTAAGCAACCCGTTTTTATTTCTCCCTCAGATAATCAGTCCAGTTCAACAAACATCGTGTATTGAGCATTTACTTTGTTCTTGCCTAGTGCTTGGCAGTAGGGGAAAAAGAATGTAGCCATAGCCTCTTCTAGCTCCTGAGTGTAAAGCGTGATAGCCAACGTCTGTGAGGACCCAGGACTCTGCTGGGGGCGGTGAGGTGCACAGACATAAAGAATGCAATCTGCCACTTCGAGATGCTTCCAGTCTCATTGAGAAGCTGGTTTTAAACAATCATGAGTATCAGTGCAGGCATGAGTGGAAGAGCCGAACGGCCCGTGGGTGTGCTGTGGGAACATGGAACAGGAGGGTGCCTCGGGCAGGGAAGGCTTCTGGAAGAGGCAGGATTCCAGTTGAGAGCCCGGATGGTAGCCAGAAAAGGTGCTTTCCGAAGAGGCAAACTGGGAGCACCGGGGGTGTCCGGGGGCCCCACCCTGACCACTCCAATGAGTCTGGAGGGTTCTGCCTCCGTCCCTCCCTCCCTTCACCTCTCTTTTCACTTTGTGCCTTGAGCTCCACTGATGTGTGGTATCTCCCCGATTCCATGCGCTGGTTAGCTCATTTGGCTTAGACTAGTGTTTGGTGCTCAAGAGAGCAAAAGGAACGTCCTGCTCTCCTTTGCTGGAGGGTGCTCCATTCCGCAGGCATGCAGGAGAGGAGCGGCTCTGGGATTACAAAGAGGCCCCATGGTTAGGGTGAGAAAAGCAGTCAATGGGAAGATAGGGCAGTGCTATCTTCATCTGGGGGGATGCTACCTCCCCTTCCCCTGACAGAAACATCTGTGCTCCACCCCACACTTGGCTGTGCATTGCTGACCATGAGGCCCAGCGGCCCTCCCCAGAGGGATGCCCACCCCTCCGTCCCACGGGTTGAAGGTTCAGAGGCCTTTTAGAGCCCATGTCCACTGCACTTCAGCACCCCCTAGTGTGAGCTGGAAAGAGCCAGCTTGGTTTTTTCCTCCGTGACCCAAACAAACACAAGAAAGCAAACTTGGGCTTGGTTTGTTTTGCTTTGTTTCAGCTCCTTTAGGAAAAACTGAGTGTTGGAAGGGTTTCCCTAAATAAGCTGCCCTTGGCCGGAGACCTAAACTTTATGCCCATTTTGTTTGGCAAAACTCCTGCTGGAACAACCAACCAGTTGCCTTGTCCCGACCGTGTCTCGTCCTAACAGGCTGTGGTTAAGGCCACCATGTGGGTGAAAGCTGCGCCCTCTGTCCTCATCTGTGGGTTTGGTCTCCTGGCAAGGCGAGCACAGTGTGCACTCCCCCTGGGAGCAAGGCCTGCCTCCTCCACCGGGCTCTCTGGCCCCGCTCGTGCCTGCCTGCTTGGAGACGGGACTCATGCTGTACTTTCTGGGTCGGAACCTGCTCCATTGGCCAGGATGGCTCCTTGCAAACTGGCTCAGGTAGTGTGTCAGCAGGCGTCAGCCCCCTCTTGCTCGGTAATTCTTTCCCCAAAGTGCCACACAGGGAAGGAGGCCTCTTCTGAGGGTGTGGGAGTATCCCTCTTGCCACAGTAGAAACTGACCCTCCGGTTTGTGTTTGGCATCTTTCTTCAGGGGATTCTCTTTCATATCTCAGGTCTCCGGCCTCTGCTGTCTCGATTGGTGTGTCTCCAGTCAGTGACACTGAATGCATCACCCTTTCAAAGAAGGAGCAGGTTTCCATCTTCAGTCCCTTTTTCTTATCCTCGGCCATTAACTGTAGAGAATGCCTCGTGATTTAGCCCCACGCGCCGCATGATCCGATGGTGCTGGAAGGAAAGGAAATAGGCTAAGGATGAGCCTTGTCTTTGTTACAGTTCACTCACTAAGTGTTGTGAACCCCTGGGCCTCTCCCGTGCAGGCCCAGGGACCCCTAGCAGGAAAACATCATGATTCTTCAGCCCTGTGTGGGTTCATTCGTTCATCCAGCAAACGTCTTGGAGGGACTCACTATGAACTCACTGAAACTAAATATTAACCAAATGTTTACTGACATTTAAATCACTAAAGTTGCACATAAGTAAGTGATATTACCTTCTTCATATGTTTTTATCTGGGGTAAAGGGTGAGCCTTGAGTTGATTGATTCGTGTGAAAGAGGCCAGCCTTTTACCCCCTGGCCTGACATCTCGTTTTCACTCCACTGGTGGGTAACATATCACCTCTCTGAATCAAGTGAAGGTGCTGCATTTATAATTGATTCCCCAGGAATTCCAAATTCCCTCCCAGTGCAGAGAAAAGAGGAGCAGCTTCCGGAAACTGAGAGGTGGCAGCGGGACTTGAGTATGGGCAGGCTCCCTGGGGAAGCTCTAAATGCACAGTTCAACCCTCAGTTTTAGTCAACAGACTAGCAACAAAGCAGAAGAAAAACAATCCACAAAAGGAGCTAAAAAGACCGTCTGAGGCTTTGTCTCCTTTCTCTCTCAGCCAGCTCTGTCATCTTCCCAGCTCCGGGGCTTTGTGCTGAGCCCTCCCTCTAGTCCACCTGTTTGGGGAGCCTGTATCGTGAGGCCTGGGGTCCACGCTGCCCACTGATGCACAGGCCACACAGGGCCACCACAGGTGGAAAGGGGATGGCACATGGGAGGGAATGTGCAGGGGCTTTGCGACAATGACCATGCTCTGTGTCTTCACCAGGCTGGTAGGGACCCTGGTTGTTGCTTTTTGATAAGTCGTTGAGCTATATGTTTTTGCTTTGTGCGCTTCTTTGTGTGTGTCTTATCTTATACAATAAAAAATAATTTAATAAAGATAAAAAAGACTCGAAAACCTTGAGCAGCACAGGAGTGAAAAGAATCGGTCTGTGTAGATACGTGCAGAAACCTGTGATTCTCTTTCCCTGGCTGACGGGTGGTGGCACAGACATGTCTTGAGCACATACTTTGGCACAAAGTGAGAGCATAAAACCTGATGATCTTCTAGTCCTGTGGGGGGTGGGAGGCAAGACCAGGCCTTGTCCAGCAACCCTTGGCTTCATGGTCAAAGGCACTAGAGACCAGCCTGGGAGCAACTTGCAACGTAGACCAGGGTATGTCAACAGGGTAAGGAATTACAGGGCGGTGTAAGCATCTTTGAAATGAGCCATTGTGGGGTCCAAGCTGATTTCTTCTTAGGGACATTTCTCATTGAGATGCAGAAGGAATTTTGAGGCTACCATCAGAATATACTCCAGACATCTGAGAACTGGTTTCGAATTTATACCAATATCATTAGAAGCTTTGGGGGTTAAGTTCCAGATCCAGCCTTTTCTTCTGGTATGTAAGCAGGAAAGTTAGATTTGGGTGCTGTACTTTGTTTGCAGAGGTGAAGCAGTGCTGGGACACAAGGATCAGCATGGGGGTGGAGTGGGGGTGGGAACCATACAGCTGACCCTTGAACAACATAGGTTTGACCCTTGAACAACATGGTCCGCTTACACACAGGTTTTGTTTTGTTTTTTATAAATACAGTACTGTAAGTATATTTTCTCTCCCTTATAATTTTCTTAATAACATTTTCTTTTCTCTAGCTTACTTTATTGTAAGAATACAGTATATAATACATATAACCTAAAACATGTGTTAATCGACTAGTTATGTTATCAATAAGGCTTCCGTCAACAACAGGCTATTAGTAGTTTAAGTTTTGGGGGAGTCAAGTTATACGTGGATTTTCAACTGCTTGGTGGAGTGGGAGTTGGGGCCCCAACCCCATGTTTTTCAAGGGTCAACCATATATGTATTTAGTGTACATCAGGAAAGTCTCATTCCGAGCCAAGATGTTCATTGCCCATACAGATAAAAAAATTGTCACTCTGATTCTGACATTACACTGGAAATGGTCAGTTGAATCAAAGAAGCCAGCTTCCTTTGGGAGACTGTCCAAGCCTGGCATGAGAATGATGACAACATCTAACAACAAATGATGACAACAACCAAACCGTGGTTATTATAATCAGCCTTCCATATGGACATGATGAATCGTTCTGATGTCTTGAGCATTTCTCTTGATGATAGCTGGAGACATTCAGTTAGAACAGAATCACTGGTGAGGGTCTTGAAATGATCCTCATCAGCACACAGTGTTATGGACATCAGCAGTGTCGCCCGAGGTAGAACTTCTAGAACATCCGTGCAGTGATTTTCCTGCATGCGTATCATTGAGCTGGAACCACCCACAGGCATGAGTGGGGCATCTTTCCTAGCTCTCCTTTTAGAGTCAGAGCCTTGCTCCCTGCGGCAGCCCTCCACCACAGTGCCATCCTCAGCGTATTACAGGGCAAAACTACTTCTGTGGAGTGTGTCTAGAAATCTTACAGTCCACAGTGTTTGGTTGGGCCATCACAAGGACAGAGTCCTCATCACCTTGGCTGAGTGCAAGCTCATGCAACGAGTGGACTCCTGGTCAACCTCACCCTGTGGCTCCTCCCTGAAGCTCCATCCCTTGGTCCCCTTGTCCTTCTCATCTCCCCAGCACCCCAGTCAAAAACGAAGTTATTTCTCTCACATGTCCTGTTTACCGAGGAAGATGTGTCTTTCTCAAAATCAAATCCCAGGTTGGCCTTGGATTCACCAGGCCTCGATCACTAGTTAGATCTCCACTTGACCTTCCTGGGTCCCCCAGACATGGTATGAAGCCATATTCCGGGCACGCTGCTCCCCATTTTCCTAGCATCCCGCTGGTGACCAAAGGATGGATTCTCTCTCCATCTGGCTGCCCTGAGACATGCTCCCCTGCACTCACCCTGCAGGCTGTCTACTGTGCAGATCCTTCGAGCTTTGCGGTTCAATTTCTCTAAAATAGCCTCCTTCCAGTCTTCCAATTTCTGCTGTTTCTCGGGTCCTGTGTTCTTTGATGTAACCCCTTGCCTCCCACCCCGGGTCACCAGCACAAATAGTGGCTCAGAGCTCATGTCAGCATTTCCGAGTCCCCTTATATTTGCAGTGGAAACATAAGATTGAACAACCCATCTGAAATACAATTTTGCATTTTGATTGCTTCTGCCCCAGCCATACTGAGGTTACTTTCAATCTACATATATTTGTGGGACCGGGCTTTTTCACTGCAGTTCAATTCAAGTACACCTTATAATATCAGTGATTATAAAATACCATGGACTAATAGAGTGTCTTGCTTCCAAGGAGTTCAAACTGCTTTATAATTCTACCGACCATCATTTATCTTCATCTTCATATGCTGCTGTAGAGACACAAGAGAAAAAAAGAGAGATTAATAATCACATTTTATAGATGGTGAAATAAAAACTCGGAGAAATTGAGTAACATTTTTCCAGAAATGTACAGTTCTTCCTGGGCTCTCTGATTAGTGTTGCAGATTTATTGCCCAAGTTGGAAGTGGCCATGAACCTTGCACTTGTTTTACAAGTGCACCGTGAGAATGGTCGAGACATCGACTCTGGTCGCCCACTCAGCCGGGAGAGGCCAGGTGAGCAAGAGATGGTACCATGAAAGGGGATGCAGGCTTAGGACAGGGTTTCCCCATGCCAAGGGGAAGCGTGGGGCTTATGGCTAGGCACTTTTCTTTCTGAAGTTAGGTGGTAGGTATTTGGCTGTTGGTTATATTCATTTTTGTACCTTTTATAGAAATAAATGAGACAAAAATGTTTAATATGGATGCTTTAATATATTTAAGCAGTTTTCCTAGTGTTTCCACTTATAAGGAAGAAAGTGGGTTTTAAAAATGAGGAAAAGGGATGCTCTTTATTCGACTGCTATGACACAGATGTGTTACAGATAAATGATTTAATACGTTTTGATTGCCTGCTCTCTGCCAGGCCCTCTGCTAGGTGCATCCTATGATGCTTTGTTTAATTTCAGCCTCATACCAGCATCAGGAAGTCGAGGCACACAGCTAGAACCTGCCAGCACCGGATTCTGCCTACGAGCGTGTGTCATTCCCACTCAGCTTGTGTGGTCTCCACACCTCTGTTGGGGGTCACTCCCTTGCAGGGTCACATGGTCTGGCCGTGATCTGGGAATACCCTGTCCGCTCCAGGTGCTGTTAGGAAGGCTAGTGGAACGAAATATCAAAGCTTCAATAATTGATGTGTCGAAAATGACAGTTGTTTATTCTCTTTCTATAGAAAAATAGAATTTTCTGTGTCTTGCTGCGGGAATGTTGGAAAGGAACAATCTCTCTCTTAGGTGCAAATTTTGTCTGGCACTTCATGTGTGTTTAAAGTATTTTTGATGTCCCAAAATAGCAATGAGGAGACTGTGTAAGATGATTCCGTGGGGTGGCAAATGAAGGATGAGTCATTAACAGAACCTGGGTGATTTGGAGCCCAATGGGGAGGGCCCGTTTCCCAAGCCAGCAGCCCTACCTGCTGTGGAACTGAACTGAGAACAGAAACAGCCCCCGTGGAAGAAACCAGAATGTTTTCTTTTTGTTTTTACATATGTAAACTTTGAAACAGAAAGGCCAAATAGTGTGCCTCTTGTCATAGGGCGTGTTGCCAAAGAGATGGTGCTAGCTTCAGGGGAAACTGGTGCCCGCTAAGAGTGTGGGGTTGAAACAGAACAATTCCGTCTACAAATGCGTAGGGAGCACCTTCCATGCCAGGCACTGTGCTAGTGCTGCCGACAGCCATGACACGGGGATGGGGCGAGGGTGGGGCGTGCACTCACCCTGCCCTGTGCCCTGGAAGCCACCCCCGCCTGTGCACTTACTGAGACTCAGCTCAGACTTCTCCCAGGAAGCCCTCCCTGCTCTGCCTCTCCACCCCCATAGTCTTTCCCCCTTTGTGCACTGGGCATGTACTCGGTACGTTGTATGTTAGCTGTTGGCATGCTCTCACCTGCAGCCAGGCAGGGAGCTCCTGGAGGGGCCATAGGGTCTCGTTTATTTATTTTTCAATCCTCAGCACCGTGCATGACACATAGCGGACACTTAGGAAATGGCGGTTTGGACATTCGAGTGAGTGAGTGAGTGAGTGAGTGGAGCTTGAGCCAACTTCTCGCTCAGACTCACCATTGGTGAGACTGGTTTTCACTTCAGTCAGGAGTAAATGGGCCTCAGCAACCATCAGACATGCCTCAGGTGCACTGAACAAAAAGAAACCGATTTTAGGCTTCACTTTGAACTTCCAGGGGCTCAGAGCCGTATAGACCAGCAGCACAGGGAACAGGGCAGGTGCAGGATCGCAGCAGAATGGTCTTCAGTCCCCCGGAGATTACTGAGAGCCAGGTAGAAGAGCACCTTCCTTAGCCGAGGGCTCAGGGCCTCGGTGTCGAGCGGGTATTTATGGAGCGCGTGAGCAACAGACCCTGCCCCCTCAGAAGACTTAACGGGGAGCCGGTGTGCAAACTGTGTTCAGAACAGTTGGTGCCCAGTTCACGTTTATTGGACCAAGCTGGTTATGGGTGGTCGTGTATTCATCCCCTGGTGTGGCCAGCACGGAGAAGGTGGGCAGCGTGTGTTTGAGGAGGAAGGAGGCGGGAGGGGCCAGGCTGTTGCAGAGATGTGATCAGGGTATCGTGTGTGCTGGAAAAGGAATGAGGGAGAGTTTGGGGGTGGACTGGAAAAGACAAAGCAAAGGCTAGAGGCCTGGATTGAAGAGGCACAAGGGAGCTGGTCTCCCTGGGAGCCGAGGGCGGCGCTGGCTTCAAGAGAGTTAAGAAGAGACGGGCTCTGGAGACCTAAACTGTGAGGCCTTTTCAGACCCCTCAGGACCCTGGAGCCCCCTGCAAACCCCCGCCACTCTCTCTGGCCTTTTTGCTGGAATCGGTTGATGAGCCGCCTGCAGGCCGGTGTCCCCCGGGCCCCCACTCCCGGGGTTCCTGCCCACACGGAGGCCTGCTCTTCCTCGGGCGAGAGCCTGCCCCTCATGCCCAGCTTCCATTCCCTCGCGAAGATTTACCCCTTCTGCTGTCCTCTTTGTTTGTGCTGCCTTAGAACTTTCCGTGTGAATCACATATTGTAGCGCTTTCTTATATTTAATAAAGGTTTATTCAATCAACAAATCCTTATTGATTGAGTGGCTACTAAATGCCAGGTACTGTGCTGCCCTGTGGACGGAGCAGGGGGAGACAGACGGTAAGCAGGTTATTGGGGAAGGTGCTATAAAGTGACATTTATGGCACCGGGGATGGAGACTAACTGGTGTCAAGGGAGGCCCGTCTGTGGCCATGACAATTAAGCTGAGGTTTGAAGGATGAGAAGGAGGCAGCCGTCTGAGTGCCAGTGGAGGGAGCATTCGAGGCAGAAGCACCATGTTGCACGGAGGCTCTAGGTCCAGGAGCTGCGGTCCTCTAGAAATTGAAATTGAAAGGACAGTGGCGAGCAGGGCAGGGTCGTGATCGCCAAGGTCCCGTGGGCCATGGAGGGATTTTAGTGCAGCGGGGAGCCTCTGTGGGCCTGAGAGCAAAGGGAGAGGTGGCCAGTCTGCTCCAGAAGCTGTGCAGAGAGCGGCCTCCATGGGGGAAGGAAAGACCCGAGAGGGGGCTCCAGGTGGCCAGGGCCAGTGTGGTGGCAGCGGACATGGAGAATCGGGGGCCGGTCTGAGAGATCCTTGCGAGCGGCGACAGGGATCGATTGGTGGGGAGGACCAAGGTAGAGGTGGGAACCAGAGAGCGTCCCGGGTTTCCAGCATGAGAGCGGGCCGGAGGGGCCGTGAGTCCCTTCAGTGAGACAGCCCCACAGAGGGAGGGATGGAGGGAGGGACGCATTGGGGAGGGGAGGCCAAGGGGAAGAGTTCCCTTGTAACCAGACTAAGTTTGAGGCGACTGTGAGTCATTCCCAGGGAGGCGCTGGGCCATCAGGATGTACCTCTGGAGCTGAGAAGGGTCCAGCGTGGAGATGGACGTTTGGAAGAATGAATGGAGTCCAGACCTGTGGCAGTAGATGTAGTTGCTGTCAGCTTCCTAGGGCGGCAGAGACAGTCCCCACAGAACGCAGGACTTGGAACAATAGCTATTTACTCTCTCATGGGCCTGGTGGCTGGAAGTCTAAAATCGAGGTGTCGGCAGGGACATGCTCCTTCTGAAGCCAGTCGGGGAGGCTCCTTCCGGGCCTCCCCCAGCTTCTGGCGGCCCCGGGCACCCCTTGGCTGCTGGCGACCTCACTGCAGCCTCTGCCTCCATCCCCACGTGGCCATCTTCCCTCCACGTCTGTGTCCCAATTTCCCTCTTCTAAGGACAGCCGTCCTGCTGGCTTCAGGGCTCACCTTACTCCAACGTGACACAATCCTCACTAACCACCTCTGCAGCAAGCCCATCCCCAAATAGTGTCACTTCTTGAGGTGTCGGGGATTAGGACTCCAACATGTCTGTTTCGGGAGTTGACACAATTCAGTCCCTAACCGTTAACCTAGAACAAGGGTGCAGAGAGAGAAGACAAGGGGTCCTTGGGGCTTCGCCATCACAGAGCAGGTGGCCAGAGGAGGACAAGCCCACAAAAGAAATGGAGAGGCAGGAGTGTGTGGCATCGTGAGAACCCCGACTGCATGTTTCAGGACGGGCATGGGACGGGATGGTCACCGGTGGGAAAGACATGCGCCTCTCGGGTCACGGAGCTGAGAAGTTGACCAGTTGACGTGACAACGGCGCCCTTGCGTGAAGCAGAGGATGGAAGTCCAGCTGGAGGAGGGCAAAAAGATGGGGGGTGAAGCGGAGATGCTGCAGGAGACCACCCTGGAGATCTGGGGGGTCAGGGGCAGAGAAATGGGGCCACAGCTGCAGGGTTGTGAACGGACGGAGGAAGGGTTTGGTTTCGTGTTTGGTTTGCTTTGTTCTTGTGTTGTATTTTAGTTTTTGAAATGGGAGAATCTGGAGCGTGTTTGTACGCTTGAATTAGCTCTGCTTTCGCGTCTGCGTGTTTGTGTTGCACACCAGTAGTGTTCAGCCTTCCTTGTCACGTGGGCTAGCCCGTCGGGGACAGGACCGGGCCTTCTATTTCTTTTGTCCCGCAAGCATCTAGCCTGATGCTTGAGCATTCGTTCATCGTGGTCACAGCAAGAAACATGTTCTGCTGTGCACACCGTGGTGCCGTGAATGGCTGCCCCTTCCTCTTCTAGTAGGAAATGGACTGAGAGCCGTCTTCACAGACCCTGTTCAGGTAACACCAGTTGACGAAACCCACATCTGGTGTTTCTTGCCAGAGAACATCACTGAAGTGCCGTTCACTCCCGTCTTGTGTCTTGGATTCACCTTGCACATCCTCAGGGAACAGAACCTGGGAAATGGGTTTCCGGCCTGCTTCGGGGCGTGAGAACCGGTGATTAATCTGTTAGGAAGGTCGGCCCCATGGCCAAGTCCAGAGATGCCCCCATGAGACCAGCCCAGTATGTTCCCAAGACCCGACGTGGAGACTACGAGGGGCAAAAGCCCAGGTCACAGGAGTAGGGAGACAGAGGTGTGGAGAGACTTGATCCTGCAGCAGCAGCCTGCCAGAGGGGAGCAGGAACCAGGACAGGCACTCGTTCCCCAAGGAGAGGCCTGAGTCTGCATGTGAGAGGAGACTCTCTAGAACACTCTAGAACAGAGAGGGCAGAAAGGAAGGCAGGTTCTGACACATAGGGAATAAGAGAGATTGCATTGCTAGAGGCAACCCGCAGTCATTTCATCCATGTACACCGTCTAGCACTGCGACTGAGATGACTGGCAGGTGACTTCCAGGGGACTCTGGAAGCCCACGTGTGTGGGGGCAACCCTGGACACAGTGACCTTGGCCAGGTGTGGGACTGAAGGCCCCATGACACAGGCCAGTCTGGCAGGGATGTATCCTAAGGCAAGCACAGACCTCCCCAGTGCACCAGCGCCAGAGGGCAAGAGCATCCTTCCACGTTCAACCTAGCCGTCAGCACCTGGGACTGGAGGACACAAAGACCTGTGCGAGGGTGAGGCGCCAGGCAGAACCCTGGCAGCCGAAGTTGCCAGCAGTGAGGGGATGGGGAAGACCCATTAAGTAGGATCAGTGGCAGCTTGCACCACCACCACCCCCCCCCGCCACACACACACACACACACACACAGTAGTAACTCCCTCCTACCAAGCCTGGGAAGACCCACCCGGCCTTGGACTCTGGCAAAAGCGTGTTTGGAGCCCAGACTGAGGACTATGGCGCTCTAGAAGCAAGCACCTGGCGGAGGTGCCGAATCCCCAGCTCTGAGGAAATGAGGAAACTCTTTACTTCTGAAAAATCAAGACTGTGTAACAAAACATCTTGGTTTTTTTCAATGCTATGATCTGGAGACAAAAGATGAGCCAATGAGAGCAAATTTAAAAGAAAAAAGTGGGGAGATGCTTTCTAAGTGGGGAGCATTCAGCTTGAAGCTCTGAGACAAGGGGAGGTGTTCTGACCACACTCTTGCTCCCTCCTCCTGTGTTAGCTGGGTGAAAATAACCCAGACGGAGTCGTCTCCCCAGCTCCCACTGCTCCCACTCCAGGCTCCTGAAAGGATAGGAGAGTGGCGTCTTCTGGCATTGCTTAATCAAGTGGGAAATTTGCAGAGAAAACAGAGGCTGGGCTAATGCATTTCATTATCAGCAGAGCGCCTTGAGCCACATTTTTTTAAGCTGCGTTCATATCTCATTCTTTGAACCAGGTTTTCTCCAAAATGTACCCCTACTTAATCATGACACATTCTTAGAAAAGAAAATGCACTCTGTGGTGTCCTTGGTTTTCGTTACTAACTACATGTGATAATTTCCCTTTGAATTTAGGTGGTTTCCTTCGGAAGCTCCGGCACGTAATCTTGTCTATCACGTGAAGGGACATAATCCTACAGTCAGGAACGGGTTTATAATGGAGTTCTGACTGGTACCCAGACTATGGATTCAGGAACAGGGTTCTATAATTATATTAGAGGACTTTTTAGGAGACAAAGTTTTTAGAAGCTGATGATAAAACAAACAAACAAACAAATAGTATTTCCTTACAAAAGTGTGATTCAGACTCCTAAGAAGACGGATCATTGGCATTAACGGATTTTGGATTGAATCCCCTTATTCTGGGGTAGAGGCAGCTTGTTTTCTATATTACTGAAAGTAGAGGACCTGTATTTCAGAATTCCTTTGTAAAAAACCAGGCATTCTCTAAAGATTGGTTTCCTGGGTTTTCAATTACAAAAGATAACTCCTGAGTCTCTCTAAAGTGGTTACTAGCTCATCTGGTTAGAGTATAATGGTAATGAAGTCAATGGATGGGGCTCCCTGTAGGTCTATTGTAGACCTACCCTTCCTCTCAGCCGGCCATCTGACCACACTGCCTGCTTACGGGGGAGGACCAAGCCCAAGAATGGAGGGATCACTGCCATGCAGTGCAAGAACCACAGGTCCTTTAGAGGGAAGCAGTCATGGCACCCCGGGTTTGAAAGATAGGATTTTAGGTAGAGTTCATACAGAAATAGCTGCCTGCACTTCCAAATCGCTAATGATTTCTCTCCCATTCTTCCTTTTCAGGGCCCCTGAGATCATCCTTGGTTTACCATTTTGTGAGGCAATTGATATGTGGTCCCTGGGCTGTGTCATTGCGGAGCTGTTCCTGGGCTGGCCGCTCTATCCCGGAGCTTCCGAGTACGATCAGGTGGGTCCAGGCAGCTCAGGCGTTCATAAGAAGCACTTCCTTTATAACATGACACATGGGTGGGGTTATAGGGTATTTCCTTGTCTCCCAAACCTTGCTTCCCGTAACAGTGCTTTTCTTTCTTTATTCCTCTTTCTTGCCCCTTTTTCTTCTATTACTTCTTTCTTTCCCTATAAAATTGTCATTTTTGTCAAAGGCACTAGAGCCATGAGTACACCATAAGTACGACAGGAAACGGCCTGACCTCCTTCTCATCTTTTCTTGCAGATTCGGTATATTTCACAAACACAGGGTTTGCCAGCTGAATATTTATTAAGCGCAGGGACAAAGACAACTAGGTTTTTCAACCGTGACACAGACTCGCCGTATCCTTTGTGGAGGCTGAAGGTAGGAAGAGTGGCCCCTCCACTCCTCCCCAGTGCCCGACACTCAGGGAAGAAGGGCACCGTCCACTTAGTGGGGGAGATTTTACCATCGGCACGTGGATCCTGGGTTTCACTTTGATTCAGCCAGCACAGCATGGGAGAGGGGGTGACCATTGTTGATATATGGGATGGATGAATTTGGTTGTTCAAAAGCACCACTTTGCTTGGCTTGCTGCCTGCGAAGCTCAAATCCCAACTTCTGGTGGCTAAACTCCTGGGATATAATCCCGGTAAACCATGATGACTTGTTGGGTTTGTGCTGGAGACAGAAATGAACCACCCCCTACCCTCGAGGAGCTCCCAGTCCAAAGGGAACCTGGACGCATGTGGTGAGACCAAGCCCGCACCCCCCACACCCCCACTGTCACAAGTGCCCTGTCCCTGGTAGAAGCAGAGTGTGGGGCCAAGAGGAGGGATCCTTGAATACTGCCTGGGGCAGAGGGTCAGGGAGGAGCATTTGAGCTGGGCCCAAAAAGATGAAGAGGGTCTTCCAGGCAGAGGAAACAGCCTCAGCAGCATGGCATCCTAAGGCTCTAAGGAGGGATCTGTCTGTCCGAGCCGGCAGGTGGTAAAGCGCGCCATTGCACACCATAAACTCTTGGGTGGTTTTACTTTAACGGAAACATATTTTGCTTTCACTTTGATCTGTGCCTAGTAATTAAAATTAATGTGCTTTCCTGGGAAGGAGAAAATAATGCAAGTCTTAAGTATGTTTTATGTTCATATTAGGTGTTTCTTTTTTTGCAAGAGAGTAGGTGGGGTTTTTTGTTGGTTGGTTTTGTGTGTGTGTGTGTGTTTTTTACAGAAACCAGAGCCAAATTCTAATATGATTTAATGATAAAGTGTGGCCAGTAGTTGCAGATCTAGAAAAGAGATTTGAGAGCTAAGCAAGCACTCTGAGGCTGTTGATGAGAGGGCTGGCATTTGGCAACTGTGAGAGTGAGCAGCTCAAGGTCAGGTCCAGTGAAAAAGAGTTCCGGGGTGGAGAAGGGTGAGGCCAACCAGGGGCAGGGTTCGCTTCTGTGTCTTAGTGAGGAGCCTCAGTCCTCCGTGTCTGGCTGTTCCTGGGATCAAAGCTTGGATCCTAGCAGCTCCAGGTGTGGCATCCTTGAGTGAGATTTTGAGGATCAATTACCTGTGATCCATGGATGAGTCCAGAAACCCCTAGTAATTGGAGACAGCAGCTTCCTAGACCAAGGCCGGTGCAGGCACCATATGTGTGTGGCCCAGCCCCAGGAGGACTCTGGGGCCAGCTGCCGCTTCCTGGCCATGCTGCCTTGGCAGACTCCTTAAGCTTGCCATTCCTCTTTCTCCCTCTAGAACACGGGTTGGTCATCGTCCTACCTAGGATGGTTGTGAAGAATACTGAATGAGCTCATGGGCTTTAGAACAGTGCCTGGCAGGCAGTGAGAGCCTCTAGATGAGAGTTTGAGAAATAAAATTTAAATTTATAAAACCATGTGGAAAAGGGCCTCTGCTTCTCCACATGCGGAATCTCATCTTATCCCTTAAACTCGGGGGAGAATGAAGGGTTATCAGGGATGTGGCATATTCTTATTGGAACCCTCTGGGTCTGATTCAGAGTAGGCCCCCAAAGGGTGTTTGTGGGAAGGAAAGAAGAGAGATGAGTTAGTGTGGTAGATGAGCAGGTCACTTTAAGGAGAGTGTCCTCTGAAAGATGGGAAAAAGACCCTCCATGAGAAGCAGAAGCTCCAGGGTTGGAGTCACAGTGACGAAAGAATTCACAAGACCAGTCAATCAGCTTTTGCCTCTTTTGACCAGACACCAGATGACCATGAAGCAGAGACGGGGATTAAGTCAAAAGAAGCCAGAAAGTACATTTTCAACTGTTTAGATGACATGGCCCAGGTAAGCCCCATGGGTGAGTATGCAATGTTGTTAGCCCTTTACAAACCAAGCACAGCAAGACCTCTGCGTAGTATAAGATGGCGGGTAGAAATTCACGTTACTCAACTGCAGTGGTTGACCTTGACCTTGAACAGTGATATGCCACTCCTAGTAAGAATACCATTGGGTTGGTGAAACATTTTCAAAACCTTACACCAGCTCTTTAAAAATAGCTTCAGTTTATTGGTTCCCATTTGTAAAAAAAAAAAAAAAAGCACTGGCCAATCTTAGTGATGTTTTCATGAGAGGAATTCAAGCTCATTAGCACATTTGAGTCTCATGCCATGAGTCAGTGTATTAATTCCCTCAGGCTGCTGAAACAAGGTACTACAAACTGGGTGGCTTAAGACAGCAAACATTTATTCTCTCACAGTTCAAGAGGCTAGCAGTTTGGCATTAAAGTACCATCAAGGCCATGCCGCCTCTAAAGGCTCTAGAAGGAAACTGTCCCGTGCCTCAGTCCTCATGTCTGCTGGCCCCTGGCAGTCCTCTGTGTTCCCTGATGTGTAGCTGCATCACCCCGACCTCTTCATCCTTCTTCATTCGGCCTTTATTCCTGGGTTTCCTCTTGCCTGTGCACCCAGAGCTCCCTCTTATTTCCTTATAAAGACACCAGTCATTGGTTTGGTACCCACCCTACTCCCTTATGACCTCATTTCAACTTGGTTGACATCTGCATAGACCCTGTTTCCAAATAAGGTCACATTCACAGGTACTGAGCATTAGGACTTAAACATATCTTTTGCCGCCACACAACTCAACCCACTTTAGTCAGTCTCTCTCAGCTCACTGGTGCGACTACAGGCTCTCACCTTTGTGCCCAGAGAAAATTCTAGAACTTTAGCTATTTTTAGCGTAAAGACGAGTCTAAAATCAGGACAACCCAAAGAGAGTTTTTCTTAAAAGCAATGAGAAGTAAAGCTATAGACCAATAAACACTCAGCACACTTCTTAGTGAAGGTGAGTGTAACCAAAAATCATGACTCTGAGTAAAGGATACTTGTCGGTTGATTAGAAGCTTAGATTGTCTGAGAAAACTGAAATTGCTTTCCGGAGCTTGCCTTGGAAAATAATAGAAAGCACCGCAAAACAAGTCTTTCAAAAGCTGTCTTAAGCTTGCTCTTGGAAGAAAAATCCTATGCTCAGACATCCTACTCGTCTTGGCCAGAGGTAAGCCCCGTGAATACGGGGCCTAAATTAATTCTGGCCCTAACTCAGTGCATTGCCAGAGGACACAAACATCATAGACGGAAGAAGAGGTCACATCATCTTCTGCAGGTTAAATAAAGAACCCTTTTTTGCATTTCATTTTTTACTACTTGCTTGTAGTTACTGTTTTTCAATTGTGATAAAATATGCATAGCATAAAACTGACCGTTTTGACCATTTTGAAGTATCTAATTCAGTAGTATCAAATACATTCACATTGTTATGCAACCACTGTCCAGAAGTCTTTCCATCTTGTGCTTATTTTCAATGAGGTGTGATATGAGGTACATTTCAGCTTAACTGATGGAAGCAGGAGCAGAGAATAAGGGAAGTAGGGGGAGGTGGGGCACATTGGGGTTTTGGTAACCTGTCCCAATTTCCCTCCAGGTGAACATGACAACAGATTTGGAAGGGAGTGACATGTTAGTGGAGAAGGCAGACCGGCGGGAGTTCATCGACCTGTTAAAGAAGATGCTGACCATAGATGCTGATAAGAGAATCACTCCAATTGAAACCCTGAACCACCCCTTTGTCACCATGACACACCTACTCGATTTTCCCCACAGTACACAGTAGGTGTCTTACTCGATGCTTTTTACCAGGGGTCAGCAAACGTTTTCTTTAAAGTCCCAGCTAGTAAATATTTTAGGCTTTGCGGCCATATAGTAGTTCTGTCGTCATAGGCTGAAAAAAGGTGGCAGCCACATTGGGCAGCCCGGGGCCACACCGCTTTACACCAAAAAGGAGGGCATGGTGGAGCGTGGGAGAGCGCGAGGCAGGATGAACCGGCCCCTGGGACCTGTGCATAAAGGGAGTGCTCAGAATGGCAGCATTTATGAAGCAAAGCCACTCAGTGCCAGAGCTCACTCCCGGAACCATTCTGGAGTGGCCTCTGTCTGGCCGGGATCCGGGCTTTTTCCTTCGGTCATCCATCCATTCAGCAGGCTGCATGCTGCGCCACATGCGGGTACAGTGTGGGGCGAGCAGATGGGGGGCCCCCGCCTGCTGGGGCTTCCAGCCTATAGGTGAGGGAAAGGCACCAAACAGGTGACCCCCCAAAGAAGCCGGCTGTTATCAGGGAAAGTAGGCTGCCATCGGGGCAGGGCAGGGCACCCCCAAGGAAGGACCGCCGAAGGAGGAGCAACAGGGAACCAGGGACAAGGCCGGCAAGGGCAGGAAGGGCGCTGCCTGCGTGGGGACTCCCCGCATGGGCGGCACAGGGTGGGAGCTGGGGTTCCAGGGGGGAGAAGAGGCCTCGGGGTGAGCCGGGCATGGCCCCGTGTTAAAGATTTGGGTCTTCATCCTAAGAGCAGTGGAAATCACGGAGGGACTCCCGAGCAAGGGATGGCTGGTTAGAGTTGATTTAACAAACACCTACCTGCTACTCCATCAAGTCAGAGGGGCTGGGAGGCCAAGTGCCCGTCAGGGTCGGCGATGTGAAAGTTGTGGGTGGCCCAAGAGCTGTTTGGGGGGAAGCCCCAGCAGGTTGCAGGATTGAGGGGAGGGGAGAGAGAAACAGGAGTGACTAGAGGGGCCCAAGGGGGCTCTTCTGATATAAAGAGACTGGAACAGTTCAACATGCTGGCAGGAAGTGTGTGTGGTGAGCGAGGGATTGAAGAGAAGGATCCAGAAGTTCCCTGAGATGCCGGGAGGGGCCTGGATTGTGAGGCCATTGTTACGGGGCGGGGGGGGGGGGGAAGTACATGGGTGTCAGCAGGCATGCTGGCTGGATGAGGGAAGTCGAGGATGTTCTTCAGGCAGCTCCTGTCTTCTTTTGTTGAGAGCCAGGTGGTTGGTGGCTGAAAAAGCGTAGGAAAGCCTGGGTAGTCGGGGTAGGAGGCGGCAGAGCGAACTCACCAGAGCCTTAGGGGATAGCTGCGGAGCACGGAGTTTGGGCATGAATAGTGGGGAGGGTAACCGGACCCCCAGGTGAGGGCCTGGAGAGAACTGACGGTTAGTTGGGGTCACCCCGGTTGGAGCTTTGCCAGGCTGCTAAGAGGAGAAGACAAACTGAGAGACTAAGGACAGTGGCAGTAGAGTGGTCAGAATCCAGGAGGATGGCTATGGGAGGCCTAGCTGTGAGAGGGAAAGGAGGCGAAGAAGGAGGGGCCAGAAGGGCTGAGCGGGCTGATCCCCTCAAAGACTGGTGATTTTAGGAACCGCCGAAAGAGCCAGAGGGGCGAAGGTGCGGCCGGGAGATGCGATGCTTGAATTTGCAGTGTGGGGAAGTGGAGCGGTTGCGGTTGGTCGCGAGTGGGTGGCTAGAAATGACAACAGGCCACCAGGACGAGAAGTAGCTGAGAAGCCGGAGCGCCTGCCAGCCGGAGCCTCCCCTGGTGGGCAAGGCATGGGGCACAGTGGAGACAGGCCTCAGTGGTGGACGGGGAGAGGTGGTGGCAGGATGGGAGGAGTGTGGGTTTGCGGAGGCTGAGGAAACAGCACACCGAGGGCCTGACTGGCTTAAACAGCAGAACTTTATTTTCTTACATTTCTAGAAGACCGAGACCAAACACCAAGATCAAGGTGTTTGGCAGCATTGGTTTCTTCTAAGGCTACTCCGCCTGGCTTGTAGATGGCCATCTCCTCCCTCGTCCTCACATGGTCCTCCTGTACACCTCTATGTCCTGATTTCCTCCTCCTCATAGGGAACTGGATGAGGGCCCACCCTGAGGGCCTCATTTCACCTCTTTAAAGATCCTGTCTCCAAATGCAGTCCCATTCTGAAGTAGTGGGGCTGAGACTTCAACATAGGGATTGGGGGCACAATTCAGCCCATAACAGAGGGTAATGCGAGATAGCACTTCAGCCTCTCAACCTCGAGGTTCTTGGGGTGTGAAAGAATAAATAGTCCCATCCCCAGTTGTGTGCGGGGAGAAAAGTGTGCTCAAGAGAGCGCCAGATTTTAGTTCGGGTTAGGAGGACATAGGGATGCATGAAGAGGCTGAGCATAAGAGATATCTGCACATCCTGGCTGGCCCTGCCATGACCAGACTGGGCCTCGTCCCAAGGCTGGACTTGACCCTCTCCGAGCTGCAAGAAATGAGTGGGTGGTACCCTCATTACCTCCTCTAATTTCAGTGCTGGTCCTTATCAGTTGACACTGGGTAAGTCAGATCACATTGCAACAACCAGTGTTTCCTTGGTTTGCCAGTACAAAGAAGGAACTCGGACCCCTCCCTAGCAAACTCATTCTGAGATTTGTCCTGTTTCTGGAGTGGTAGGGGTAAGTCAAGGCATCAGTCTGTACAACAGAAGGAAGGCACACTTGGTGATTTACTGGATAGGGCTCCCGTGAGATCAGTCTTTTTATATTCAGGGGTGAAGCGAGACAGCTGTGAAACAGCATGGCAGGAGATGGAGTCGTGCTCTCCAGAAGGTTCCCGTCAGCCATCTGCACAGTCGATGAGACAGCCACCCACATAAAGTCAGGGGCCCCTGCCTGTCTCTAGGTCCTGTGAAGGAAGCAGCAATACAATGCTTCATTGTACTTGGTGAAAGGCCAGGCTTGGAGACCATGAGCATCAGCTTCAGATTCAGAATGTGATGTAGGTCCAAGAGGATCCCTGGCAATATAGAATTCAGAAAATGGGCTCCAGAAGGAAAGACAGGTCTTTGAGCAGACCTAACCTTACCTGAGAGTAGGCCTAACCCGTCGGGGGCCCTAGAACTGGCCGGAAGACCATGAGAACTACAGGGCAAGAAGGAACCTCCAGCCCACACTGCTGAAGACCTCCCCACCCTTGGGGCTGGGCCAGAGCTGCCCCAACATCTAGATTAACAGGTGAAAGGGACCCCACCCATTTCTCCATACCAGGGTGCTAGTGCACAAATTCCTTAAAGACCATTCTCACAGAATTAACCCGAAGTGCAAGTGCTTGCCTGCCTTCGTGAAACTCAAAACTCAGACCACTTCAGCTAGAAAATTCATAGTCTAAAAGCTTTGGGTTGAATTGTCACAAAACCATAGAATGCTTTAAATGCATTCCAAAAAGAAAACAAAACCCATCATTTTATTCTTTCAGCTTCCATGTGAAAGCACCAACAGTTTGCTTGGTACTCAGTAGGTGCTCAAAGCATGTTGGTATTACCAGCATTACCAATACTTTTAGCTCTTAGTTACCATAGAATAGGTTTTCCTTTCTCTGCAGGGTCAACAATCAGTTAACTGTTTATTTCTTGTGCATCGTGTGGCCATTCTAAGTAGTCATTAACTCAGAAAGAAAGGATTCTCTGAGCATGTCCAAGTTCGGAACATCGTTCATGGAAAGGATGTTTGGGGATAGCCCACAAACACCCGGTTGGCCCAGAATCTAGCATACCCACAGTATACATTTGTAATCTTAAAGTAGTAGAAAATTAACATTTTATTTATAGTCAGTATTACACTACTTATAATTAAAATAAGTATTTAAAATTGAAATTTAAATGCTGTTTCACTATTCTGAATATTAGCAGTTGAGGCAAAGTAAGTTTAATGAGAAGACAAGTGAATGAGAAACAATGTATAAATTCTGAAGGACACTCTATGGTGGATTTTCAAGAACTCAGTGGTTGAGGCCACTGAGGCTTTCCTTTTCCTCCATGCCGATGTCAGCAACATTTTTATACTTCCCTTTCCTAACTAGGGTTTTAGTTTGATTCACAGATGCAATGGAGGAAGAAAAAGAGGGAGAGAATTTTTATTTCATGTAACCTGGCAAGAATGAGAAAAGCAAAAGGGAGGATGAATCAGGAGGTTAAAGAGGATATACATGCGCACGTGAAGACTGCTAGTAATTAGCTCTTCACCTTGGCAGATGACTTGTCTGTCCTCTCTAAAACTTCATCTTTACTTGTAAAACAGGGGCAACAGTCCTCTCTCCCTCTTGTGGTTGTTGTAGGACTGAGTGAAGGAGTGCTTGCAAACACCTTCCACAGTTCTCAATCAGTGTTAACCAC
Source organism: Leptonychotes weddellii (assembly GCF_054177405.1). Classification (NCBI taxonomy): domain Eukaryota; kingdom Metazoa; phylum Chordata; class Mammalia; order Carnivora; family Phocidae; genus Leptonychotes; species Leptonychotes weddellii. Next base: position 12,703,618 of record NC_138380.1, read on the forward strand.
GATTATTAATTATTACTAGTATTATTCCCATTACATGTGCAATTCCAGTGGGGACAAAGAGTGGCGACGGGTACAAGGTACTGGGTTGGCTGATTCCTTGGCCGTCCCGTAGATGGCGCCAGTGCCCCAGAAGCGCAAGGAGTTGTCTTTGGTAAGACAGAGGCAGGTCAGAAGCTGCTGTTTCTTGTTCCCAGTCAGAGAAACCACCTTGAAAGCCAAGAATGAGCAGTGAGGTTGGTTCAGCAGATCAGGGATATGAGGAAAATACAGCGAGAGCCGTCACGTCTCTTGTGCTATGGAGAACCTTTAGCCATCCCGGATGGGGGACGGGGCGTAAGGCAGTGGGGGCGGTTCATCTGAATAAAGGTGACTCTTGCAAACGCAGACTTTGCATGAGAAATCCAGGAAAGTAGACCTAAAGTTAAAGTTTCCCCGGTTGTCTTACTACATTAACATTTCTCTCCCATTCTGTCTGTTTTCTCCCCTTTATCCCACATTACCTTCCTCTCTTTCCCTCATGCCTCTGCCTTCTGCATGAACAGCGTCAAATCATGTTTCCAGAACATGGAGATTTGCAAGCGTCGGGTGAATATGTATGACACAGTGAACCAGAGCAAAACCCCTTTCATCACACATGTGGCCCCCAGCACGTCCACCAACCTGACCATGACCTTCAACAACCAGCTGAACACTGTCCACAACCAGGTGAATGGGGAGCAAAGGGGAAGGCGGGCAGGGCTGACGGTGAGCATCAAGAATTGTATTTTCCCCCCAAACCTAGTCAGGAGATCAGATTCTTCCAGTATCATACAAAATATCATACACAAAATTCCTCTACTACGTAAGAAAGTGTTTACTTCCAAACTTACTTCCTTTGAGAGACCTAGGCACTCTGTACGGACTGCTGGTCCCATGGCAAGGTTCCAGAAAGGACTGTCTTGGGATGCTTTTTCTGAGATGGCACCTTAGTGTTTCCTTCTGTCCCAATGTGGGAATAATGTAAACCTCCCGCTCTAATGCTTTTATTTATGTCTGACACCTGCCTGGTAAAGAATTCGAGCGCAGGAAGGGACGCTGGCAGTCACGCAGGGCAGACCCCGTCCCCGTGTCCCTGCACTGCTGGGTCCACATGATCTCCTCTCGGGACAGATAAAACCTGTCCTTTCTCCAAGTCACAGGGAAAATCAGTTCATCAGTCTGTCACCAGAATCCGAGCAGCCGGAACCAGAAGGGACCAGGAAAATAAGGTTTTCTTCCCACACATTTCCAGCTTTTTACAAAAAATTAGTAGAACCCCACACCTCACACCTTATTTAAAATAGGAATGAGACCCAGGAACCATTTACTGAGTGAATACTTTCTAAATCCTAGTCCAGGCTGCCTCTGGTATCTAAGAAAGAGACTTGTACTTTTATTCCCAAATTCCAGTCTTCCCACTTCCCCCAAAGAACTAACTGTCCCTAGATATTTTTTTCAGCCTTCCGATCAAATCTGCAGTGGTCACAACACTCCTGTGTGTGTCTGCACACACTGCTCCAGAGGACAGGAGTGTCTGTTCTAATCCTGAAACACAGATACCTCCGCCTTGCCCTCCACACTCTTCTGACAGGTCCCTTCCTGGCACTGAAGAGACACTGGCCTCAGCTACCAGCACCCCCCATCTCCTCCTCCCCTCCCCCACCTCCCTGGTCTCTAGGCCAGGCCTGCAGCGCACAGAGTTGCTGACGCTGAGCTTTTCTTCCCTGCTCTCTTTCCCCCTGCCTATATCCAGGGGAGGCCACATGGAATCTGCCACCCCCAGGGGCCATTGATTTTCTTAAGACTCTCCTTGGGGGGGCGCCTGGGTGGCTCAGTCAGTTAAGCGACTGCCTTCAGCTCAGGTCATGATCTCAGGGCCTGGGATTGAGCCCTGCATCAGGCTCTCTGCTCAGCAGGAGGCCTGCTTCTCCCTCTCCCACTCCCCGCTGTCTCTCTCTCTGTCAAATAATAAATAAAATCTTAAAAAAAAAAAAAAAAGACTCTCCTTAGGGGGAAGAGCTAATGCTAAGACCTGGCGTCCAAAGAAACAAACGGTCCCTCCCAGGGCCAGGCCCAGTGCTCAGGCTAAGGTATCCAAGCCAGACATAATGAGCTCCTTGACAAAATACCACCATGGTTTTGTCCTTCATCACCAGAACCCCATCACATCGGCTGGCAGAAGAGGGTTTGTTTTAAGATTTTATTTGAGAGAGAAAATGAGTCAGCAGGGGAAGAGAGAGGGACAAGCAGACTCCACGCTGAGGGTGGAGCCTGATGCGGGGCTCTATCTCATAACCCCAAGATCACGACCTGAGCCCAAACCAAGAGTCTGACACTTAACCGCCTGAGCCACGCAGGTGCCTCCAGATGGGTTAATATAACTGAGAAGTTTATTTAAATTGATGGTGTTGGGGGTTTCAGTGCGGAGCACAGGGGACCCAGGCGAGACCTTGAAGCACAGAGGCTTGGAGGGAATGCTGTGGGTCAAAGATTTGTGTGAGTCAGCAGGGCCTGCACTCACAGCATGCTCGCCAGCAGTGAGTAGACTCTCTGGCTGGTGCCATGAGCACAGAGAGCAGAGGGAGATAAATTTGGAAGGGAAAATTGGCCAAACCGTGGGAAAGGAATGCCAGACCAAAGTGCGTATACAGTGTTCATTAGACAGTAATTGGAGATTTGGGGGCAGAGGTGGTGACAGGCACAAAGTAGTCTTTTGGAAAGAATGTTCTAGCCTCAGCCCCAAGAAGAATTGGAAGGGGGGAGAGTGAAGATCAGAACTTCACTCAACAGAGCCCAGCACCAGGGGAGAGACCCTCAGCTAAAGAGGTAGCGATTGAAGAGTCAGGTCCCAGGGATGATTTGAAGGAGGCAGCCGCAAGAGGTGGAATGGTCGAGTACCCGAGTGGAAATCTGGAGGATATGGGTCCCCAAGGAGGGAAATGTGTATGGGGAGGAGCCTCCAGGACAGGTGGGGCCCCAGAGAGAACAGAGAGGAAACACAACGCATGTCATCAGTAACAAAACACAGATGCTCCCACATGCGCATCACACATGCATTCCCAGTCACACTACCTGGAGGCCCAAAACAGCCACTTATTGTGACAATACATATCTTAAAATCCAAACATGTATGCTATGTAATGTAGTGATTACTTTCAAACAAATTAATTTGCTTTGCACATAAATTCAACATAAAATCTAAGTATTAAAAAAAAAACATGTAAAATGAGATTTTATCCTTTTTATCAAATTTGACATATATACGTACCTTTCTTAAAATCCTGTTTCTACATGTGTCCAAGATACCCTTGTGGCTCTTGCCTCCTTATCCTTCAGTCCACGGAACCTCTAGCGGCAAAACTTGTAAACAACGTTGAATTCGAAGACACGGTGACCCCCTCCCCCTATCTTGTGCAGGATCAGTGTGAAGAAGGCTAAATGGGGCAAAGCCAGAGGATTCCCAATTCAGAACTGAGTTTCCTTGCTTCCCAGGGAAGCTCATTCTCAAATGATGTCTCTTTCCAAGAGAGACAGGAGAGAGGACGTAATTTCAGAGTTACTTAACTCCTCTTAAAATTCTCCTGACCCACTGGCATCTCTCCTGTCTGGCCTCCAGCCTTCGGCGCTGAACGCCAGCGTATGATTGCCCCAAACTCAAACAAGAAAGCCCAGACTGTGTGTCCCTCTCCCTGGCTATCTTTGGTATAGCGTGTTAATTTGCAGTAGTGGGCTCTGCAGCCATCCGAGGGGATCTGTAAACAGTACTCCCCTTAGGCCTGAGCAGAAGGGCCCCCTTCCAAGGCCTACCTCAGCCTTCCTCCGTGTGTGTGTGCTTCCTTGCCAAACTCTGGGTACCTGGGCCCCTGTGCCTGCAGAGGCCTCCTCCTGGCTTCAACCTCCTGAGTATGGACTGTGCCACCAGGCCCAAGGGAAGAGGAGTGTAAACAGAGCTTGGACGTGTGGGCTGGCAGGTCCGCATATGTGCACCCAAAGCCCCTGAGTTGTGGGATGGAGCTGGGGCAGGAAGAGAAGGCAGACAGGAGGTCAGCTCTCGCCTCCTCCCCCGCCCGCCCATTCCCCGCCCCGTCACCATGTTCCAGTGCCGAACCCAAGGAATCCAAGAGTCTTAAACTCAAACCTGGCCTTCCAGGTAGTTGTGAAGTGTATTTACCAAAGTGGAAGGGCAGAACATAAATAGTTTCTGGCCCGATTTTTAACTTCGCTGTTTTTAGACCTACATTATGCAAGCTTCCGTTTGCCCTCTCATCCAGGCCCCACAAATGCTAGGACTTGGCCTTAGGGTGAGCACCGAAGGTGATTCTATTGTGGCGGCAGGTGCCTGCTTTTCCCTGAGACTCAACTGTGTCTCCACTCCCCTCCGTTTTTGCTTTTTCGCTCTTGGTTTTTATTCGTTTGCTCTTCTTTTGAGTTCATTTATTTGCTTTAGACTCGTGGCTCCCAACATACCACCTCCCTCATTTTTTATGTTTGTTTATTTTTGTTTAATCCCCATCATTCCTTTAGGCTCCCACCTCCACCAGTGCCACTCTTTCCTTAGCCAATCCCGAAGTCTCCATACTAAACTACCAATCTGCACTCTACCAGCCCTCAGCGGCATCCATGGCCGCAGTGGCCCAGCGGAGCATGCCCCTGCAGACGGGAACAGCCCAGATCTGTGCCCGGCCCGACCCCTTCCAGCAAGCTCTCATCGTGTGTCCACCCGGCTTCCAAGGTAAGGATGAGCAGACGCAGCCCCTCACCCGCTTCTTACCGGACGACCTCTGGGGCACTGGTACCCGTGGTTTTCCCACATCACTGAACTTGAGGACCCCTCTCCTGCTCTGGCCAGCCTAGAAACAACAGGACTTAAGCCTCAGCACCAAGTTGTTTTTCTCCCCACCTGCTGGTGTTTTTGTCCCTGGCCAGCTGTCTGGAAATGAGCGTGTTGTTTGTGCTCCTATTGTTAGGCTGATGTCAGCTTACATTTCCTCCAATGAAATATCCTCCCAGCGGGTTATCTGTAGAGAGTTGCCGCTATGCCAGCCAATGCAGTCTCTGGTTCTCATGAAAAATACAAATCTGCCTGAAAAGTACCTCCCAGGCCAGTCCCCCAAATGATTCTTTAGCCACACACCCCAACACTCTTCTCCTGAAAGTTCTAAGAAGCCAGAGTTGACTGTGTACGAGGTTACCGTGTATTTGGAAAGCTCAAGTATTTGTTTCCGCAAACCCCACGGTGTAAGCCTGTGTGTGGCTGCTCAGGTTCAGAGTCGGTGCAATTCCAGTGGATTCAGATGCTCTTCCCGACACCCCTGACTTTGACATACCACAAGTGTATTTTCATGTTAGAAGCCATTTTTCTGCTGTGATTTGTCGGCATAACTGTTCCACTTTAGGCTTTTACAGACTCCTTAATTTGACCTTCTAGTCTCTGAAAAGGTTCGAAGTTGGTTTTTTGTGGTTTTTAAAATTTTAAGTTAGAAACTAAAGGGGAGACTTGCAAAGGACCAGGTGATAGCCAGCAGGGACTGGAGTGAAGGGGAGATGAGACCTGACCAGCTGGCCAGGAGGGTTCTCCGCATCCAGCAGTTTCTGACCCTCCAACAACCCCTCTCTCCCTTGCCCGGGTCTGGAATAGGGTTGCAGGCCTCGCCTTCTAAGCACGCTGGCTATTCCGTGCGAATGGAGAATGCCGTGCCTATCGTCACTCAAGCCCCGGGAGCGCAGCCTCTTCAGATCCAACCAGGTCTGCTTGCCCAGGTAATTCTTTCTTTATCATTACTGGTATTGCCATTATCCGTGTTAGTGCTGTTCACAAAAGAGAGAGATCCCCGCTAATTCCCTCCTTGGCAATGAGTTAGGTGCTTCGACTCATTAGAACAGATCAGTAATACTCTGAATGATCCCCAGGTGAATCACCTTCCTACGTATCTTGCTTATAATTCCACAAAGAACTTTAGACACAGGAAGAGTCTGGGGAAATTATTATTACTATTGTAGCTTTATAATGCAAATTAATATGGGAGACATAGGTTTTAATCCTAATTCTGCTAATAACTTTGTGACCTAAGGCAAGTCAGTTAACATTTGTTTGCCTCGAATTTCTTTCTCATAAAAGAGAAATGATTTTTTTAGAGCCAAAAGGAACCTTGGAGATTATCTCCTTATTTCATAAGGAGTTGAAAAACCAGATCACCGAAGCTGTGATTTGGAACCTTCCTTATCTGTTCACATAGGTAACTCCGAAGGTAGAATGAGAACACAGAGGTGAAAGTGGTTGAAAATGTGTAAAATGTTGTGGAAATTTAAGGTAACAGAGTGAGGCAATGATAACGGTAATCAGTCTTCAATGGCACTTGAACAAACATATCGTCATTATGCCAGACACTTCATAGTTGTTAATTGATTTAATCCCTACAACAGCACCATAAGTAAGGTATCTGTCTCCAGGTGACAAAAAGGGAAAACAGGCACAATGCCTGGCTCAGAGTCCCATGGCAATCAGGTGACAGAACCAGACGCAAACCCTTCTACAGAATCGTTTCCATTGCTGGGCGGCAAGGACAGCTTAACCTAAATGTTGTTAATTTAGAAGCACATTAATTTGTAAATAAGGTAGGTTCCCAAAGCCTTTTTTCAAAGTGCTCCTACAGACACTTTATTTATGGTATCTTCTGTTGAACAGAAGTGTTTGGTTTTATTTTTAATGTACTGAAATTGCATAGGTCTGTTTGGGCTCTCTACTCCATTGGCCTTTCTAATGTTCCGCTGTCTTCACTGTTACAGCTAACACATGTCTTGCTGTCTCGTAGGGAAAGCCCCGTTCCCATTTCGTCCTTCCAGTTCTTCAGAATTTCCTTGTCTAGCCTCGTCCCTTCACTTTCCATATGAATTTAACCATAACTCTTACAAACAAAACAATCACTGACTCCGAGTCACACAGCAATTAGCAATTATCGCTTCAAAACAAAATGCCCTCAAGTGTATTTACTGGACTTGAGTTAAATTTTATATTTACCTGAGGAAAAGCTGACATCCTTACAGTATTCAGTCATTTCATGCACGAACACAGCATAACTGTATATTTATCTTTTACTCTATTCATTAAAGGTTTCCTTTGTTGGAATAATTCCTAAATATTTTGCAGGTTTTGTTGCTATTAATAATTTTATTAATTTTCTTTTCCAATTACTTGTTTTTGGTTTCTAGGACTAAACCTGTTTGGTCTACTGAGTTTGTTATCTAGCAGTCCTTTTTTTTTTTAAGATTTTTTTTTTTTTATTTGAGAGAGAGTGCGTGTGCGCATGTGTGCACACGGGCAGGGGGAGGGGCAGAGGGACATGGAGAAGTGAACTCCCTGCTGACCAGGGAGCCCGACATGGGGCTCAATCCCAGGACCCTGAGATCATGACCGGAGCTACCCAGGTGCCCCTATCTAGCAGTCCTTCTAAACTCTGAGTAGTTCTGGTTGTTTCTCTGAATTCCTGTGGATTTCTTATGGGGACTACCTGCTTACTAGCTTTGTTTCTTCCTCTACAATCCTTACACCACTATGCTGACAGCACCTCAAAACAATGTTCACAACAACAGTGTGGACGCTGGACATTCTTAAGTGGTACCTAACTTTACAGGAAATTCTTCTGTTTGCCATATTTTGTTTGCTATCAATATTTGATAGAAACTTCATCAAGCTTGCTAATTTTTTAATGGAGTTATATCACATGTTCTTTCTGCATCTATTAAAATACTCATGTGTTTTTTGTTCATTCATCTGCTAACGTGACAAGTTACATTAACAGGTTTTTAATGTTAAACTAACCTTGTATTTCTGAGATGAGCTTTATTTGATCACGTGTGTTTGATACGCATTTATGCTTTTCAGTATGGGATTGGTTGTAAATATTGTGGTTAGTGTTTTTGCATCTATGTTCGGAAGTGAGAAATGGCCTATAATTTCTCTCGCTTATAGAATCCTTATCTAATTTGAGCATCGAGGTCATCCCAGTCTCATTAATATGTTGGATATTATTACCCTCTTCTTCTGTGTTCTGGAACAACTTATTTAAGGTGGATATTTATCATTCTTCGTCTCTGTTCTGAAGTCCAAAATGATATTGCAGTGACCACTGACAGCGGCTTCTGATGGCACACAAAGTTGTGTTGCTGAAAGTTTATAAACAGAGAACCTTCCATATTTAAAGTAGGCCTACTTCTACCTCTCTCACTGGCCCCTCATAGCTTCCTTTTGCTCACATAGTTTGGTAGGAGGGAGTTTGGAAAAGGCCAAGAAAGATCAAGCACACTCCAGGGGCCAACTATCTTGTTCATACTTTCTCTGATTGGCAGAAATCCAGACCAGCCTCCCAGTGCTCCTCTGTGGGCCAAAACCTAGAGAACTCACACATACTTACAGATTTTTTGTTTGTTTGCCCACTTAACCCTGGCAAGCCAGAAATCATTTCTGAAAGAAACAATAATTAGCATTCTTATTAGCTAACCTAGACATTCTTCACTATTCACTTTGGGGAAAACCAGCTCAGCATTTCTGAATTTGTTTGTCCTTTAATCATAGCAGGGAAGAGCTTTACCTTTGCCTACTTGAAAGAGTCCCTAGAGTGCTGTAAATCTCCAAGTGGATTTAGCCTAAAGCTGTAATTGGAATAGGGAACAAAAAATACGTGCGCAAAGAGTTCAGTCACTACAGTGTTTATGACAGGAAACTACTAGAAGCAATTTGAATGTTCATCAGTAGATTTGTTAATAAATTGATGTGTGTACATAAAACGGAGCACCATATAGCCATTAAAAAAGGACATGGTAGGGGTGCCTGGGTGGCTCAGTTGGTTAAGCATCTGCCTTCGGCTCAGGTCATGATCCCGGAATTCAGGGATCGAGCCCCGTGTTGGGCTCCCCGCTCAGCGGGGAGTCTGCTTCTCCCTCTGCCCTTCAGCCTGCTCACACTCGCTCTCTTGCTCACGCTCTCTCTCAAATAAAATCTTAAAAAAAAAAAAAAAAGAAAGGACACGGTAGACCAGTGTGTCTTGACATGCAAAGATTTCTTATATTAGGTTAAAAAAAACTCCTGCACTATCCAGTGTCACCGTGTGTCTTTCTGTCCATTGGTTGTTTTCTTTCTCTGTCACTTAATCCATGCCAGTATGTTAGCCTATAAAGGTGGAGCTCTCTCCTAGATATTTTTAACTGGTGCCTTCAAAGGATGAAAGTAAGCTAACTTATAAAACTAGTTTGGTGGCTATAAAAAAGCAATAACTAAACATTTAAACTAGTGCCTTCATTTTTCTCTGGGTAAATTTCTAGGTATCAGGGAGAGGCATTCCAAATATTATTCTTTAAGTGTATCCAAAGAGTGGGTATCACTCTTTTTACAAATATTTAAATCTTTCCAAGGATTGTATTTGTGGAAGTTTAGAGACAGAGTCTTTTGAGTCCATTCCTCCTGTTTGTTTGCTTTGCCTTTTCCTCCCCCACCTTCCAGCAGCATCTCACATCCTTCAAAGGGAAACTGTCTCTCTGGGGTGCCCCAAGGGTGGGTGCACAGAAGGCCGGAGTGAAATCACACCCTCTTGTGTCCTGGTCTGGGAGTGGTCTTCACACACTGTCTTACCAGTACAGACTTGTTGGTACTGCCCAGAGGGGATTGGCACCTCTGTCCTCCCAGGCCTCAAGCCAGAGCACCTTAACCACCATCAGAAATTGTGAATGAGTGGGTAAAGGTAGAGAGGTGGGAAATACAGTGCTCAAATGAGACAGTATTGAATTTATCTCACTTTTCAAATGCCAGGGCCCAAAACCCCCTTTGACTAGGAAGGCTGGAATAGAAATTCAGAGCTCCCTCCCACCCACACCGCCAAGATGTGGAGATCCGTGAAAGACTGCAGCCTTTCACGAAGAAGGTGCCTTCTTCTAGCCAGTCAAGTCGTATCACCTGAATCCCCTTAAATGCTTCCCTAAGGACAAACAGTTGGCTGGAACTTCTTAAACTGTCTAAAATACAAAACTTCAGTACTTCTCACTTAAAACCTCCTCTGGTAACATTTTCAGCAACCAGTCTGTCCAACCTTTCTGTCTTGCTCTCTGCCTCTGTCCTGCTCTCTGCTTCTGTCTTGCCTGGTGCCTGAATTGTTAATGAATAAGGAAAACTTTTCCATGCTACTTTTATGCATTTACCACGAGTCCCTGATCCTCAATAGAGCCATCATTTCTGTGTACCCTCTCCATAAAGAAAGGCAGTATGCTGGCTAAGAGCATGGGCTCTGGGATTTGATTGCCTACAGGTCAGAGGCCAGTCCCACCATTTACCAGCTATATGACTTTAGGGAAGTTATTTTTGAATTTAATTTTTTTTTCAAAATAACACATGTACCTAATTTTTAAAGTTAAATGAGTCCACGAACTTACAAGAAAATAGTAGTCTCCTGCTCTATCCCATCCCCAATTTCCAGTCCCCCAAAATAACTTTTAACTGTTTTGTTTCGTTATTTAACTTCAAGTTTCTAAATAACAGGTTTAAACTACTTTTTACTGATATTTCCATTTTGGAATTTCCATCTTACTGTGGAAGATGAAGACTTAGCCCCCAAACCCACCCCATCCCCACAGCACCTGCCCAATCATGTGCTCTCCCTCTCTCTCTCATTCACTCTCTTCCTTTCTCCCATTCCTCCCATGGAAGTTTCTTATTCAACCACTTTGCATTATTTACATAATTATTTTCTTCAGTATTATATACTTTTCTCAGCTGAGCCTCATAATATATTGCCATTCTATTCCTTACCTATGCAACTTGTTTTTCCTGGAGTTAATGGTGGTTTCATTTCTTCATTGGGTTAGTTTCCTCTCTTAAGACTCTCCTGTGTCCATGGTGGTCTGAAATTTCGTGACTATACGCTTCCTCATGGGTCTTTTTTCATACATTGTCTTGGACACTGTTTGCCCTTGTAGTCTAAAAGTTTGTCTTTTATTTTTTAAGTTTTCCCCCTCCATTTTCTCTTTTTCTTCTTCTTCCTTTCAATATGGAACGCTTCGTGAATGTGCATGTCATCCTTGTGCAGGGGCCACACTAGTCTTCTCTGTATTGCTCCAATTTTAGTGTATGTGCTACCAAAGCCAGCATTTTTGTTTCCTCTTTGTGAAATTCTTATTAATTGGGTGTTAGTGCTTCTGAATTAATCTGATTTTCATCTTCTTTCCCAATTCCTCTTATATTCTATCTGCACTTCTTTCCAAGAGATTTTCTCAACTTTCATAAAAAAAAAAAATCTTCTATGGGGGCGCCTGGGTGGCTCAGATGGCTGGGCGTCTGCCTTCAGCTCAGGTCATGATCCCGGGGTCCTGGGATCGAGCCCCACGTCGGGCTCCCTGCTCAGCGGGGAGCCTGCTTCTCCCTCTCCCTCTGCCTTTCCCCCTGCTCATGCTCTCTCTCTCTCTATCTCTGTGTCTCAAATGAATAAATAAAATATTTTTTTTTTAAATCTATGGAATTAACTTCTGTTAAAGTTCTCATTTCTAAGGGTTCTTTCTTATTTCTCTATATAGGTATGGACATGTAGATATATATTCCTGTATATGATCTTGTTTCATATATATGTATACGTGTGTGTGTGTGTGTGTGTATAATTCTTTTTAACTCTGTGAAGACAGTTTAAGTTTTTGGAAATTTTCTTCTGATTTCTACACTGTTTTTGTTTCCTCTGAGTTTTTTTGTTTTAGACTCATGTTAGAAGCTTCCTTCTGGTTATCCTTGGCTGTTCATTCATATCTAAGACTGAAGCACTAAAAGACTAATTTGAAAGCTACAGGAGGCAAAGGACTATTGAATGCAGGCTTCTCTCTAGTCCAATAAGGAGTGAGCCCAGCATTTTCATTGGCAGATTCCCTGATCCTCAAATGTATCTGTAGTTTTTTCTCTTGGACTAGCCAGTTTTCCTAGAGAGAATCCTCCAGCCTCCTACTTTGGTGGGGCGTGGGAAGGGAGGGTATAAGCCTACATACCAGGGTCTGCAAACTGAAAGGTAAAGGAATCTCACAGACTTGACCTTAGATTCCCCAGTCTTCTAACTCAGTAATTACCCTTCTATTTTCCAGTTTCCAAGATTTTGTCAACTGTTGTTGTCTTTGTCCTTGTGGATCTCTATGTTTTTTTATTCCTTTGCAATCATTTCAGTTGGGTTTAGAGAAAGAGAGCAATAAATGTTTAATTTACTACATTTCTGGGCAGGTTATTTAGCCTCTCGGTAGTTCAGTTTATCCATCTGAGAAATGTGGAGAAATAACAGTCCTTACCTCACAGAACTGGTGTTAAGATGAAGTCAGAAACTTGAGGTGCCTGGGTGGTTCCATTGGTTGAGTGTCCAACTCTTGATTTCGGCTCAGGTCATGATCTCACGGTCATGGGATCGAGCCCCGCGTTTGGCTCTGCGCTCAGCGCGGAGTCTGCTTCCCTCTCCTGTTCCTGTCCTCTTAAATAAATAAATAAATAAATAAATAAATAAATAAATAAAGATAGAAATAAATAAATAAATGTAACAACAAAAAAAGATGAAGTCAGAAACCTATCTGTGGTCTTAGCTCTGTGCTTGGCACACAGTATGCATCAAGAAGTATTAGCTCTAGGGGCGCCTGGGTGGCTCAGTCGTTAAGCGTCTGCCTTCGGCTCAGGTCATGATCCCAGGGTCCTGGGATCGAGCCCCGCACTGGGCTCCCTGCTCAGAGGGAAGCCTGCTTCTCCCTCTCCCACTCCCCCTGCTTGTGTTCTCTCTCTTGCTGTGTGTGTGTCTCTCTCTCTGTCAAAATGAATAAATAAAATCTTTAAAAAAAAGGAAGAAAGAAAGAATTAGCTCTAGGGGCGCCTGGGTGGCCAGTCAGTTAAGCGTATGCCTTCGGCTCAGGTCATGATCCCAGGGTCCTGGGATCGAGCCCCACATTGGGCTCCCAGTTCAGCCAGGAGCCTGCTTCTCCCTCTCTCTCTGCCCCTCCCCTGCTTGTGCGTGCTCTCTCTCATTTTCTCTCTCAAATGAATAAATAGAATTTTAAAAAAAAAGTATTGGGCACCTGGGTGGCTCAGTTGGTTAAGTGACTGCCTTCGGCTCAGGTCATGATCCTGGAGTCCTGGATCGAGTTCCACATCGGACTCCCTGTTCAGCAGGGAGTCTGCTTCTCCCTCTGACCCTAGCCCCTCTCATGTTCTGTCTATCTCATTCTCTCTCTCAAATAAATAAAGAAAATCTTTTTAAAAATAAATTAAAAAGAAAAGTATTAGCTCTAATCTTATAAATTATAAAATAGTAATAAAGTATAAGTTATAGAAGTGTATACAAGTAATTGTACAAGGGTGAAGTGTCATCTTACATGAGCTGAACATGTCATTCAGTGAGAGGGGTCAAAAATAGCCTTACCGGGCGCCTGGGTGGCTCAGATGGTTAAGCGTCTGCCTTCGGCTCAGGTCATGATCTCAGGGTCCTGGGATCGAGTCCCGCATCGGGCTCCCTGCTCCTTGGGAGCCTGCTTCTCCCTCTGCCTCTCTCTCTCTCTCTCTGTCTCTCATGAATAAATAAATAAAATCTTTAAAAAAAAAAATAGCCTTTACCATATCTCTAAGTAAGTATAAATCTTACTGCCAACAAAACTATTACTCATTTAACTTTCTGAGTTCGTAATTGTTTTAATCAATTAAATTATTTTTCTGCTGGGTCTGAATTCAGTAAACTTGAAATATAGTTAACTGTAATGAATTGCCTTGGTAGAACTGCTTCTTTCATTTTATCAACAAACATTTATTAAGCACTTACTGTATAAACTGTGGTCCCTACGCTGTTTGCCTGTATCAAAACAGATCAGTAAGCAAACAGGCAATGTAAAAAAGGTATGAGAGACCTCACTGGCCTTATCTGCACCATGAAAAGGTTGGACCAGGTGAACCATCCACTCAGATCTAAAATGTGGCTGAATCATTCTGTATACATCTCTGTTTGTTAAGCTTTGACCAAGTTTGTGATTCATTTCCAAAAGTGCTTGTTTGTACAGATGAGCCAAAATACACATATTAAAGATGCAGTTTGTGGACCACTATATTAAAGAAATTACCCAATGTTAGTGATATCCAGCCCAATGGAAAGAACAACATGTAACTGAATCTTTAAATTCTTGACCTGCCCAAGAAGTATTTTACCTTAGCAGTGTTCCTTTAGGTGTCCAACTTTGGACAACTGTGTTCAGTCTGAATCATTTAATAACCAAAGCAAGCAGAATAATGACTGAAGATATAGAAAGCTCAGAACACCACGCAAACACCTCCCCCCTCCAGTGACTATTTAAGGAAGAATCAGGAAAGTAAGTTCATTTTAGAGTTCTTAGAAAAAGCTTAATATTTATAAAGAATCAAGTGTGACTTTCTAACTACATCTCATTGTGGCTTTGATGAATCAGGGTAATTCTCAATGAAGCTTAAGGTCCCAGCTAAGAATTTTACTTCATGCTTGCTTGCTCTCAGATGTGGGCAAGTATCTGGTGATCTCAGAATTATGTTACTTTAGATTCAGAAGATAACACAAGTTGGAGGTCTAGATTCTAATTCATAAACAAAAGGTAAAATAAAGGATATTAGATGGAAAACTTCCTGCAGGCGGAGAGTTACCTTTGTGTGGCCCAATGCCTCTATCTCGGGTCTCTTGCACGTAGTTGTGTACCAGAACAAATCAGTAAGTGAACTTTGGGAAACCTTGAGCATTGTTCTTAGAGCAGATTTATAAACAAATCATTTCTTCAACACAAATAAATCCCTTCCATATGACTCTGTGCCCATGTACTTCCTATCATCTGTGTAGGTCACCGATATTCATTTATCTCCCCTTAATTTAGTTTTCGAGGCCAAAGACCAGGTCTCCACTTGCAGACCCATCACAGGGTCCAGCAGAGCCCCGGGCCCAGAATCAGGGCTTGACTCATGCAGACAGACTATGTTAATCACTATGTGATTAACAAGCATATTGATGGCACACGTCCTCTGTTCTACAGCAGGCCTGGCCTAGTGGGACCCAGCAAATCCTGCTTCCCCCGGCATGGCAGCAACTGACCGGAGTGGCCACCCACACGTCCGTGCAGCACGCGACTGTCATTCCCGAGACCATGGCAGGCACCCAGCAGTTGGCCGACTGGAGGTAAGTAGGAAAGGAGGTGTGTCTGGGACGGGAGGCGTGTCTACTACTCACCCAGAGAGCTGCTGGGTGGGCCTGTGCTGTCAATTCCGTGGTTTAGAAAGAACTTTTTTTTTTTTTAAAGATTTTATTTATTTATTTGAGAGAGAGAGAATGAGAGAGAGCAAGCACATGAGAGGGGGGAGGGTCAGAGGGAGAAGCAGACTCCCCGCCGAGCAGGGAGCCAGATGCGGGACTCGATCCCGGGACTCCAGGATCATGACCCGAGCTGAAGGCAGTCGCTTAACCAACTGAGCCACCCAGGCGCCCTAGAAAGAACTTTTTAAATTAAAGGAAGATTATGTGGAATATGACTGCGGTGTAATGAGAATTCATTTTTAAATAAATGTACCAGGACATAAGAAAATCAGCTTTCCTGGGCGCTGGACACTGGGGAGGGTATGTGCTATGGTGAGCGCTGTGAATTGTGTAAGACTGATGAATCACAGACCTGTACCCCTGAAACAAATAATGCATTATATTTTTAAATTTTTTTAAAAATAATAATATATAATTTGTAATAGCAAAATTTAGGAGCTATTAACATGCATTGACATTAGAATTTATTATTGATAATTATAATACCCAAGAATATATTTATAAGCATATACTAAAATAAATTCTAAATTGATAATGTTTAAAAAAAAAAAAAGAAAATCAGCTTTCATTACCTACCTTATGGTCAGTTGCCATTGTCGACCCCAAATTCAGTTACATCATTTAATCACCCATATAATTCACGGACTTGCCTCCGGATGAGTTTTGGTTTGTTTCTCAGAATTAAATTCCACTCCCGGAAAACAAAGATGTGGCAGCAATGAAAGAATGCAGAAGGGAGTCCCTGAGGCTCGTAAGCAATTCTAGAAAGTGTTCTCAAGGTGTTTGGAGACATGGGCACATTGGAGTTGTAGCCGACCTCCCAGGGGAGAGCTTGACAGAATGGGGCTTTATTTGGACTGGTAAACTCTGGCATGTTTGCTGAATGTGTCTCTTCAGTTAATAGTCCTATCTGCTAGATCAAAGTCCATTTTCCACAGACCCCAGAGGCCCACCGCTGACAGCCACCGGCACACCGTACCCCCTGTATCTGTTTCCAGCACCCCACTAGTCCTACTCACTGCCTTTCTCACCAACACCTTGCTCTGTTGTTTTTATGGCCACTTTCCATTTTTCCTTGTACTCTCCGCCCACTCCATCCCAACACCACCACAGTGCCCCTCACCAGGGGCAGAGCCAAATGACAATCCCCAAGTTGTGTCCAGCTTCCCATAGCCCTCCCGGCTTTGTCAGCCCAAACATCAGGGCATCCCTCTCTACCTTCTGACAGTCTCCATACCAACCATAGAGCCTCCCTTAAGTTCCTTTCCTGATCTAAAAGGCTATTGTGAATGAAGAGCTCTCAGTACAACAAAGAGGGGTGGAGATAGAAGCCCCCAGGCAAGCCTCAAATGCAGCTTCCTCTATTCCTCCATTCAATTTTCTGACCTGTAGAAACAAGAGAGGACACAGGCTCTTTCCTGCAGCCCCACTCATTTCCCACTGACAACACCCGCCAAGTCCACCCCCACTCACTGGAAACACTTTCAAAGCAGTGGATTCAATTCTGGTTCTTCATGACCTGGGGCAAGTTACCTAACCGTTATGAGCCTCAGTTTCTTCTTCAGTAAAGTAGGGATAAAAATGCCTACCTCATAGAATTGCTGGGAGGTTTAAAGTAAGATAAAATACAAAGCACTTGACCTGTATTTATCATGTATTATACTAGCACCTGGTACATGACAGGCAATAAATAAATCTGTTATCTTCCCTCCCCCCCCCCCCCATTCACGCTGGCTCATGCTCTGGGAGACTGCCTTCCCTCTCCAGCTCATTAGAGACAGCAACCAAGTGGAAAAGCTGTCTCACCAACTGGTTTTTTCTCCCCCCTTTTTCTCTTAAAAGACCACACATATATGCTATACTACTTTTTTCCTGTCTCTTTCAGCATTTTTTACAGCTCATTTAATTTCAGCAAAACTCACATACTCACTCATACAGATTTTCCTTTGCCTCCTCCCTCCTCAGCTCTTACCTGGTTACCACAGAAAACACTTAAAGCTGACACTTTCTTTCCAGTCTCTTCTCCATTTCATGTGTGGGCCAAAGAACATCCATAATCATGGCTAATAAACAAAAGAGAAGTACTGATGCTAGACTTGTATCAAAAGAATGCCACGTCTATGGAAGAAACAGCAGCTAAAAAGTCAAGAAGCCATAACATCAGTTTCTAAATGTAAATGTCAAAAAATGCTATCAAAATCGCTACAAAAGTGTCTACTTTTTTTTTCATTCATCCTTTTCCCCAAGTTGCAAAGATGATTTTTATATTTTTAAAATTCAGATAAATTCTAATTTTATTAGGTGCTAAATGGGCTTTTATGGGCAAGTCTCTGGATTAATCACTTTTAATAGATCTGTGGGAAAACAAGCCTTTGAGCGCCACACAACCCAGATCATAAGAACTCTTGAAAGATAACCCACTTTCAGGAAAATGGCTGCCAATAGTACTTCTATCAAGATGTGTCTGACTCTTATTAATTCTACACACATCTAGTCAACCTTCAGTTAATCTAATTGTTCATTCAACAAGCATGTAATTAATTGATCAGCTGGTACATGCCTGAGCATTGTGCTAGCCACGGAGAGAATTCAAAAGTATGTTAACATTTCCAAACAGCAGGAACATACAACTTCTAGTTTTCAACGTTTTTTTTTTCTTCTTTTTAACATAAGCTACAAATTTCTCATTTATAATGCTACGATATCCTACCTCACAGAGTGCAATAACCCATTAAAATGCACGCACAGTCCCCTGTTTGGGGGTCTTAAAAGGTAGAGGGAATATTTACCTCCTCTCCCCAGAACTTAAGCTGAACTTGTAACTTGCCATTCTTCCCATTCTTGCAATGTCCTCTTTCTCACTCACCAACAAATGTGTTCCTGCCCACTCCTTCAGAACAGCACTTAAACTTCATAGCACTTGGGAGGCTTATCTGATGAGCTCATCTATTCAACAACCCCATGAGCTCGTGAGAACCAACTTTTTTAATTTGGCTTTTAATTGGGGAGGAACCTTTATCTTAAAAAAGAAGCTCCATATTTATAAAACCAACAAAGAGCCTTGTTTTCCCATCTCCCATTCAGGAACACCCACGCTCACGGCAGCCATTACAATCCTATCATGCAGCAGCCTGCGCTATTGACTGGTCATGTGACCCTTCCAGCAGCCCAGCCCTTAAATGTGGGCGTGGCCCACGTGATGCGGCAGCAGCCAACCAGCACCACTTCCTCCCGGAAGAGTAAGCAGCACCAGTCCTCTGCGAGGTAGGTGGTGAGAGTCGCCCTTGTGGAGAGAAACCTCAGAAGACCGGAAGTTAGAGAAACCCCTTAGCATTAGGGAGTGTCAGCATGTGCTCTGAGTTCCGGGCATGGAACAGGGAGTGGCCGGCAGAATGTTTGCTGAATGTGTCGTGCCACTGCCTAGTGCTAGGGTTTGAAGGATGCACTCACTCTCATTTCTCTTCCCCGCCGCTTGTCTTTCCGTCCTCCCTGCCCTGCCCGCACCCCACCGGGAAGGGCCTGGAATTCCGGTGTCTAATGCCTGGGTCTGAAGCCATTCGTGCCCTTTCACTTCTGTATAAAACACTCAGACTCGCCTCTGAAGTTGCACTTTGGAAATCATAATAATGTTTTTTTAAAAATGGTAGAGAAATGTGCTTTCTTTGAAATCTAAGGTCAGAAATCTAACTCACTTCCGTGAACTCTTAAAAACAAGACAGAAAAGGCCACATACTGCATGATCCCATTTAGATGGCATTTTGGAAAAGGCAAAACTAGATCAGGAGTTGCCAGGGACTATTGGGTGGGAGAGGAGGGGATTGACAGGTAAGGAGCATGAGGGAACTTTCCAGGGTGATGAAAAATTCTCTGGATTGCCAGGGGCTACGTGTACAACTCTCAAAACTCATCAAACACTTCCAAAGGGTGACTTTTACTGTATGTAAATTATACCTCAATAAACTTGTCTTTTAAAAGGTAAGAGATCTCCAAATTAAAAAAAAAAAAATTGAGATCAAGATCCTGTGGCTGCAGAATTGCTCCTACATTTTTCTCCAGAGTCCCTGACTTGGAGGCACTTAATTGCTTATTGGAATAGGTTAATCAGGACCAAAAATCCAGTACGTAAAATGTCTAGCGACTTTTGGTTTCCTACTTCCTCATTTAACCAGGTGCCAAAAATTAGGCTTGCCTTTTTTTCATTCTCCTTTGAAGATTAACCCAGGAGCTGACTTCCTTCGAGTTGTCGTTCTTCTTCAAGATTCCTTATTTGGGTGTTTCTGACAACTCTGGGACATTCATCTCAGATTTGTGGCAGCCCTGTGACAACACAGCCTTGTCATTATTAGATTGGCTGGCAACAGAGGCCACCATCTCAACCCTTTGCTCTATCATGCCCAGCCGTGTGGGTGGTCACACAGAATACCAGTCTGACCCTGGGCTGAGCTTAGCATCCTCATGGCTCACCTTGTCAAGTAGGGACAGTAAGAACTCTTAGCCTCCCAACCTGTTGACAGGTCCCTCCCTGTTGCCCACTCACCACCCAGCTGGCTTTATGAAGGCTCATTGCCAGTGCACTTCAAGATCAATATAATTATACTGAAAGTTTTGTATTTGCCTATTTTTAAGACCAATGCCTTAAGCAAAACAGAAGGCTCTCCCTTGTTGGGTGGTGCAGCCAGGCACCCTTTTCTTTTAACAATGCCAAGTGAAGATATTTTAACTGCTGAAGTAGTGAAAACATAATCTCAAAATTGCAACATAGTAACAATAACAAATGTATGGGTTTATGCTAAGTGCAAACAGTGGAACAATCTTATCAGTAAAACTTATTGCCAGCCCCCAGAAAGGAACAAGCAACACATCTGACACCAGCTATATAGAAAATTAAATAAATCTACAGAATTATTTTCATCTTCCTGCCTTCCTTTTAGCTAGGAAGTACTAGAATCTCTAAGGACATATAAGATTCTTAGAAATTTCATTGGGCTCTCGCTGTATGGATACAACCAAGGTCAGCAAAGGTGGGGAGGGGGATGGGAAAACGTAAGGTATGTTTTTCCCGTAAGTTAGCAGAAACTACGTTTGCTAATTTTTTTTTAAAGATTTTATTTATTTGACAGGGAGAGAGGACAAGCAAGGGGAGCGGCAGGCAGAGGGAGAAGGAGGAGCAGGCTCCCTGCTGAGCAGAATGCCTGACGCAGGGCTCGATCCCAGGACTCTGGGATCATGACCTGAGCCGAAGGCAGACACTTAACCGACTGAGCCACCCAGGCCCCTCATACATTTGCTAACTTGATAAGGAATTTTGAGTCGATCAAAATCAAGATTAAAAGGTCCCTATTTAAGTACACCTTTTCCTCTTGTGTTTTGCCCGCGTTTTCTCATTACAGTTCAAACAGACTGGTAAACTTCCTCTGAGGCTCAGGTATCAAAGACATGAGTGTTTTAGTTTCATAAGTTGCAAAACAGCCATTCGCAAGGAAACCAAAGCTTTATGTGACAAATAACATTTCTTTCAACTCCCTTTAAGACAAGACCCATGTACATTTGGAGAATGACAGGACAGAGCTTAGGAAGTCAGGCCTTGACCCTGAAGACAGTGGGGGGGTGCTGCAGTGGGGCAGACAACCTTGAGACCCTGGGCACTGCATCTGCCCCCAAGGACCAGCCCAGTCCTTGGGCACAAGCCCTCTCCCTCTCCTCAAACCCCTTTCTCCTGCTGGGAACAGGCACATGGCCCCAGACCAGAGCCCAGAGAAGGTCAGGTCCCTGCCGCCACATGTGTAGCAAGTCACTGAAAGAATGAGCTCAAGAGGCAGCCACTTTTGCAGTTACAAAAAACATCTGAGTGCCCTGAACTTCTAACTTGGCGAAGCTGGTGTCCCTAGACAGTTGCGCTCCTTGGCAGGAGCTGCGGGGCCTCCCTGAGCGTGTGTGGCTTTGTCGTTACAGAAACGTCTCCACCTGTGAGGTGTCCTCCTCACAGGCCATCAGCTCCCCTCAGCGGTCCAAGCGCGTCAAGGAGAACACGCCTCCCCGCTGCGCCCTGGTGCACAACAGCCCGGCCTGCAGCTCCTCCGTCACGTGCGGGTGGGGCGACGGGGCCTCCAGCACGACCAGGGAGCGGCAGCGGCAGACGATTGTCATTCCTGACACCCCCAGCCCCACGGTCAGCGTCATCACCATCAGCAGCGACACGGATGAGGAGGAGGAACAGAAGCATGCCCCCACCAGGTGAGGCCGGGCCACCTGGAGGCTTCCAGGAAGGAGCAGGACCGGGGTGCGCTGTGTGCTCACACAGACAGTGCTCTGTGGATCTGGGCCCCTTTCCATCATCGGACATGATGATCTCTGTCGCCTGGCCCCTCCATTTGTGTTTTGCCATGGCCTAGAGTCCTAAAGTGATTTCAAGGGAATGTCCAACAGATTTTCCATATTTGTTCAATGCCAAAAGAATTGTGAATCACTTTGGTAGTGCAAAATAGTTATAGGCCCTATACATTCGGGAGACTTGAGACCGATTGTACACAGTGCCAGTGTATTTCAACTCCTGTAAGCTTAAAAATCTCTGCCTTGGGCGGTTGAATTTATTCCCAGTTGGTCAGGATATTTTTCTAGCATCGCCTTGGCTCTCTCAGAATTCAAAATAATTGTCCAATTAATCAGAAATTTCTGTGTCTGATTAACCCAATCTTTCAAACTGCCAGTTGGCTCTCCACCCAGAGAGCATTACTGTTTATTCCAAAGTAGTAAGAACTCATTTTACTCTGTGTGTGCTTCCTGGGAAGGGGAGAGGAATATTTATTACATTTGCAAGACTATTAACCCTGGCGCCAAAGCCTCTTTTCCTACATTTTCCAGCCAGACTTCAACGGAGTGCGGTTTGTACTTGGGCTACCTGCTGAGCCCCTGGACCAGGCCCCTCTGGAACAGTCAGTCCCCTGGCCTTTTGCAGCCCCAGGGGCCCCGGGGCCTTGTAGATCCCAAAGCCTCACAACCCCAGCTGCCATTGGGACCAAGAGTCAGGGAAGGGGGAGGCCGGCCACTGCTGAGCCCATCTCTGGCAGCCAGCACGTGTACCGGGACCTGAGGCGAAGCTTAATGTTCACAGGCCCCAATTATTAATTCCTGATTGGATACAATGTCACTAATTAGTAATCACAAATTTTCTTGATGAAATAATAAATTCTCACACCTGAAATCATTAGCAAATGTACAGATAGGCTAATTAAAACACTCTCGCTATAGCTATCCCTGCAGGCTGTCCGCTTCCCATCTTTAGAATGAACTCAGTATTTTGCTTTGTTTTTCATGAGAGAGCTAGTATATGTCTCATTCCAGTGTCCTCTTTCCCTGTTTAGTGTCTCAGCCTGGTCTTCACTGTGTCTCAGAAAAGAATGTAGTAGAGCCCTTCTGAGACTGGTGTCCGTCCCTTTTTTGATAATAACCCCATGTTGAGTCAATACTCCGTCCTCCCCAGTATCTCATGCCCCCCAGCCCAGGAATATCATGGGCTCAGGTGGTCCCATCACAAAGAGAAAGGCTTCTCCCAGCCCAGGGCAGCCTGTCCCCATGTTTGTAGCATGGGCCATAAAACGGGCTGAGCAGCCCCACACAGCTCTTTGCTACAACTGGGAAAAAGAAAAAGCAATTTAAAAATCTGACAATCAACTAGATTGGATTATCGTTTTTGAAGTATGAGGTTTGAATTGACACAGAGCCTCAACGTATGTGCTCAGGAGAGAACTGAACAGCATGTCTGAGGAAAAGGGAGGATGAGAAAGCGATCTCTCCACCAATCAGACGGCTGCCAGGGCCGAGCACTGCGCCAGGCCAGAGCGCAGACTGCTTCCCCAGTGGTCCCCAAAGCCCCAGAAAGACACCGAACTGAAATTCTTGGCAGCATGTAAGGACCTCATTGTAAATCAGCTGAGACGTAGGGGAGGGCAGGGAACAAGCCAATGGGCAGGCACTCATGTGAGGGACAAGCACCAGTAAGTGACGGTGGGCTGCTGAGGACCGGAGCTTCATAAACTGGAAAATGCAGCGACCCGCCTGAGACATTACACCGAACGCAGGAAGCTGCAGATTGAGGCCAGAGAGTTATCGTGAAGGCTTCCAGCTGTCCGGTTGTGACAGGAAACTCAAAGAAAGGAATAATCATGTTTTCTGGAGAGATCAAATGACTGTTGGCCTTAAAAAAATGTTTCAAGACCCAAGAAGATAGGAAAGCATATTTGAGCCTGAGTAGGATCACACAGAAACCTGTAGCTGTTTTATTTATAAACCACTGTATAATGTATTCATGTTATTGTGACTACCTTTTGGAGTGAGAGAAGAACGGGGAGGAAATATGATTACTCGTTCTTAAAAATCAGAATTATCATAAAGTGTAACACAGTAAATATTTATTGGCCCTGCCAGCGTGAGATACTATGCTAGGCACTGCAGGTGTTACATAAATAAGGTAGACAATCTCTGTCCTCAGGAGGTTTGCAGGGTAATAAGCGAGATACGACATGTACAAATCATAACACAAAATGGAATACCAGCCCCATAA
The DNA here is from genome assembly GCF_054177405.1 of Leptonychotes weddellii. NCBI lineage: Eukaryota > Metazoa > Chordata > Mammalia > Carnivora > Phocidae > Leptonychotes > Leptonychotes weddellii. The sequence goes on from NC_138380.1 coordinate 12,727,507, forward strand.
AAACCAGCAGAGTACTGTGGATGTTCAAAGGGAAAATAGCTTGAGGAAATAGAGGTCAGAGGTCCAAAGGGTGTAGATAAATAGGAGAGAGGGTGAAATTGCGAATTCCAGCGAGGTGGGTGGGAGAGCTGGAGCCTCAGAGGTAGGCTGGCAGGATCCAGAGCACAGAGGGGCAGCTGATTCAAGGGCAAGTGCGAGGCAAGGACCACAGGGATTTCAGAATGGAAAGGGGATTGGAGGGTCTCCCCTTCAGTGAGGGTGGTCCGCTTCAGGAGATACCTGACCCCCAATATTTGGCGCTGTTCGTTGCTGGAGCAGAAGGATGGTCAGCAGCTCCTACTTTGTGAGGAGGACCCCAGAGCATGAGGGGGCAGGCTGGGGAGAGCAGATTAAAGGGGAGGGGAGTCCTGACAAACCTTCACTGAGTGTTCTCATTTGCACTGTCCTGTGCATCATTTGATGGGGGGTACAAGGCAAGTAGTTCTCCCATTTGACAGGTGAGGAAGCTAAGACCCAGGAAGGGTAGGTGACTCAGCCCCGATTGATGAAGATTCTAAGTAACAGAATCGGGAATCGGGTCCCCTGCCATTGAAAACACGGCAGTCTTGATTATTAGCAAAAATAACTGATTTCTCTTCAGTCATGGGTTTGACAAAGATAAACTCTGTCCTGCCCCCTCCTCCGGCCACCACCATGCTCTCACACGGTCACGTCCACAGTCTGTTCACCGAGCCCCGACCTGGTGCCACACATTAGTCAGCAAGAGGGTAGAAGTCAGCTCTTCTCATTCTTCGAGAAGATGCTTTAAAGTGAGGAGGTCAACAAAACCCCGCCACCTGCTTTTCCTCAGTGAGTTGCTCTTGGAATAGGGGGCCCTGTGGGCATGGCTGGAGAATTGGTCTAAAGATAGAAAAACCAAACTGGTATTTTTCTGGGTCGCCCAGGATGAGGTCGTAGAACGAGTCCTATTTTAAATATTTATAAAATGATTTTGATTAGAGGAGCACCTGACTGTGCTGAATAAGCCATCTTCTCTCCCTTGAAATCTCCTCGGACCAAGTTCATTGGTCCATGTCTTATTATTCAGACCCTTTGCCAACCCGGCCTTGCACTGAAACTGTCCTTTAGAGGCAGTACCACACGACCTCTGGGCATGGGGGTAATTTTGAAAGTGCGTCACCAAAGTGGCTCTTGTCAACTGACCAGGTAGAAACCATTTTGTCCAGTGTTCTTGTTCACTCATTTATTCGTTCACTTAATTACCTGGATATTTCTGGAAGACGTGGGGCACAGCTACTTCTGGCCTCACTTGGCACGTGTGAGTAGCCGCTCCTGAGTACCACCGCCAGGGTTGCCAAAATGTAAACTTTAAGAAAGTTGATTCATTCATATCACTCGGTATTTTTTTTTTTAAGATTTTATTTATTTATTTGACAGAGACACAGCGAGAGCGGGAACACAAGCAGGGGGAGTGGGAGAGGGAGAAGCAGGCTTCCCGCAGAGCAGGGCGCCCGATGCGGGGCTCGATCCCAGGACCCTGAGATCATGACCTGAGCTGAAGGCAGATGCCTAACGACTGAGCCATCCAGGTGCCCCATCACTCGGTATTTTAAACAGGGATCACTCTTAAAATGGTTTTGTAAAAAATATCTGACCCTTAATGTTCTTTTTTATACTACACTGAAAATCTCGAGCAATTACTCTCTTTAAAAGGCATAGTCAGGACACTGATAAACTGCTGCTCAAAAGACTTGGGCCTGGAAAAGTGGACATCTGCTTCCCAGAGGGCAACACGCTCCTTTAGGATTACACGGGCAAAGTCGACTCCAGGCGGACCCCGTGTCCATGGCCGGCCACCTGCAACCCTGTCACTCCTTCCGTCCGCTCCTGGTTTGTAAGCCTGAGTGAAGAAACGGGAGCCCGGCACACGGTATCATCTGAAGGGGCGTTGTTGTTCTGCAGTGTTAAGTTGCAGTGTACCCCAGGGCTGAAGGAGAGTTCAAGCATCTTGACTCCTCTCGGGAGACGGAAGGATGGTTGGTCAAGCTGACTTCACCGCATCCTCTTCACATCCTCCTTTGTTCCTTCAGAACACGCCTGCGGGTTGAGTAGTGTGGTGAAGGGGCTATGTTTTGAAGAAGAGACACTGCACCCGCCTATGCCCAGCAGCCTGTCCTGACGCTGCAGCACATTCCAGAGCCGTCGCTGACACAGCGCAGCTCCGCGGGGCAGAGGGAGGAGGGGGCGGGAAAGGGCCTGGTACCACAGGGCAGAGCGGTGCTCAGCCGCTGGATTGCGGACAGAGCTGGAAGAAGAAAGAACAAGCGCTTCTGCAGCGGGGCGGTGAGGGTGGGCTCCTTCCATGCCTTGCTTTGGATTTCTCTAGAAGATCGTCATGTACGACAGTCCTCCTGGCGATATGTACATGTGTGAGAGAGAGAGACATACAGGCAGATATCACACTGGGTGGATAATAGAACTTAAATAGAATGTATGCACCAAATTTAAAATGTAGATTTTTTCTCACTCATGACTTTAAATTGGGAGCTGTATACCACATCGGAAGGAGCACATTGGCCTGGAGGCATCGGCTTTGGGCCCCTCTCCTCACAAGGCTCAGGGCACTCAACCGCGTATTTCTAATTGGGTGGAGGGGGAGGGGAGCAGGACGACGAGCCATACGCATCCCCCGTGAAGGTTGGGGGGGACAGCAGATGTCACGTCCATCAGCTGAGACAGCCGTCCCTGTGCACAGCCCCGTGCCCCGTTCTTAGAGAAGACCCCTGGCACCGGAACCAGAAGGAGGAGTTACAGTTAATGTTTTCACTGCTTGTGGGTAGGAAGGGGGAGGTTAACGGAAACGATACGGCACAGTGATTCAGTGAGTGCAAGCTCAGGATAACTCAACAGCAAAGAAACATAACCTGACTACAAAGCAGGCTAAGGATTGAATAGCTGTTTCTTAACAGAAGATTCATAAGTGGCCAACAGCTATATGAAAAACTCCTCAGCATCACTCATGATCAGGGAAACACAAATCAAAACCACAGTATCACCTTATACCTGTCAGCACAGCTGTTATCAAAAGAACAAAAGAAGGTGTGGACGAGAATATGGGGAGATTAGAGCCCTTGCGCACCGTTGGCGGGAATGGAATGCAAACTGGTGCAGCTACTATGAGAAACAGTATGGAGGTTCCTCAGAAAAATTAAAAATAGAGCTACCATTGATCCAGCAGTCTCACTTCTAAGTATTTATCCAAACGAGTGAAACCAGGACCAAAGAGATAACTGTCCTCCCACGTTCATCGCGGCATTATTCGCAACAGCCAAGATGTGTCCATCAGATGAGTGGACAGACGAGTGAGTAAAGAAAGCGTAGCACACAGTAGAGTTCCACACACAGTGGAATGCTAGTCAGCCTTAAAGAGAGGGAAATTCTGCAATATGCAAAAAACCTCTCAACACGAGATTTCTAAAATAGTCGAGTTCGTAGAATCAAGCAGTGGGATTTCCCTCACCAGCGGTTTGAGTTAAGCAATACCTACACCTGTAGTCAGCAACACTGTACCGTATACTTACTTTTGTTAAGAGGGTGGTGGATCTCCTGTTAAATATTCTTACAGTCAGTAGTGTAATATTCTTTACTGCCCAGTCTTGCAGTGAGGATCGGGGGGACCGTGTCTACGAAACACTTTGACCAGTAGTTGTGCATCCAGTAAATGTTGCCTATGGTTATTAATCAGTGTTGTAGTAAGAAAAGAGTGGTGTTTCTCACATACAGCATTGGCTATGGAATCAGAGCAGTGAAGGAAGTCACATACAAAGTTGATTGGTGGAGATGAGTTTTGACCCCCGTCTTGAAGGATGGGGTTGACTGAGATTGGCAAATAGAAATCAGAAACACATTCCAGGTAGGGCCCTACAGGGCAGGAGTCACAGGCTCGTGTCCACTCCTCCAGCAGGGTTTCCTCCATCGGGGCTGGTTTCTGCACTTCCAAGCTCTTTATTTCTTTCCATCATTTTAAAATGACGAAAATCAGCTATCGCCATGACAACACAAAGCAATTTGTGAACTCTGGACGCTTTGTTCTTTACTCAGAAGCGGTGTTCTGCCGAGGACACTTAAGGAAGTATTTCTCGTTCTACTCCTCTCTCTCTCTCTCAGTTCCATTACCCAGTTCATAATGAGATTGATAAACTATCAGTAATAATTAGACACTGTAGTGGAATGAATCCCAGTAGAGTCAATACATATGAGCCAGAAGAATCTGTAGCAGTAATGTCAAATGTGTGCTCATTTTAAAGTGACTCATTTAACAGCTTCCCATTTGTTCTTGAATCTGCATAGTGTATTCGGGCAGAGCACAGAGATTTTTAACAGTAGAAGAGATTAAAAACAGAGCCATCAAATTAATTCGCCTTTTCCACCTGTCACAGGCAAATCCAAAAAGATAGGTAAATTAGCCCTGGACTGTGTTGTTACCTCTTTGCTCATTAGGCATGATAAGCTCTGAAAACAAAGGATGGGACCCATGAACTGTTCATAGAGGTTTTATCCTACACTCCTTGATAGATACCAAGACACTGACATGCAGGATCCTCAGCCTCTGGAGGAAAGGCTCACTACCTATTGGGTTTTCATCAGGAGGTAGCCCTAACTTCTCACAGGTCATCCAAACTAAGCTGTCAACTGTTGCAAGACTCTTACTAGCAAGCCGTCCTTTGGTGACCAGAAGCTCACTTATTCACAAAGTGGCCCATTGTATGTTTAGATTCTTATTCATACTGAGCTGAAGCTTCTCCACAATTTCCAAATTTGAATTTTATTACAGCTGGGCTGTGTGTATGTATATGTTTAATTTGCTCATTTCCTAAACAACTCAGAACCTGAGGAAGATGTGGTCGGCAGGAATTGGCCAGGTCTGGGTCTACATGTAAGGTACACTTACTGTAGACATTTATTTCCTCTCTAAATTAGGAGTAAGCCAAATCCTATTTTGAGTGTCTTTAATAATAAATCTTTATGGGACCCTCCCAGTAGGATCCTTTCATGCCACTTTCCCTCATAGATTTCAAAGCAGGCTGGAAGTGGAGGGACGTCCAGGGTCACACCAGTGAATGGACAGTGGAGCCGGGACTGGAACACCTAGACACATTTGGAAGCCAACCTCTGCTCTTCATTGTGGGGTCAACCACCCGCAGACTGCGCCGCTGTGTGTGTGGGTTGGTTACACAGACCTGGCTGTGGCAGAAGCTGAGTGAAGGACAGGGCAGCACATTTCCCCGCAGCCCCTCCGGAACTGGGCGCTGTACGGAGTCACAGCCTCGGGGGCCTCTTCTCCCTGGTCCTGGGGACCATTTTGTGATGGTGTATGCATGGGGGGAGAGAGGAGCCCTAGGTTAAGTCCACTTTTGGGCTCTTGTGCATAATGCTGCTGTGAACACTGGCGTACGAGTATCTGAGTCCCCACTCCGATCCTTTGCACGAGTACCTAGGAGGGGCATTGCTGGGTCCTAGGGTAATTCTATGTGTAGCTTTTTGAGGAAAAAGCGTATGGGTTTTTTGTATTTCAACTGTTACAAGTGGGAAGCATAGGTCTTTATTAATTAAAAGGTATCTGTTTTATCAAAGTGAATGTGAAGAGCTGTAAATATATGCAGTCAATCCATTCCTCACCTTCCTTTGAGTCCCTAACAATTGTCATCGGTACAACTTATTTGACAGTTCATCATAGAAGGCTTTGTGACATCCATTATTCTCTTTAACCGATTATTTTAAAGCTTTTACTGTTTAACTTGTCATGTTTTTATACAGTCCCCCACTGAAATTTTAATCACCTCGAGGGCAGAGGCATGTATTATATCTCTTTGAACAGGAATTCCCCGTAGCACCTACCACAGATCTCCAAGGTATCTAATGAGTTTTCATTTCTTTCATATCAGTCTTCTGGTTTATTCATAGACTAGAAACTTCTCCATCAAACCCGTACCTTGATAGAATCCACTTTGCCTGGATCTGTTTTGGCAAACCTGTTTTCACATGTTAAAGGAGGTAACACGACCAGTAACAGTGATAATAGCAGCTAACTTTTATACGCTCACTACACGTCATACACTCTTCAAAGCACTTCCGTGTGTGTTCTCGCTTCTCAAAGTCAGCCTATGTATGGAGGTACCGTCGTTATCCATGTTTGACCGATAAGGAGACAGTCACTCAGAGGTTGAGTATCTAGTTGCCCAAGGCCACACAACCAGCAGGTGCTGAAGGTGGGCCTCTGGCTACAGGGCCCATATTCTGAGCCACAGACATGGTTAGGGAGGGACCTTCTACCCTACAGCAAGAAGGACAAAATGTGCAGCCGCTGGAAGAATTATTCAGCCCAGATGTCAGTAGTGCCAGGCTTTGGGGAGCAGGGGGATTCAGACCTTCTGCGGGCTCACCTCCCAGCCCCTCCAGCCTTTTGTAGGTCCTTCCACTTAACCGGCTTTCCAGGGCTCTCGAGCTTGCCCACTTCTCTGCTGCCCTTAGAGTGGCAGAGATCTATCTTGGAAAGAGTCTGGCCTGTGACTGGCCGCGTGACCTTCAGCGAGACACCTGGGGGAGGGGGGTTGTGGTTCCATTAGGCGCTCCATAAATAGCAGCTGCTTCTTTTAGCAAATTAGTTGGAAACTGACCATCTTACGTAGGCAGTCGATATTTCTTAAAAATAGATGATCAGTATACAAAAATAGATGCAAATCCATTTTTAAAACCTTCACAATAAGCAACAAATTCCATATCCATCATTCCACCAGCCTGTCCTGGAGGCAGACAGAATTGGTTCCCAGAGGAGCCGCACCAACATAAATATCTCAGGAAAGAAAATGCGCTGGCCACAAGCCATCCAGAGCTCGTTCCTCCCAATGAGCGTAGAACGAAGTCTCGGATACAGGAGGAAAAGAGATTCTGAGCAACTCTCTTGTAGGCATCATCCCCGTGGGGGCCCTTCTGACCTCCCCTAGACACAATGCCGTCCCCTCCCTGGTCCTTGGCCCTGGCTGGGGGGAAGCTTCAGGGGGGCCAGGCCTCCCCCTGCGAAGGGGACTCTCCGACGTCTGGGTGGCCTGCGCCATGCCATCATCACACATAATACCCCACAGCACAGACGTGGCTGAGGGTGTCCCGTCCAGCTCCCGATCTCTCTCTCCCAGCGTGTCTGAACCGTGTTGTGTGTGGTCAGCCTCTCAGGCCCTCGCTCTTCATCCACCCCTCTCTCTGCATCCTGCTTCCACTTGGATGTTTCGCTCCCTCCTACTTGAGTTCGGCCGATCTCCCAGGCCCTGAGCCTAAGCTGATGGGTGCGCCCCTCCCAGACCAGGGCCTCAGGCTGCGGGGTCTCGCTGGGCTTTCTCTGCTTACTGAGATGTCCCCTCCTGGTGACTCAAAGGGACTGCCACACAGCTGTGGGCCACAGGTGCCTCCCCTGCAGGTATGCTGAGCTCTGCTGCAGGGGGAGAGCCCAGGGCCACCTGGAAGCTTCTCCCCCGGTTCCAGAAGCACCTGTGGGCCCAGCTCCAGCCCCTTTCTCCTGTCTTCACATGTCCCCCCGCTGCTGGTTGGACGGGTGATGCTTGTGTGCCTAGTCTCCCCTCCCCTGTCTCAGAGCACCGAGAGGGGGCTTCTCACACAGCCAGTTCTGGAATGCTGCTTGCTGTCTCACTTCACAGCCGCCTCACGATTCTGATTTCTCCCTTTCCGTTTTCAGCACCGTCTCCAAGCAGAGAAAAAACGTAATCAGCTGTGTCACGGTCCACGACTCTCCCTACTCTGACTCCTCCAGCAACACCAGCCCCTACTCCATGCAGCACCGTGCTGGGCACCACACCAACACCTTTGACACTAAGGGGAGCCTGGAGAACCACTGCCCTGGGAACCCCCGAACGATCATCGTGCCACCCCTGAAAACCCAGGCCAGCGAAGTGTTGGTGGAATGTGATAGTCTGGTGCCAGGTAATTGGGGGCCGGGGCAGGCCAGGAACACCTCTCTGCCTCTCTGCATGCTGGTTTTCTTGTTGTGTTGTGTGAGAGCTAATGAGCCCCGGGTTATTGTAGCTCCTTACCCAAGCATTTCGCTCAAGTAGCCAGGGTAGGATTCCGCTTAACATCACGTTGTATAAGCAGTGTTTTAACTTTTTTATTTCTGTAATGAATACCTCGCTGACTTGACAGCGGCTCTCCCACTGACTAGGTTGATAAAAATATGAAATAAAAGCCACCCAGCTCCCTATTTGCTGGTCTGGGATGACACCTGGCTTAGGGAGATCCTGACCGAGTTGAACAGCTTCCTGTGTGGAAAGAACCTTCTCCGAGTCTTGGCAGGTGAGGGTGACGTAGGCTTACCTCGGCATCCCCTCAGAGCTCGCTGTTGGGAGGAGAGGTCATAGCGAGTGTGCTTGTCTCCTCACACGCTGCTTGAGTAAAAGGAGTCCTTCCATCCTGTGAAGGCCTGAAAACTAGACTCTAGAATAAAGGCTGAGAGCGTAACCTTCCAAATACACTTAGTGGCTCCCCCCAGATTTGGTAGTACCTCTTCAGTGACTCCCTTGTTCATGCTCACCAGTGGAAGAATTTAGGGAGTAAACCGGAAGCCATCTGCTTTTCTGCCACAAACCATCACCAGCCCATCCAAGGCAGACAGCACCTTCACGATAGCACTATTTAGGAGGAAAGACGTACAAACTGCCAAAGAAGATTTTGTTTAGATTCAGGGAGCTATTCATCAGGAAGGACCCCCGTCTGTGTCACCTGCTGCAGGAGACCTTGGAACCTTCTTGGGGTGGTCACCACACGTAAGACACACTAGGCATGGGCCATTCAGGTTCTGCCGCTGAGAGTGACCTGAGGGTGAAGAGCAGAATTCAGGATGGGGTCTTTAGGGACTTTTCTAGCCCAGTGCCATAGGCGAGCCCACATAGTGTGGGACACAAGGACATCTCTTTCCAGAACCTTCTTTCTCTTACCAGGCAAGGGTTTCAGTAGAAACCTTGGCAGGAAGGGATACTCTCTAGAACCGGTAAGGCAAACAAAGCTGTTCACCCAGGAGACAGAACTCCTTAGAGCAGGGGCCCTCATACTTTTCTGCTCATGTATCCCTTAAGTAATTGTTTAACACTATATCCATTGCACATTTTTAAGTTTAAATATTGGCAAAGGATATCATTTTTGTCATGTTATATGTCGTGTCACTGTTGAAGTACTTTGAATATGTGTGTCAAAACCTCAGAGCTACAGAGTCAACTCATCCAATACGTGGGGACACTGCCTTGTCCCCTCATGAGCAGCCACTCCTTGTCATCAGCCAGGCAGCCAAGCTGATTCACGTCTGTCAGAACTGGCTTCCCTGTAACAGCCACCTCACCTCTGAATTTTGTTTCGTGAATGGACGGATAGAGTAGGGACTTTCCAAAGCATCTGTAGCCTGAATACGATAAGACTGGACAGCCTTGAGTTGTTCTTACCCAAGATGGCCTGGCTTTGCTAGCAAGGGACTGTCCGTCCCTCGGGAGCTGGTCATCTTTTTCACACCTTGAGGCGGTGCACCATGTTAACTTCCCAGAGAGTGAGAAGCAATGGGAGACACGTGGATGTGAGAGAGAGAAGGTGGGAAAGGAAAACCAATAGACGCTAGGGCTGGTGAATCTATTCAGGAAAAGATAACATTTGCAAAATCAGGATCTGGAAATTCACCCTTTAAATCTTTATTGCCATGTACCCTCAAGTCTTCAGGAAGCCCTCCACGTGCTGGCTTAAATTGCAGCTGGCTCAGTCAGAAAAGTGTGCGACTCTTGATCTCGGGGTTGTGAGTTCGAGCCCCATGTTGGGTGTAGAGATGACTTAAAAAAATAAAATCTTAAAAAAAAAGATTGCAGCCTGCGATGCACGGAGCTTGGTGTGACGGGCTGTCCTGCTTAATTAACAGTAAAGGTCTCAAGACTATGTTGTCGAAACCCTTAAGGAAGCCCGGCCCTTTTATTGAGCAGGAAGAGGAGATAGTCCTTCCTCATCTGCAGTCTTAAAAACTCCAAAAACCGGGGCACCTGGGTGGTTCAGTCGGCTAAGCATCTGCCTTGGGCTCAGGTCATGATCCTGTGGGGCTCCCAGCTCAGCGGGGAGTCTGCTTCTCCCTCTGCCCCTCCCCCCACTTGCTGGTGCGCGTGTGTGCGCTCTCTCAAATAATTTTTTTTTAAGTTTAAAAAAAAAACCTCCGAAATCAAATTTTAAGTTTACAGCAAACTCGGTGGTGGTAGTGAAGCCTGACCTGAACTGGCAAGGGGCCGTTCACAGTCTCTTTGTCATAGTCATTTGTGCCGCTTAGTAAAATATCCTTGGGTTTTGGAGCAGAAACCTTCCTGGCTTTGATTACAAGGTGGTGCTCAAGGTTCTGCTGGGTGTAACCTAATACATTGAACCGTTCTAAAATCTGAAATCCTGAATTTCAAAAACGTGCGCCTCCAAGGATTTTTAGATCAGGGATTGAGACCTACGGCGCAAGGCCATGAGTTTTGTTACATCAAGAACGCCCCTGGGGGCGCCTGGGTGGCTCAGTCGTTGGGCATCTGTCTTCGGCTCAGGTCATGATCCCAGGGTTCTGGGATCGAGCCCCGCATCGGGCTACCTGCTCCGCGGGAAGCCTGCTTCTCCCTCTCACACTCCCCTTGCTTGTGTTCCCTCTCTCGCTGTCTCTCTCTCTGTCAAATAAATAAATAAAATCTTAAAAAAAAAAAGAACGCCCCTGTTCCGAGACACCTCGGGGGAACTCTGTAACAGTAATGACCCCTTTAAAATATGGATAATGGTTTATAAGAATTGGCTCAAGCTAGATCTTCTTGAGGTCATCTAGGAATTAACTTTTTTAAGGGTGGCTGGTGCTAAATTTTTCTTGGCCGTTTAAATCAGTGGGAGAGAGTGGCCAGATTTCCGCAGGTTAGAAATCTTCCAGCTTGGAGTTTTGTTGGGCTTTGGTGCCGGTGCCATTCCGTGGACGGCAACACAGTTGTGTGGAGAGTTACTGAAACTTCAAGGCCACCTAGTCCGGCCCCTAGGGAAGGCAGGCAAAGAGACTGAGGGCCGGCTTTGTCAGCGTAACAGCAGTGTTGTGTCTGGAAACCACAAAGGCAAGAGAGGACAGCTTTGTGAAGCCCGCATTTCACGCCTTGCGGGTCACATGAACCACCTCCACCGTCGGCCCATTGCGTGTGGGCAGGGGGCCGTTCTGAGCGCTTACCCCACGGCCTTTCCGCAAGAACTGTGTGATATCTGAACGGCTGAGAGTCTCTGAGGGATATTTCTGACCGAAAAGGAAAAAAGGGGGGGAAAGTCATTCTCTGCGGTAAGGCTGCTGGTTCTAAAGCAGCCAAGTGCTGCTGTCTCTGGGGGAACCCCGTGGTGTAATTTTCCGCCGTGAAGAGAGCTATATTTTCCCCTGTGAGAACATGCTGCACAGTCTTTCTGGTGACACGTAAGAGGCAGGAAGGAACTTCATTCTGGTGCCTGCGCGTCCCCAGCCTGTGGTGTTCGTCAACACTAATATATACCATTCGCTACAAAATCATCCTAGGCTCAGAAACATCAGCAAAGCAGCCTTCCTCAGCGTCCTGGTGCGCACTTGGCCCAGAGAGGCCAAGGTGTGACCTGATTGCAGCGCCACCCCCACCCCCACCCCCCACCCCCAGCTGGAGCTCCCAGGTGTTCCCTGGGCTCAAGTCAGGATGAATGCTGAGCAGGCCACAGTCCGTTTTCTCGCAGAATTCACCCCTCCTTCACGTCACCTTCTCAGGTCTCCTGGGTTAGTTGAGGTTCTCTGGGAAGGCAACAGAAAGAACTCTATGCTGCCTTAAGACACATAATTTATTGGAAGGAATTAAGAAGGCTGAGGGAAAAGTTCAACAACCATGTCCTAGGCTGGGCAGGAACCAGAATTCCCAGGACCTGGGCCACTGGTGGCCCGATGCCTGCTTCCTGGAGCACTGCTTCACCCTGACCCAGCGACTCCCAGGCGCCCAGTTTCCCATTTCCATGAGACAGGACTTGGTTGTCCCAGCTTGGAGTGGACACCTGTTCCTTGAGCATCAGCTTTAGCCAGGGGACAGGGCTCAATAACCAAGACATTACCAATAGCTAACACAGCTGATGCTTTTAAGAGCATAACACGTGACGGATACTGAGCGTTCTATATACGTTAACTCATATAAACCTCAGGACGACCCTGTATGTGGTTACCATTATTCTCCCACTTTCCCAGATACGAAAGTGGAAGCACAGAGAGGTTAACTAACTCAACCGAGGCCATGAGGCTGGACCTCGCAGGAGTCTGGCTCCGCATCCCACCCATACTTTGGAGCACCCTCCCACTCACCTAGTGCAGACGGGACCACTGGGGGCTACCTTGGGAGCCAAGGGCTGTTCCCAGGGTGGCGGATCTTTGAGAGCAGCCGGGCAGGGCTTGACCAGAGAATGTCCCTTGTGGCTCCAAGCCACACCTCAGGAGCTTGACCTTCAGCACTTGCCTTCTGCCACCCTTAGCACTTTATTCATGTCAGCAGGAGGAAATGATTCTCTTCATCTCTTGGTCCCCTGCAGGATCCCCTCCCTTATTTGGGGGCCCCCTGCTCTGACCCAGTCCCCATTCCCTGTCCCCGCAGTGATGATAGCAAGCACATACTGGGCTCTGTCACACCATTTCATCTAAAACTCCTAACCTCTTGCAGACTCAGGCTGTGGATACCTTGAGCTCAAGCTTTCTTTCTCCCTTGAATATAATTACCACAGAATGCCCAGAGAATTGAAATAACTGAGAGACAGTATCACCAGCTGGGGCCCAGACAGCAAGCACAGTTTGGGACCTGATACAGAGCAACAAGGACTCCAGCTCCATCCCAGTAACACTGTGGCCGAGTGAAGGGGAGACCCCAAAGCTCTGCCGATAGCCCACATTTGCACTTCTACCATCCCTTACCCGGCAGTGGGTCCCCCAAACCCCTCCACCCTCCTGGTTTCGGAGGGCCTTTGAGAGTCTGACTCGGTTTGGCTTTTGCACAGCTCCGTATGCCTGGGCCTGGCGGGCTCTCTCCTGGGGTGCTTGTTGCTAATACAGATTTCCAGGCACCCCACCATGGGGTTCTAATTTAGTGGGTGGGATGGGAGGACCCCCATGTGCCAATGCACGGTCAGATTGGGGGTCTCTGTGAGGACCCACTGGCTCCCTCCCCAATGAGACTGCTCTCCCTTTCCTGGAGGGGGGCTGCTACCTGTGGGGCAGGGAGGCTCCCCGTGGACTTCAGTGTGCACCCCTAGTGTCCGGTTTCCCAGACCTTCACTCTTCATGTTTCTCTCCCTCAGCAATTAATCAGTGTTCTCTCTTGCCGGCCCCAGCCGTCTCCTCTTTGACTTTGATTTCATCCCCTTGGGATTTGTAATAGAATTGATCCAACCCAGTTACGTCAAGGGCCTGCTCATTGTGATGTGTGCCTCGTTCATGCTTAGCGTCCTCTACCCCAGCCTTGCCCATTTTATCCTAGCGACCATAGGTTGTTTTTTCTTCAGGACGTGTGTGGTCCTTTTCCTGAGGCTCTGTTATCTGTACCCTGCTCATCTGTCACTGTGTCTCTGGATCTCGGCAGACAGCCCTGGATGGGGCCCGAAGAGTTACAGAGACCTCTCCTCCTTTCCTCTGTTACCTCCTTGTGCTTTTCAGTGTCCCCAGACAGAAATTCTAAAGTCCAGCGAGCTGGGACCTGCTCCCAACCGGTGGGACGGGCCAAAGCCCCAGGGAGCCAGTCCAGAGTCTGGGCAGACTCTCAGCTGGGTCTTGGGGAGATGAGGCTGATGTTGATGGGCTGGTCTCGGGAACATGCTCCTCCTTCCTGGAAGACCACCCTTGTTTTCCTAGAGGGGCAGGGTCTTCCGGGCAGTGGAGGGCCTGTGACCAGTCTATGACCCATGGCTCTTCCCCACACAGTCAACACCAGTCAGCACTCGTCCTACAAGTCCAAGTCCTCCAGCAACGTGACCTCCAGCAGCGGTCACTCTTCAGGGAGCTCTTCCGGAGCCAACGCATACCGGCAGCCGCGGCCAGGACCGCATTTCCAGCAGCAGCCTCTCAATCTTAGCCAGGTGAGTGCCAGCCGACCCTGCCTCCCCGGCCTGCACATCACCCAGATCCCCGCAGTCCACTGGGGGCCTCAGCTTCTGAGCAGGCGGCCGCGGCCGGCCCTCACCCCGCTCACAGGGCCGCGGCACCCTAGTGGCCGGACGGGTCTTCTCGCTGCCTTGGGTTACCCTGGGGGAAGTTGGTCTCACGGGGTCACAGAGAGCCAGCCGCAAGTAAGATAAGTTGTCTCGTGGCACAGGGCACTCGGTGGCACAGTGCCAAAGCTTAAAAATAGGGTGGCCCACATCTTGCTCTTTCAGCCTAGCAGAGGCTAAAACACTGTGTCCTGGCCCTGTCAGACCAGGGCACCCGGGGAGGACCTGCAGGCTGTTGGGCTGACTGGTTCGTTGCCATGTGGGAGGCCAGGCCACACGCGGGGAACCCCAAACCAAGGGCAAGAGAGGACTTGGGAGCAGCCGGGTGGTGTTGAGATGGGATTATACGTGAAGCAGAGTCTCCTTGGCACAGCGGCTTGTGTGTCCAGGGTCTATGTCAGGTCTGAATTGCAGAGCGGACTCGGGGGCCTGTTTCCTCAGAAGCCATGGAAGTGAAATAAATGGGGAGCTTGTGTTCCGAAACCCCTCATCCGAAGCAGTGCGCTTGGTAAACTGAGGCCGCGTCTCTGTGTCGTCAGGACTCCGGTTCTCTGGAAGAGAGGGCTCTTTCATGTGTACCAATATAATTTCAGACAGCAAAGTTTCCAAGAGCCTAGGATTTCAGAGAACAAGATTTTACAGTGAGGGAGAAAGCAGTTATCACTCAAAGAGGGGCTCCTTTGACACTTCACAGCTGCGGTAGGCCCTTAGGAGAGCTCCTGTCTCCTGTTACCTTTTCAAGCTGGCTTGAGCTGCGTGTCATCCAGCCAGGGACTCCGGGGACTCGGGGGACTTGGGAAAGCGTTCCTTTCTCAGTCCAGGCTAATGTTGCTTTCCCAGCCTACGAGGGAGGCATCTTCCCTCACTCCTGCGGCTTCTGGCCTCCTCCCCTCCTCTCCTCTCCCTCCTCCCCACTCCCTGGTCCTCTCCCCCTCCATACCCCCCACCTCACCTTCCTCCCCTTCCTCTCTTTACCCCCTTCTCACTTCTCTCTCTTTCCCTCTTCCCTCCCTGCTTCTCCCTCCTCCCCCTCCCTCCTCCCTCCCACTTCTTCCTCCTCCTCCCCTCCTCCCCTCCTCACTGCCCTCCCCTCCTCACTTCTCTCTCCTCCTCCTCTCCCTCCTCCCTCCCGCTTCTCCCTCCTCCCCCTCCCTCCTCCCTCCCACTTCTTCCTCCTCCTCCCCTCCTCCCCTCCTCACTGC
>NC_138380.1:12743494-12754000 GCF_054177405.1 Leptonychotes weddellii
CCTCCTCCCTCCCGCTTCTCCCTCCTCCCCCTCCCCTTTCTCTCCTCCCACGTGTCTGGCCCCCACTGCAGCCCTCTCCTGGTGCTTCTCCTTCTCCAGGCTCAGCAGCACATCACCGCAGAGCGCGCCGGGAGCCACCGCCGGCAACAGGCCTACATCACTCCCACGATGGCTCAGGCCCCGTACTCCTTCCCGCACAACAGCCCCAGCCACGGCACTGTGCACCCCCACCTGGCCGCCGCTGCTGCAGCAGCCCACCTCCCCACCCAGCCCCACCTCTACACCTACACGGCGCCCGCGGCCTTGGGCTCCACCGGCACCGTGGCCCACCTGGTGGCCTCCCAAGGCTCGGCACGTCACACCGTGCAGCACACTGCCTACCCGGCCAGCATCGTCCACCAGGTCCCCGTGAGCATGGGCCCCCGGGTCCTGCCCTCGCCCACCATCCACCCGAGTCAGTATCCAGCCCAGTTTGCCCACCAGACCTACATCAGCGCCTCTCCAGCCTCCACCGTCTACACTGGATACCCACTGAGCCCCGCCAAGGTCAACCAGTACCCTTACATATAAACACTGGAAGGGGAGGGGAGGGAAGGGAGGATGGCCAGAGGGGAGGAGGGAGGAGGGGCGAGGTGGGAGCTGGGCTTTTTATACTGAAGACGCGGCACACAGACAATGCAACGGGGCAGGGGGGGCAGGGGGCAGGGACAGACACAAACGAAACTTGAACTAGGAGGTGGGGGGACTTAGAGCAGAGAAGAGAACATTTTAAAAAAGAAGGGATTGAGGAGGGGGAAATCTATGCTTTTTATTTTAAAAAAGAAAAAGAAAAAAAAGAAAACGTCAGTAACAAAAAAACACAGCTCACAAACCCATTCTGCACCAAACTGGAAAGGAGAAGAAGAGAGCAACGGAAGCTTATGGAAGTGGGGGGGCCCCAGTTTTCGAAGAACTTTATCTATGAACTTCTCAAAGATTATTTTCATATGGCGGCAAGTGACGTTTAAGAATTTGCTGTCGGGGACACCTGATACGGAAATCCAATAGATTTTTAATTATGGAACATAAGAATTAGGGATTTTTCCAGAACTCTAAAGGGTCAGCAGCCCTCTAGAAGGTCAGGCCGTGGCCTGAGGTGGTTGATATTTGGGGGGTGGTGTAGGGTTGGCCAAGCCCAGTTCTGGCTCGTGTGTCAGGACTGATGGGGGGTGGCCAGGCTGAAGGAAGCCCCCTCCAGCAGAGGGCACAGTTTCTCTTCCTGAGCACTGGATAAATCCCTAAGCAATCCTCCAGTGTCATTAATAATGTGTGTTGCAAACTTTAGTTGTTTTTTTTTTCTTTTCCTTTCCTGAAGATTTCTTTTCTCTTTGAATCAATCCCTAGTCACGTAGCATAGGGCTAGCGGTCTTCGCCGACACCCTAGTAGAATGTAGCAGTCAGCACCCCTGTTTTCTACTTTGTGTTCAACTCCAATGATACCAATAGACTATTCCTCAATGTAATTGCACAAAAAAAGAAGTGATAGAACATAGGCATGTTAGTGTGGTGGTCCAGGTGTGCGAGCGTGAACGAACCTGTGCGGGTGTGAGCGTGGATGCCACCCTCCCCGTGTGTCCCTCGGCGCCGCCATCTCGGCTCTCACATCCTTGATTTGACACCGGTCCCTCCTAGTGCCTTACCGACCCACAGACGCGGGGTGAGGGTTTACTTCCATGGTACTCCAAGAAGCTGACTGAGGCGAGTCACATCATCTCAGCTCTTCTTTTGTGCTGTTGTAACATTTTATTCTGGTCTTTCCTTGTTTTCTTTTTTTTTTTTTTTAATTTAATTTTATGTTATTTTAATGCCTTTTGTCTTTCTGGAGTTGTCTGCTAGCAGAGAGGCATCAGGGAGCTGGCGGGAGTAGGGGGTGG
The DNA here is from genome assembly GCF_054177405.1 of Leptonychotes weddellii. NCBI lineage: Eukaryota > Metazoa > Chordata > Mammalia > Carnivora > Phocidae > Leptonychotes > Leptonychotes weddellii. The sequence continues at coordinate 12,745,408 of NC_138380.1, forward strand.
TGGAGAGCCCAGGGATCTTGAGAGAAATGTGGGAGATGGCTGGGCGGGTGGACCAGTCTGACTTTTACTTTGGAGACTGAGAGCAAAAGAGACTCCCCACCATGCACCCTCCCCCCACTCTGCCTCAGTTCTGCCTAGGGGGCCGGCTCTTAGCCTTTGTGGGAGCAGAGGTCCCGTGTGTGTTGTGGGAATGTTGGCCTTGCCAGGCGGCTGCCTCCTTCCTGATATGAAAGGACAGAGGAGGGGAGGCCACCCACAGCCTCTGGGCCTGGCACCGCCTTCCCGTGTCTACGAGGTGGACCCAGCCCCAGGCCCTCACATCCAGCCCGCGCTCCTGCACGACCCCGCCCATCTCTCTCGTTCCACTGGCTGTGTATTGCTCTCACAGTTTTGCTAGATCCTTCCCTCTGTAGACAACCATCAACCTTTGTTTGCTGCTGCATCTTTCCTCACATTACCGGGCCTACCTACCCAAGACTCGACTTCGTTTTTGGTTTTAGAGGGGTCTGGTGGGCAGAAGGTTGGAGGGAAATTTTGAGGGTGACCAGGGAGTCTTACACTGCACTTTGGAACACTCCCATGGCACTTAAGTTTCCAAAGAAATTTGCCCTTTGCCCTCTTTGCACCACTGATACATTCTGGAAGTTTTCTCAGGCTTTGAACACTGCTGGGGGTGGGTGGAGTAGGGATGGCTCCATTCATAGCAAAATTACTCTTGAATACATGAATGTTGGGAGACTGTCTGGTCTTAGATGGGGCTTAGAAGGGTGGCCCTAATTGTTTGATTCCTGATGCTGAGTCCTAACTGATCCCAAAGCCAAGTTTCCAAGGTGCAAAGAGATGGCTCCCAGTTTTGGCAGTTTGTCCTCATGCCCCCCGCCCCCTGCAGTTTCCCTTAACCATCTACTGTGAACAGTGGTGTTAGAGCGATATCCCACCTAATTCAGTAACGAAGCCAGGCCATTACCTTAGCTGTTAGCTGTGAAATGTGAAGTAACTCTGGAAATTCCCCCTCCCCACCCATGAATTCTGCTCATCTTACAAAGAAATAGGTCCCCGAACTGGAACCAGCTTAGTCCAGGCCTGACGCTGGAAGGAAGGACACCATGACCCATTGGAGGCACACACACAGGCAGGTCCCCGGCTGGTCCCACAGGTCGCCAGCCGGTGAGCCTGTGGGAGGCTCGCCCCAGAGCAGGACACTCTCCTCATGGACCCACCGACTGATCGACTGATGGATACTCCCCTCCTGGGACATGGGGAAGGGCCATCTCTCTGAGACCATGGGAAAATGGCCAGTCCAGAGAGAGTGGGGGAGAAAAGTCTTCAGAGGACACATGAGCCAGAACCCTCTCAGAGCTGTGCCAGCCAGGAAGATCCACCTGTTCCTGACTTGGCAGCAGCCAGATGGCAGCAGAACCCCATCACATCTCCTGACCAGGACAGAAGTCTCGGCTGCAAATGAGACCGCATTGGCCTTGCTGGGTAGCATCCGGATCCCCTTGCACAGTTGACTCCCAGCGCTCCTATGGGGAAAGACAACGTAGCCTTCCATTTTAAAGAAAATTACTTTATCTACTTAAGTTGGAAGTCTCTTATTCTTTTACCTGATATTTTCTTTGTGTTCTTCCAGATCAGGAATGAAAGTTCCATGCTGCTCATAAAGATAATATTATTGTACTCATTATTTTGGTTATTACCATTGTAATTATTATCATTATCATCATGTTGATATTTTAGCTGGGGTTTTAAATGCACATTTAGTCCCAGTATCTTTGTGTTTTCTCTTTAATATTTAAATTTATTTTATTATATCTGTGAGTGTATGAGTAGGCAGGAAGGACATGCAGATGTCCAGTTTTGTTAAACAAACAAACAAAACAAAAACAAAAGGAAAGACCCAGGAATTAGGAAAATTATTTCTGTCATCTCTAGTCCGCAAAGAGCTGTCAAGAAAGATCCACCACAGAACAAACGTTTGAAGAAGAATCAAGGCCTTTTCTGTGTGCAGGCCAGATTGGACTCTTGACATCATACTTTCCTAGAGTCTCAGTGGCCTTGGAAGAGTTCTGAGGTGGCATCTCCAAGGCCCAACCCTTAGCTGTGGTTCTTTCCCACATTCCATGTGCTCTCCTGTGCTTCTGGAATCTGCTAACTAGATTCTTGGCCTGCCTCACATCTGATACTGACCTGTCCTGCAAAAGAAAGCCCCTCTGCCCAGAGCTGCCCCACATGCCCTTCCTTTTCCCATCGGTGCACCAGGAGTGTGGCTTTATCTCCTTCAGTGTATAGACGACTGTCCCCTCCTAGAAGCCACTGGCTGGAAGGACGGACTTAAGGGTGCTAGGCAGGTGGTACCTTCCCCTGGGGAATTTCAGTCTCACTCCCCCTCCTTCCACTCGCTGACCACACTGCCCACTTCTCCAGTCTCTTCCCCCTTTCTCCCCCAGTACCTCTTCTCAGCGCACAATTCTAGGGACAGAACTAGGAGCCAAAAAAAGGTAGAGGGACGGTAAGAGGCCAGAAGAACACTGACAGTCAAGCAGCTTCTCCGACATTGCAGGCAGGGCCCCCCCTGAAAGCACTGGCCAACGGAGAGGCGCAGCGGGGCCTCGAGGCCATCCCCTCAGTGCACCCTGCCTGTGTGTGATGGGCTTTTTAAAATTGGCTCAAGGTGCCCACACACTGCCCACCAAACCCAGAAATACGGGCCTTAAGTTGAAATGCTGGTTTTGCTGAAGCTTAACTGAGACGCTGTCAGGCCGTGCTCAGTCCTGGTGCCGCCCAGCAAACAGGAGCGCATCCTCCCTTCATCCCCACCCCCCCTCCTCTTCCGGTCCCCAGCACAGAGCTGCAGGATCAGAAGACCCCCGTGCGAGAGGCCAGGTTCCGCGTGCGCTCCTTCACACTTGCCCGGATCTCCCGTCTCTTCCTCCAGCTCTGAGTCACCCTGGCAAATCGGATGAATCAAAGCCTGCCTGTCCCTAGGACCAAGCTCTCAAGTGGAGGGATGCCAACCTCGTCTTTGTTGAGACCACAAATGACCTAGAGCATCATCTGTTCTTCAACTGCCTCTAGATGAAGAAGCATAGCAAAGCTGAAGAGGGAAAGATTGAAAAGGACAGGTCAAGGAGAACCATGTACTCGTAGCCTCAGGAAGTCCAGGGGGATGTGTTTCTGCCCAGTGGGTTCCTGCTGACCCGTCTGGGCATGTGCACCCATGTCTCTGCACTTAGTGCCTCGTTCATGACGTTCTGGCTGTTTCCAAGGGAAGGGGTGAGCAGGCCGACGGGTAGGAGTCTGAGGCTTGATGCCAATTAATACTGTGAAGTGGTGCGTGTGGTTGATCGAGTTCAGAGGGCAAGGAAGGGTCGAGGCAAACGGACGGTTGTCTCCTGGACTGTTTGCATGCTGGTCTTACTGGCGGTGAGGGGCTTGCAGGCTGGGGGAGCCAGCTGGCCTTGCCCTCTTCACCCTGGAAGACTCAACCCGCCCAAACACCAGATTGTTGCAAGTAAGGAAGGGAAGGGGAGATTAGCACAGCTGCTAACAGGCTGGTTTCCCTTGACCAGATCTCTGGAAGTGCAAACACTCATTTTTGAACAAGCTAGTGGCGGAGGATTTGGGTTGTGTGAGTGTGTGTGTGTGAGTGGAGCAGACTTTCTTGGAAACTGGAGGAAGGAGATGAGGAGGCTTAAGGAGCTACTGCTGACGGGCTATGGTTGGTGAAACGAGGTGTGTCCGTGAGCTGGCCCCAGCTTTCATCCCAGGCCCTCTCGGGTGCTGGGGCCAGGGTGGGGGGTGGGGCCCCTGCTGGCCTGCCCAGGAGCTGCTAGGACAGATCACAGAAAGAAGAAGATAATGAGGTGCCCTCGGGTAGCAGAGGGAATTCAGCAGGGAGGCAAGGACTCTTTCCACAGGCCTGGCCTGGGACTTCACAATGCCAGCCTGAGCCATTTTGCCAGGAAACATTCCAGCCCTGGAAGCACTTTGCATGCTGCTATCTTGCTGATGTGTCTCGCAGATTTCAGATGGGGAAGCCTCAAAACTGAGCAGGCCAGAGCTGTCCTTACCAAATTGGAAAGGAAGGTGGAACTGTTCCTTTCTTTAGCCAAAGAACCCTTCTCAAAGACACCTCCAGATGGGGACAAAATGGCATCCCTCTCTTTCCTCTCTGGGCAATAATGACATCATCAGTGATCCATTTGTCTCTCTCTTTCCTCTCTCCTGACGTGTGTTTTTTTCTTTTTTTTAAATGGCATTTATTTCAAACTGTATCCATCTTTAAGAGGAGTGGGGATTGGTAACCCTAAATGCTGCTTTCGGGAAGCTGGAGGCACCGCACCAATACGTGGGCGTACCTGAGGTCATGTTACCCCGGGTACTGCCCAAGCGGACCCTCCGCCGGGAAGTTCGGCTGCGTCAGGGGGCAGATGCACGAGGGAGCTACGCTGGGCGTGACAATGCTTTTCCACTCCGATGCCTTAGGACTCTCACTCCTAATCTCCACAGAATAGACTCAGTCGAATCTCAGTCAGGCTACTAGAGAATTGAAGATGGTGAAACGACACTTAAAGGCAATAGAAACCTTCCAAAGGCTTTTGGTGCCCTTGTGCACTAGGGTGGCCCAAGGTGGTAGAGGTCTCTCACATCTTTCTCGAGGCTTCCAGAAGTTCCGGAGAGCCAGCTCCAAGGCAGTTGCCCCTTTGAGATTCGGTGAGCGTTTACAGAGAAGTGACCCTCCTGCGGAGCACACTTTCTCAGAGACCCTCCCAGTCCCCCACAGGTCCCCCCCTACCCTAGACGGCCATGTTAGGGCAGCATGTTGACTGTGTCCCATTTGTTAACACTTGGGCGTCCCTGAAGGAAGTAGGAGAAGGCATTTGCTGAAGGCTTTACCCGTAGGGAGCTGACGCGCGCAGAAAGCACGTGTTAAAGGAAAGGAAATATGATGGTGGTCCAAAATCTCCCAAGTTTCTAGTGAAATTTTTGTTAATTGGGACTTCGCTGAGATATCATTTCGTTCTGCTTTTTTAGTTAACAGCAATGAGTGGCTTCATGTTTTCTGACAAACCATCTAATGATACTTCGGTTTACTGTGTGCCAAACACTGTGCTAAAAATTGCTCATTGGTTATCTTGTTTCATTTAGTCTTCATAATAACAACTCTGCAAGGGGCCCCATTCATCCCTTTCCAGATGAGGCACGTGGCTTGGAGAGCTGGTGACATGCCCAGGGTCACATGGCTAGTGAGAGAGCCAGGCCTTGAACCTGGGCCTGCCCAGCTCCAGAACCGAGCTCGCAGCCACCAGCCTCCTGGGCCACCTCGTGTGTGTGTGTGTGTGTGTGTGTGTGTGTGTGCGCGCGCGCGCGCGCGTGCGTGCATGCGCGCACATGCACGTGAGTGCAAAGAAAACCCTTGAAGGAATGTCACCCCTCGCCATCCCTGCCCCATGCATGCAACCCAGCAGAAGGTCTGAATGAAGAGGGAGCCCTGAATTGGATGCAAGCAGAAGGGGCAGAATTCATTTGACTTTTAGAGAAAATCTTAGGGGAGTTTCTTTTGATTCATAGTAGAATTCATTTTAGATTCCTTTCCAGTGTACCAACTAGCTTTAGTAGTGCTGCTACAACAAACTTATGAGTGAAGAAAAAAAGTGTTCTTTTCTTCTTTAAAAAAAATAAATAAATTTTTTCTTGCTTATAGTTAATTCTAGAAAGGCAATACTAAAGGTATATATTTTTTTTAAAATGCTATTTTTTACTGCACTGATAAATATCATGACAACTCTGTTCTCTATAATCGATCCACTCTTCAGCTCTGGGTAGAACCAGATGCGGGATTCACACCAAATTTGTAAATACCGTGTGTGGGTCTGGTGTCCAGGAACTTTTTTCTTTGTGTAAAAAAAAAAAAAAAAACGGAGAAGGAGAAGGAGAAAAAACAAGATGACTCTTAGAGGAACCAAATAAGGGTTTCTTTGGAGATACCTTTCTCAAAGAAATGGAAAGAACGGTTATGTAAACAGAAAAATCAGCCAATTCTTAGGGTATAAGGAAGGAGAGTCTCTTGCCGCAGTATGAGATTAATAGTAATACAGAAGCATTTTTAATTTGGTTGAAAAGTGACAAGAATTTAGAAATGCTTTAGGATGAGATTTTTAATTTTTTAGAAAACTATTATCATTGTGTTATGAAACATCTCCTCAGTTGTCTTGGGTGGGTTTTTTGTTTCTTTTTTATTTAAAAAAAAAAGAAAAAACTTCTTTATTGACTGGCTCCAGGCTTGTTTGCCTAAATTCTTAGGTAGTTTACACGAGTTCTAGAACCTTCTAGAACTTTGACTCCATTGGAAGCAAACCCAACTAATCAGCATTTGAGATCCTGGTTGGTTTCAATAGGTATTCTGGAATTCTGACAGAACACCTAAAGATTTTTTTTGAAGAAGGTTTTAGATACATTATCTTACACAAACTGTGACCTAATGGCAATAATTACCTCAAATGTGGGCATTCATCCTGGTTTTAGCCTTTTTTGAAATCATGTAGCCAGCTTGATCTTGGGATTTAAAAGACTATGAACTCTGTGTGGGCTGAAAATAATGATTAATGCACACCCTGGTCATTGTTGCTTAAGTGAATTCTGAAAATAGCTGATCTTTACATCAAAAATGAAACCAAGGAAGAGATTATTCTTTGTGTGTTGTAATGAAATGTGATATTCAAATGCACATGTTAAGTATATATGTTTTTAGCTACTGTACAATGCTGTTAGCCTTCTAAGATATCGAGAGAGCCACATTTTAAATGCGTAAACTAAGTAATTGTGGATACTTAAGCATATTTCTGGCTACGTTTTATAGTTGAAGTGTTTTATAGTTTACATTTAAACTGGTACTTTTTAAAGAAAATTTCTGTTTATAACTGACATCTTCAAACCCCAGCGATCTCTTTCGTTGGAGGCCCTGCCCCTCCAAGGCAGGTGTTTTCTACCCATACTGTTGTGTAGCCCAATATAAGCTTTTCCCTCCACGTTACTTACTGGTTTCCATGTGAACGCGAGAGAATGTGAAAGGATTTCTGGATTGAGTGGGAAGGGGTGAGTCCATAGCCTGGGCCAGATGTGAAGACCTCATGCCATGTTGTATCAACACTTGTCTCCAAAGAGGCCTTCTCTTTGACATCGTGGAAGAGGCAGAGAGAACAGATACCTGGTTCGTTGATTTTGTCTTGATCTGAATGTTTAATTTCTATCGATCCACTGACTTCCAGTCACCAGGCAGAGTAGAAGACACTGGGATGCAGGCGGCCCTGAAGGTGCAGCTGCTATTTCTGGGCCTCTGGCAATATTCTGATCGGTGTTTTGCAAGGGGGGAGCCTCACACCCCTACGCCCACATTCATTGGCTGGGCTTTCCATAGACCTGCTGTCACTAATTCCTTTTCTCCTTTAAAACAAAATAAATGCAAAAGGATGTGTTTACTTTTGACTCTTTGTCAAACTCAGATTTGAAGCCTAGGTCAGTGGGACGGGGGAAGCTAGATTCCTCCCTAGAGACTGATTGCTGCTGAGCAGGGGTGGGGCTGGGGAACCTAGGGGCAGCTGGGGGAGGGGTGTGGGTGACTGCGACCCCTGGAAGTAGAGATGGTCACTGTGACGCTTCAGAGAGTGGGCCCCACTGTCTCCTAGGAACAGGCTGGAACATGCTGGTGTCCCGAAGAGTTTTGGTTTGTTTCTTGTTTTCTCTCGTACCACAACCCAAGTGCGGAGGACCTACTGTGGTAAAGGGCATTCCGTCAGCAGCTAAGACTTTGCAAACTGCAGAACACCCGGGACCAGGGAACTGTTTGTGTGTGTTCCTTCGAATGCATTCGTGTTTTCCCTGTGACCTCTCTGTGGACCGTATGTTCTCGTGACAGGTTCTTGTAAGAAATGTTAGGGTAAAATATTTTCTTTTTAATCTCGCCCTTCCTCATAATACTCCTGCTTTCCCTCTGTTTGGTCTTTCCCTTTGCTTGAAACTCACCAAATTAATTTTATGTCACTGTCTTTGGGGCTTAACCGTATGTTTAAAAACTAGAAGCATAGGAATTAGCTTCAAAAAAAAAAAAAAGTAAATACGCTGCATCTGAAACTCGCTCCCTCTAGTGTCCTTTGAACCGCTCCCCACAGATCTCTCCTGGCGCGGCCTCCCCACTCCTTGTCCGGATCAGTGTCTCCGAGGCCACCCCCGCCTCCACCCCGCTCGCACCACAGCCCCCCAGCCCCCCAGGACACTCTCAAGAGCCAGGAAGAAGGACCCACCTGGCCTCAGGAGCAGTGGTCTTGCCTCCCTGTTAGATACTCACCTGCTTGGTGGAAGGGGCAACGGATTTATCATTATTATTATCATTATTATTAATTATTATTATTATTATTATTATTATTTTAATAGTTTTCGGCTCAGGTTATAAGGAAGAACTTGGGAAGTGGAAAGTGACTTGACCATGCCCATCCTTTGTAGCTTTCTGTGACTTCTGAATGGAACATGAAGCGGGGGGGGGGGGGGGGGGGGGGGGGGGGGGGGGGGGGGGGGGGGGGGGGGGGGGGGGGGG
>NC_138380.1:12754100-12807257 GCF_054177405.1 Leptonychotes weddellii
GAAAGTCCTACTTTGGGGCAGCAGACTTTCTAGTTTAGTAGAATCACTGTATAGATAGAGATGTTGATATATATGTTAGTGTATATATATATCAAACCAAATTTCTGATAGGACAAGTATAGCTTTACGGATGAGGAGGAAGAGGGGCTTTCAGAAGTCAGGCAGCAATGGCGTCGTAGACGAGCCCGGGGCCGGCCCCAGGCTGCACCTTCCCTGCGTGGGCCTGCGGCATGGCGCCGGGTTCTCACCCCCCACCTCACCACAGCGGAGGCAGGTGGCCCCGAGGGGGGCCGCCGCTCTCTCTGGGTCCCCAGCCTCCAGGGCACAAATGAGTGAGGGGGGACGGCAAATCAGAACGACTGGCATTTTCCATCCCATTTTGCGTTGACCGCGTGTATTGAGCTGCAGCTTGTGCCATATCACGTTTCCAAAAGCGGGATCCATTAGGATGGAAAGCGACAGGATCTGTACACATGTTTACCTTTCAACTGCCCATGAATTCCGGACACTGGATAGAAAGACTCACTCCCCAGAATGAGAGCCGGGAAGAGGAGACCCGGTGATGATTGGTCACCAGTCCAAGGAACATGGCTCCCTCCCCAAGGTCACCTTGCCCACATCTTCCTCCACCAGGTCATCTCAGCTCAGTAGCCCTATGAAAGCCCCGGTCTGTTGTGTTCCTTCACTGTACGGTTTCTGTAATGAAAAGTGTTAATCCATGTTAATCTTTGTGAAAATTATTGCGTGCAACAGTATTTTCTCGTGTACCTCTTTTCTCCTGTGTGAATTGTCCCTCTTTTCTTTTTTATTTATAAATGTCTACTTTTTTTAAAAAACAAACCAATGTGTTGTAGACCTATATGTAACCTATTCCTTAGTCTCATATTATAGGTATGTTATAAGAATGGATATTTTACTTGGCTTTAGAATGTTTTACAAGAAAAATAATTCTTAACTGATCAAGTCCTTGCTACTAAAATGCTTGTGTTTTTCATCATGATGTCGTGTGCTTCTAAATTAATAATCATTTTCGTTGTAGAAAAATGGAGTGAATTTATATTAGTCTTGGAAACTAATAATAGCATTGTAAATTTATGAGATGATTTTAACAGAAAAAAATTATAGAAGAATATAGTTATTTTAATTGTAATATTACTAACTGTAGGGTGAGAAAGGGGGGGTCCCGTTGTGGTGAACTATGTTATAGCTTGTTACTCACAGTTTCTTTTTGATCATTTTTTCGGTCTCTGAGGTGAAACGAGTTATTAATTAAAATTTGTAAACTCACATATGCATATTGTATATGTGTAGAAATGTAATCACACTTTGTCTTGGAATTACATTAAACTGTTTGGAATCACTGTACACTTGGCCTGGCATGCTTATTTCTTCTAGAACCAGACTAGTTCTCTAAGACTAAAGAGGTTACTGATACAAGTAACACCCTTGGGGAGTTATCTAATAACCCTTCAGAAATCGTTTAATACCCCCTGAACGCGTTCATAACCCACCCACCTCACGTACGGTCTGCCAAGATGACTGTGGATGGCTGTAGAGAGAGGGGCCTCACGAGGAGGGCCCACCTCGTCTGTTGGGCAGTCATCTCCACCATCATCCCAAACAGAAGCTCTGTACCTGTTAAACAATAACTCCCCGTTCCCCTCCGCGCCCCCCAGCCCTTGACACCCACCCTTCTGTTTTCCGTCTCTGGGTACCTCATGGAAGTGAGATCCTACAATATTTGCCTTTTACTTGTTTGCCCTGGCTTATTTCATGTACCAGTGTTCTCAAAGGTCATCTATTTTGTAGCATGTATCAGAATCTCCTTCCTTTCTAAGACTGAGTAACATCCCATTGTATGTAAATGCAAAACTTTGTTTATCCATTCATCTATTGTTTTGTGTTTGGGTTTGTGTGTGTGTGTATGTGTGTGTGTGTTTGGGTTTTGTGAATAATGCTGCCATGGATATTGGTACAGAACTATGAATCCCTGCTTTCAGTTCTTTTGGATACATACCGAGGAGTGGAATTGCTGGATTATCTGGAAATTGCTAACTTTTTGAGGAACCGCCAAACGTATCCCCAGTGACTCCACTATTCGGCATCCTCACCAGCAACGCACAGGGATCCGGTGTCCTCCCCCGGCACTCTTAGCCTGCCTTCCATTGCCAGGGTCTGGGGCCTCAGGACCGCCCAGCTCCTGGCCCCCTGTTATCGGCGCCTCCTGGTTTCACAAGCTCACAAGCAACCTAAACCGCACCCACCTTCTCCCCTGTACCCTCAGCTTCCTGCCTGTGCTTCTGCCACACTTGCTTGCTGGACCCAGCCTACCATCCATGTCTCTGCTCCTACACCCAAGACCCCCGAACGCTTTTGGAGAAGACCCCCGAACGCTGTTGGACCTCAGCCGGCTTTCTGAGCTCATCGGCTCCCTCTGTGGCTAATCAGAAACCTCCCGCTCTCCCTGTGCCCTTGACTACAGGACCCCCCTCCTGGGCAGAGTAACCCAGAGAAATCCAGGTCTTCAGAGCCCCTCAACCCCCACCCCCTCCCAGAGTCCCATCTGCCTCCATCTACAGGCTTTCCCCCTGTGCAGAGCTCTTTCCTGCCAAGCATCCCTGCTTTGGACCTTCATGCTTTCCTCACACGCTGCCCTGCGAGAAGCAGCCTGTGTCCCTCGCTCGCTCCTGCCCTCACACTACTGACGAGGTCAGTGTCCCCCGTCCCCGTTCCCAACCCCTTCTGCATAGTTCTTACTAGGCTGTGCTGTCCACATTTCTTTCCTGATGTCCCTTCTCCACAAAACCACAAAACCCTTGCAGGTAAGAGTGGGTAGTCAAATATTGGGCTAAATCAGCAAATTACTCAGCCCATTTTCTTGCCCCACCGACCTACCTTTCCGTTGAATTCCAGGTCTCCCAGAATTCAGATAATAACAACAAAACCCTAAATGCAGCCAAGACGTGAACTTGCTTCAGTTCAACTCAGCCAAAATTCAATTACATAAAAATCCACGAAGAAGATTTTGACAGAACTTCAGAACTCTTCAGCATATATAGTTTTTAAATTATAAATGCGCCACCAGGGATCACAGCCCATGGAGGTCATGCCCAGGAGCCTGTTCCAAACAATCAGGTGTATGTTTTTTGTGAGTCTGACTTACCTGTTTTCTAACTATTCCCTAGAATATTTAAGCCTAAGCAAATACTAAATACGTGGAAAGGCAGAGAATACACTAAAGGCAAAGTATAAATGTAACACTGATGGGATGGTGACCTCATGACCTCATGACCTCTGAGCTTACCTGTTCAGTCCCTCTTTTCTATCGTACTGAGCTTTTTTTTTTTTTTTTAAGATTTTATGTATTTGAGGGGCGCCTGGGTGGCTCAGTCGTTAAGCGTCTGCCTTCAGCCCAGGGATCAAGCCCCGCATCGGGCTCGCCGCTCCGTGGGAAGCCTGCTTCTCCCTCTCCCGCTCCCCCTGCTTGTGTTCCCTCTCTCGCTGTGTCTCTCTCTGTCAAATAAATAAATCTTTAAAAAAAAAAGATTTTATTTATTTGAGAGCGAGCTCAAGCGAGAGAGAGAGAAGCAGACTCACCACTGAGCAGGGAGCCCGATGTGGGACTTGATCCCAGGACCCTGGGATCATGACCTGAGCTGAAGGCAGATGCTTAACCCACTGAGCCACCCAGGCGCCCCTGTACTGAGCTTTAAAGCAGATGCCTTGGATCCTCCCCCTGCCCCCACCTCGAACACTATGTCCTACTTGGGCCACGCAGAACTCCTCTTGGGAGATCTTTTTCCTCCAGCAGATCTCCCTTAGAAGATCTAATTCCATGACACTGTCTGGCATCGCTTGAAGGTGGAAAAAACCCACTGCCCAGCAACAACCAGCTGGGAAGAAACAGCAAGGAGCTGGACAGCCTGTATTGTGAGACCATCCAATTCCAGGTTTTAACTGTGGTTGTTTTGTTTGTTTTGTTTTGTTTTTTTCCTGGGCTGCAAGTTTGGCTCAACATCCGCAAATCAATCAATGTGATACACTACATTAATAAAAGAAAGAACAAGAACCATATGATCCTCTCAATAGATGCAGAAAAAGCATTTGACAAAGTACAGCATCCTTTTTTTTTTTTTAAAGATTTTTTTATTTATTTATTCATAAGAGACAGAGAGAGAGAGAGGCAGGCTCCCCGCTGAGCAGGGAGCCCGATGCGGGACTCGATCCCAGGACCCTGGGATCATGACCCGAGCCGAAGGCAGACGCTTAACCATCTGAGCCACCCAGGCACCCTGGCATCCTTTCTTGATCAAAACTCTTCAGAGTATAGGGATATTGGGTACATACCTCAATATCATAAAAGCCATCTATGAAAAACCCACAGCGAATATCATTCTCAATGGGGAAAAACTGAGAGCCTTCCCCCTAAGGTCAGGAACACGGCAGGGACGTCCACTATCACCACCGCTATTCAACATAGTACTAGAAGTCCTAGCCACAGCAATCAGACAACAAAAAGAAATAAAAGGCATCCGAATCAGCAAAGAAGAAGTCAAACTCTCACTCTTTGCAGATGATATGATACTTCATGTGGAAAACCCCAAAGACTCCACCCCAAAACTGCTAGAACTCATACAGGAATTCAGTAAAGCGGCAGGATATAAAATCAACGCACAGAAATCAGTTGCATTTATACACACCACCAGCAAGACAGAAGAGAAATTAAGGAGTCGATCCCATTTACAATGAACTGTTGTTGCACACGTGCCGATCTAGAGGAGTCCTACAGTCTTTTCTCCTGAGACACCTGGCATTTGCCAGTGCGTCTACGACAACGCTGGAGTTAGGTACTCTTGGAAAGAAACCACTTGACATCTGCTTTTGTGTCTTTTTATGTTCTGTTTAAATGCCTTACGTTTTATTGCAGTGGCTCTCAGGATCCTTACCCACTGCAGACTAAGCCTGTGGACCGGGCTGCTCGAGAAAGCACAAAGTACCCGCTGCCGGATCAAAGGCCAGAAGGAAAACACGGATGTGTGGAGGAAGCCGTGCTGCGAGGGAAAAGAAACATCACCGGCCTTAAGATAGCACAGGCCTCGAGCACCGGGTGTTGTATGGAAGACATGCATCGCCGAATTCTACGCCTGAAACTAATATTACACTGTAAGTTAACTAACGGGGATTTAAATAAAAACTTGAGAAAGAATAAAAAATTTTTAAAAAATAGCATTTGTTAAAAACGAAAGAAAAGAAAAGAAAAGAAAGCTAGCCCAGGTACCAGGGAGGGAGGCAGTAGGAGAGAAGGTAGTATTGACACATAGTGATTCGGGAGCATGGGAGTCCGCCATATTCGGGCTGAGTTCCAGGCACTGTTGTTCATGACCGCAAAAGCTGGGGAATCCCTTACTCTCTCGAGCCTCAGTTTTCTTATGTGTAAAATGGGGATAATACTACATGTGGGCCGAGGCTGGCCGCATATTCCCCCAAAGCCAAGTCTTCCTCCTCTTGCTGAGCACACAGCTAGATTATATGTCCTAGCTCGCTCTGCAGATAAATATGACCAGAATGGGCCCTAAAAAACGGTCACATATTTATCCATACTCTCTCCCCTCAGTTTCTGGCCAGATGTGGAAGATCCAGTGAAGGACTCTAAGGGCCTAGAGCACGGTGGGGCCTCCAGACAGAAGCAGCCCAGGACACTGAATGACTTGGTGGCCTCCTGATAAACCCACACGGGACAAAACCACAAAAGAGCAAGAAATAAGTATTTTTATTATATATATATATATATATATATATACTTTTATGGTCTTATAGTTATTTTTTTTTGTTTTATTTCAAGTTAGTTGACATATAGTGTATTATTAATTATTAATTCGGGGGTAGAATTTAATGATTCATCAGTTGCATAGAACACCCGGTGCTCATTCCATCACGTGCCCTCCTTGATGCCCATCACCCAGTTACCCCATCCCCCCACCCACCTCCCCTCCAGCGACCTCAGTTTGTTCCCCAGAGCATTTTTATTATATTCAAGACTCTGAAATTGTTGTTTATTATAAGAACTAAGCTATCCTGACTAATACAGACATTGGTTCCTGAAAGTGAGGGGGTGCTGTAACAAACACCTAAACGAGAATACGTGGCATTGGTTTAGCAGCTAGACAGAGAAATAGGGAAATTGATTTCAGGAGCTGGAAAGGTGATAGCCCATGTTATGCTTTAATAAAACATGCCATAGGGGCACCTGGGTGGCTCAGTCATTAAGCATCTGCCTTTGACTCAGGTCATGATCCCAGGGTTCTGGGATCAAGCCCCGCATCGGGCTCCCTACTCAGCGGGAAGCCTGCTTCTCCCTCTCCCACTCCCCCTGCTTGTGTTCCCTCTCTCACTGTGTCTCTCTGTCAAATAAATAAATAAAATCTTTAATAAAAAAAGTAAAAAAATTAAAAAAAAATAAAACATGCTATAATCATGCCATTAGAAACCCTAAGCAGTCTGCAAAAAAAAAAAAAAAAAAAAAAAAAAATCCACTCAAGCTAACAAGTCAATCTGGCAAGATTGTAGGATGAACGGTCAATATGCAAAAATTGATTCTACTTCTTTATACTAGCAACAAACAGTTGGACTGTGAATTTTTTTTTTAACTGTAGGAGCATTAAAAACAAAAATATTTGAGGATAAGTTTTTTTTTTTCCATTGGGAAATAACTTCATTTTCTTCGGGCGTGTGGGCAGATGTCTAGTCTCAGAACTTCTGGAATTGTTTCTTGGTGCCTGCGGTCTCTGTGACTTTGGGCACGTTGAAATGCAGTCTTGCTCGTCCACTGTGACAATGTCGCCGATCTGGACATCCCCTGCAGCAGGGGGACAGGGGCACGGACATGCGCTTGTGGCCTTTCTCAAAGAGGTTGTACTTGGGGTAGTGGAGGTAGCCTCAGTGGGTGACAGTGGTCCTCTGCATCTTCATCTTGGCCACCACACCGGACAGAATATGCCCTTGGACGGAGACATTACCAGTAAAGGGGCACCTCTTGTCAATATAGGTGCCCTCAGTGGCCTCCTTGGGCATCTTGAAGCCCAAACCAATGTTTTTATAGTATCGCGGGAGCTTCTCCTTGCCAGTTTCTCCAAGCAGGACCCTCTTCTTACTTTGAAAGATGGTGGATTGCTTTTGGTAGGTGCACTCGGTCTGCACATCTGCCATCTTCCCAGCTGCCTGAAAAAGCTTGAGGATAAGTTCTAAACAAATATATGCAACAATTCTACCCTTAAAACTTGTAACAAGTTGCTGAAATTTTTGAAAACTTTTTAAAAATGGAGACATCTACGCTGTTGAATGGAATCGTCAAATTATTAAAATGGCATAAGCCTTCACATTGATTTACAGATCCAGTGCAATCCCAATCAAAATCCCAGCAGGCTTTTTCAGTACAACTGACAAAAACAAACAAACAAAAATAAAGCATTAGAGACCCATGTGATAATATCAAATAGCCTTAACTGGAGTCCTGGGAGGAGAGAAGAAAAGAAGGGTGAGGTAAAGAGGTAAAGGTGAAGACTTTTCCACAATTGATCAACGACACCAAGGCACAGAATCGAGAATCTCAGTGCATACAAGAGTACAGCTAGACTGCACTTCTCAGCCTTCCGAGACTGTCCTGACCAGTGGTCTGGGGGCAGAGTGCGTTCCACCTGCGGGCTGGCCCCTGTCTAGTCGAGGGGGAGATATGCTATGATCAGCACAAATCTCAGAGGCTTGATTTCTCACTCACACAGTTTGCTACAGGTCCAGACTACTGTCTAGGAGACCTGTCCCCTACATAGTGACTTAGCATCCCAGGATGTCTCAGCCTTATGAAACCTCCAAATAAACAAGTCACAGTTGGGGAGGGGAGGGACCATCGAAGGAGTGTCCACGGGTTCTTAAATGCTTCCACTTGGGTGGGAATGCAAGCTGGTGCAGCCCCTCTGGGAAACAGTGTGGGGCTCCCTCAAAGAGTTGAAAACAGAGCTACCCCACGACCCAGCCATTGCACTACTGGCTATTTACCCCAAAGATACAAACATAGGGATCCAAAGGGGCACGTGCACCCCGATGTTTACAGCAGCAATGTCCACAATAGCCAAACTATGGGAAGAGCCTAGATGTCCATCGACAGATGAATGGATAAAGAAGATGTGGTGCATATATACAATGGAATATTATGCAGCCATCAAAAGGAATGAAACCTTGCCATTTGCAACAACAAGGATGGAACTAGAAGGTATTATGCTAAGTGAAGTAAGTCAGTCAGAGAAGGACAATTATCATATGATCTCACTGATATGTGGAATTTAAGAAACAAGGCAGAAGATCATAGGGGAAGAGAGGAAAAAATGAAACAAGACGAAACCAGAGAGGGAGACAAACCATAAGAGACTCTTAATCATAGGAAACAAACTGAGGGTTGCTGGAGTGGAGGGGTTGGGAGGGATGGGGTAACTGGGTGACAGACATTAAGGAGGGCATGTGTTGTAATGAGCACTGGGTATTATATAAGACTGATGAATCACAGACCTGTACCCCTGAAACAAATAATACATTATATGTTAATTAATTGAATTTAAATTAAAAAAAAAAAAAAAAAAAAAAAGGCTTCCACCTGGAAATGACCTGCATCACTTTTTCTTGGTTAAAGCAAGTCACTGGGTGCCTAACTTCAAAGAGACTGGGAACTACGCTCTTTCCATGCGCCCAGAAGGAAAGTGAAAAGGCTTGCATGGCAGTCCCATCTACCACCTCCTCTGAAACACATCCCCTGTGAACTGCTACATCCAAAGGCTCTGGACGGAGCAAAGCTGCTCCCCATCACTGACCTGCTTAGTCTCTGGTGTGAGGCAGAAAAAATACTTTGTTAGCCTCTGAAATTTGGGTATTATTGCAGAAGCTAGCCTGCTCTAATATTCTATTCAACTTACATTATAGTTAAAGAAGGTAGTAATACTTTTTTTTTTTTTTTTTAAGTAGCCTCCAGGCCCAGTGTGGAGCCCAGTGCAGGACCCAAACTCACGACCCTGAGATCAAGACCTGAGCCAAGATCAGGAGTCAAAGGCTTAACTGAGCCCAAACAGTACCCTTTTTTTAAGCCCTTACCATGGACCTGGCACTGTGCTAATAAGCACTTCATGTATGAAATGTTTAGCACAGTGCCTGGCCCTAATCAGCTCTCAATTCATGTTAGTTGTTAACCTTATTCCAATTTTGTCTTACCTGTGTATGTATTTGCTCAGATGGATTCTGTGCTATAAACTACAGGACCCTAATGGGAATTGCAAGGCGATTGAGCATCTTGCTTATCATTTTCTCTAACACATCTGCAAGTTTTCATACTCTGTGGGAGGCTGAGCTGGAAGTACAGGTTTCCAGGATCAGAGACAGCATGTGCAGAGGAAAGAACACTGGAACTAGCAGTCAAGGTTAGTTTAGTTCAACACATATTTACTGAGTACCTTCTGTATGTACCAGATGCCAAAGTAACAAAGGAGTGTGAGAGTGGACCCCTGCTCTCTAGGAGCTTACACTTCTGCAAGGATGGCAAACAAGTAAAGCAGGACACGTGTAATAATAAGAGTATAAACAGGGAACAGGAGGGCCATAAGACCTGGGTTCTAGCTCTAGCTGTGTGACCCCAGACATGTTATTTAACCTCTCTGGGCCTCGTGGACAGTGAGAATGGCGTAGGTAATTTCTAACCCCTACAATCCTCAAAACCCTGTGAGGTAGACAAGGCAGGCACGATTTCTACTTTAGAGAGGTGAAGCCTGGGGTCGGAGAGGCTTAGCAATGTGGCCAGAGCTCCACACCGGCTGGTCGGTAGAGCTAGCCTCAGACTAGTCTCAGGCAGGTCTTGGGAACCAGACCCAGAATGTGTCCACTCCAGGCTGCCCCGACAGAGAGCGGGGATCTCTGATGAAGGTGGCAGGAGGCTTTCCAGATGCCCCCAGTTTGAGTCCCATACGCTACTGACCAAGAAGAGAACAGAGGCAGGTACCTCGCCCACCTCCACCCCCTCCTGGTGGAAGCACTCCCAGCAGACAGTGGGCCTTTCTGAAAACCAGGTCATCTTTTACAGAATGACACAGTAACATTAGCACGGTTATCCTGGTGAGCCCAGGAACCTTCAGCAGCCACGGTCAGTCAGCGATGCCTGGTTCCCATTCACAGCCATGTCCCCATCTCGGGCTCTGTGCATGATGCAAAGGACATTTTGGAGGCTGGGACAGCTCTCCCTCACTGCACCTCTGGGCCACCGCCCACCCAGCCCACCCAGGACGTGCTCGCTTAGGGAACACGAGTGAGCTCATCTAATTGAAGCACAGCACATTAAAGATTCATCTTTGCTGCACCTCTAAAACCACGCCATGGCCACCAAAGCTTAAAAGCCAAGTCTGACCAGAGCAGCCTCTGCCATCTCCCGCCCTGGCACATGGCTCCAGGCGCTGTGGGCAACCCCACGGTCATGGGAACCATCTTTGGAGCAGGTGCTAGGTGCGAAGAGGCCAACCACACAGTCCCTGCCATCCAGGGCTTTATAATCAGATGGCAGAGCAGTCGGATGGGGTGAAGAGAGGAGTCACAGATGACAAGGCCAGGCGACTCGGGCCATGTGAGAGGCTCGGTCCTAAGTGCTGGAGGTTTGGGGGAAGGGAGTGGCCACTGAGAGCTGCTAACTGTCCGGGGAGGCGTCTGAGGGAGGCTCCAGCCCGACCTTGAAGGAGGAAGAGGACAGAAGGCATCATTTGCATTACCCCCACCCTCTGTGGGTAATTTAAATGAAAATCATACGAAGGAGACAAAAGTGTCCAGAAAAGGAATCGCCTGTGGGCCTCCATCTTGTTTCCCCTGGGTGGCCCCGCACCCCCACACGTACACCCTCCCAAACCTCCCTCCCCAGAGCTGGCCTCAGAGCTGGCAAAGGGACGTGCGTGCCACACAAGTGGCTTCCCAGGGGCCCTGTGGGGTGGGGGTGGGTTCAGACCCTGCCTCCACCACCCCGCAGCTGTGTGACGTGGAGCCAGTCCCGTAACCTCTCTGAGTCCGCTCCCCATCTGTGAGCGCGGGCGGGCAGTGCGGCCTTGCGGGGCGGAGACGGACTCAGCCGACACCAGCTGACCTGGGGGCACAGCCCCGCACGCTTAGCCGGTCCTCCCTGTCGCCCTCCAGCTCCACAGAGGCCGTCTGAGGGGCGCCTGCCGTGCGTGCTCAGCCTTCCACAGGGGCCCTGCCCGCTCCAGGGCTGCACCGAGGACCGGCCTGGGGTTTGGGTCCAAATCCCCCCAGGGAGCTGCGGCCCAGGCTCCGAGGTAAGCACACTCTCAACGCCAGGGGTCGCCTCGGCAACGAAAAACCTTCCGAAGGGGCTCAGGAGTGGGGTCTGGGGAAGGGGGAGAGTCCCTTGGGTCCTCGTGGCGGAAGGAGGTGCGCGCAGGTGGTGCGGAAGGGGGGGGGGTCGGAAACCAGCGGGGTGCCCGCCCTCGGTGCTGCCCCCTGTGGCCGCCAAGAGCACAGCACCGGGCCCCGCAGCCCCGCAAACGGGGCGGGCGCGGCCCACGGGGGAGGGTTAGGGTTAGGTGCTCAGCCCTCTCTAACCTTGGGAAGGGTTGCCTGCGTTTCCGCATTTCCGCGGGCCAGTGTTTGCTTTCCGTCCTGTGTTTCCTTCCTTGGTGGGCACCAGATGGGAAAACTCTGAAAACCTTGGCAACCCTGAGTCCGGGTTCCTTTAGCTGCTAAACTGATTTAGAATTGTGGTGTGTTCCCAGGACAGACCCGAGGGCAGGAGAGCTTATTTGCCAGTGTGCACTTGGAAGCGGCGGGTGGCAGGCTTTGGATAACCGAGTAAGAGGTAAGATCCGAATGGCGCGGGTTCATCGTCCCCTGTCTTGTCCCACTGCTCCCTTCCCAGCCCCCCTCATTGTTCGGTTCTCCCCACCTGCACCCCGCCCCCGGCGGGCCGAGAGCAGAGCTCGGGGCCTTGGGACTCTGCCACTTACAGTTCGGCCACCTGTGACAGCATTTCCTGCCTCGGACATTTCTGTGGCTACCACCCGCAAGGCTTTGGAGCCTGGCCATCTGTGAGGGAAAGATCCTGGTGAGGACCACGGGCCTGTGCATGACTGAGAATGGGTGGGAGGGCGACTATCCCCAAACCCCCCCTCTAAAGTAGTGGCGGCCGCTGACCCCCCCGACACACTTCCCACACGTGCAGGGAAGGTGGTGGCCTTCCTGCCCCCCCCGCCCCCCCCCCCGGGACACCACCACCACACTGAACTGCGGTCTGTTCTTTAGCCTACGCTCAGGTTCCTCACTGGCTTCCCACTAAAGACAAAATAGGAGATCACAAAAATGTCCATATTTTACTAGATATCTGGAAAGCAGGCAGAAAGTTCAACAAAACCAAGCTGACAGTTTTGCCTGAAACCCAACAGTAGAAGGACTGAGCAGAGCAAAGCAGGACCTGGTTTCCCTCTGAGCTATTTTCTGAAAATGGGCCAGGACCCAAATTCACCTGCACGCGGCTCGCCGGCCGGCAGCCCACATCTCAGCCAGCCCGGGGCACTGAGCGGAGGCTGGGGAGGTCCGGGCCCCACTAGGGCGAGCTCTGGGGCCCCAGGGGTGTGTGTGTGTGTTGGGGTGGTGGCACGTGGAGCCTCAACAGGCCCAGGGGAACTGCCAGACCCCCACCTCCTCCCCAGGCAGACCGAGGAAGGTAAAAAGAGGCTGTAGGACCTGCACACACTCTTATCCCGCCCACCATGAACATCATCTTTTCTGCATGGCTAATCCTCCCGCTCAGTCCACCCCCCTTCTCCCCTAAGGCAGAATAAGCCATCCCTCCACTGTGTTCCAGAACATTCTGGTGCTTCCCAAGCTGTTGCCTCTGCTCCCTGTGTACTCCTTGGGGGATAAAGCTGTTGATCCCCAGGCCTGGCGGGGTGTCTGGCACGTGGTAGGTGTGATGTGAATAAACGTTTGTCATATTGAGTCGAATAGTAATGAAGGAACCAGATGGAACATACCCCTCAGACATCTAAGAATAACTCGGTAGCCCAGCCAAATTAAATGGTGCCCTGAGGCCACAGAATGTGTTTTTGTCCTCGGCTCCTACACACTGCCACCTGCCACGCTAGATCAAGTGCATCTCAGCGATGGCTCCTCACAGGCCCCCAGAGATGTGTCCCTCTGCTCCCCACCCGCAAGCCATGGCCCTGAAACAAATGGCAGCCGATTCCTCGGGACACCAGTCATCTCTTTATTCCATCAGTGACCAACACAACCGCACCCCAGACACAGCAGGGGCCTGCCTGAGAACCCCGGGCCAGGCGAAGAGGGTGGTGGAGGGGGCCCCGTGCCGGGAAGCCCGCCCTCCCTGCCTCCCCAGCACCCAGGGGAGAAATGATCGTGCAGACAGTGATGCAATCCGTGTCAGCGCCCACCCTTCCTCCAAGCACCAGGGCCGCATGGGGGGGGGGGGGGGGACGTGTTCCAGCGCAGGGCCAGGGAGGGCCTTGGGGTGACTGAGAGTGGACTCTGACCTTGAGGAGGGACTGTGTGCATGCCTGTGCATGCGTGTGAATGTGTGCATGTGTGTGTGTTTGGGGGATGCCTACACTACGGAGCATGTGGGATTTGAAGGCTGAGCCACAGGACCTGCCTGGGGCCAAGGAGACCAGGAACCAGGGCTGTGGGACCTGGAACAGGGGCCTGGGGCGCAGGGCACCCTCCTCACTGCTTCGCCTTGGAGAGGAGCGGGGGCAGGCCGGTCTTGGAGCCTGGCTGGAGGGCCGCCTCTGGCCTGACCCACCTCATGTGTAGGCCATCTTGCTGCACACCCAGGGCCGGGTCATCAGACACTCCGTTGACACCAGCCTGGTGGGCTCCACGAAGACACACTCTCCCAGGCCTGAGATGGGGAATCTGTGGCCAGAAGACAAGAGAGCAGGCGCTTACAACCTGGCATGCATAGCCCGTTGCTGGGTGGCCCTGGAGGCCCGGTGACCTGTCCCTCCCTCTGGAGTCACCTTCCACTACTTTTAGCCCTTATAGAACTTTCTAGTGTGGCTCCCCCCATTGTCTACCTACTGTGTGCACCACGGCTCCAGCCACCCTGAGGATGCCTACAGACACACCCTGCACTTTCCCATCCTGCTTCTGCATCCTTCCAGAGTTAGCTCACTTGTCCCATGAGCCAGAATCCGGTTCAGGACCACCCTCTGCCCAGCCTCCCTCCCCGCAACACCTGCCTGCACCGTGGGACATGGAGGCCTGTGTCTGTCTGTCCCTGCCCGTCCCCCAGGCAGTCAGCACCAGCACAGTGGGCTCCGTGGCCCTCTCATCTTGGCTCCCCTGATGAGCACACAGTTCTAGCACAGGAAGAGCCCAGCGGAGATGAGCTAAATGAAACTACCTCGCAAGGGTGGACCTGATTCACCCCGGCGTTTGGTGCCCAGGCTGTGTTGCCCAAAAATTCACAGACATCATCAGTAGATGTGGGGGGTGGGGGTTCTTTCTACCTAAAATCATTCCTTTTGAATTTTAAGATTTCTTCTCAACCTCGTTTGGTCACCCAGATCTGAGGCCCCTGCCAAAGCTAGTGCTGGGGTCTCACAAGAGAGGGTACCAGAATGACCTCAAGAGGGGGTGCCAGGCAGGACTACCTCAGTGCCAGAGAAACATGGCCTAAAGGCCCAATGGCTGGCAGATGGTCAGCACGCTGGGGACCCCAGCCTCCAGGGCTCTCCCAGGTTCTGGGAGCAGGAAGCTTCCAGAAGAGGGGAGAGAGAGACAGAAAGTGCAAGATTTCTCAGCAGCTCTAAGGATAGATCTGGGATGAAGGCAGGAAAAGGATAGAGAAAAAACGGAAGAGACAATGAAGACAAAGAGGGGGTATAAAATGAAGGGCACAGGAGCCAGGGCAAAGGAAGGAAGGAGCTGACAGAATGCTCGCCTCCTGGAGGCTAAGCCCTAAGCCTGCCTCGAATGGGAAGGTGGCTGATCGCCAACTTCCGGCCATGGTGGAGGGCTGGGGGTCTTGGGTGCCTCCCACTTCTCCTGCCTAGGGGACCCTCCTGCATCATCATCATCATCAGGTGAGCAGCTGTGCCCCCACCCGGCTCCTCAGGGCCTATTCCTCCAGCCTTAGGGGCTGGACTAGAAACTGAGGTTCTTATTCCCCTGTATGCCCTCCCCTGTGCTCCCCTAAGCCTGGACTACCTCCCCCCGCCCCCCCCACACACACACACTATCACCACCCCCCAACACTGCCACAGCCAGACACTCCCACCCCCACCACCCATGACCCCTGCCACCAGCACCCAACAAACCAGTCCCTGATATCGCACACCTGCCGCCCCAGTACACTCTCACGTGCACACCCCTTGGGTCACACAAGCAATCCCACCACTTCACACACGGCCAGCACCCTCAGGCACTGTTTGTTCTAAGGGCGTGCTCACAGCACCCTGGGGTCAGAGCCCCTTTCTTCCACAGGAACAATGTTTAGGCAACACATGGCTGCCCAGAATAGAAACCCCATCCCCACTCTCCCCTGCGGGCAGTGTGGTCGAGTGGCTAAGTTCTGGCCAGTGCAGAGGGACATCCAGACCATGTCTTCCCCTTCCTCTGAGCCACACTGAGCCCCACAGATGAGCCGCTACCCAGGTGGGGAGCCACAAGATGGAAAGAGCCTGGGCCCCACAGCAGGAAGCTCTGATGACTACATACAGTAGAGCTGCCAAACCAGGCTGGACATTAGGGGAGAGAGAGAGAAGTAAAGCCCTCTTCATTATTATTATCTTGGTCACACGCTGCTGACCCTGGAGGTTAGGAACTCTAGCTATCACAGAACTCAGTGGTTCTCCCTCAGGAGGCTGTGTCTGGGGGGGGGGGGGGGGCTAGACCTTCCCCAGTTTAAGTCCAGTGGCCAGAAGATGAAGCCTCAGCTCACGTGTCCGGGTCAAATGGGTCCCCGTTGACCCAGTGGAATTCGTCCCCAACTCTGCGCAGACCAATCCAGGGCTCCCTCCGTGTGAACTTGAACATAAACTCCTGTATCAAGGAAAGAGGGAAACCCGAGTCATCTGCAGTTTCCTGACTGTTCATACATCCCAAGACTAACCTCAGCTGAGAAGACTGGCTCCCAGGATATACAGACGCTGAAAGGGGGATCCCTCACTGCATCCTGCAAGTAAGGAGCTGGGGTCACAGAGCGCCCTGCACTCTCGCTGACATCCCTCCCAGCAGTTGGGAGCATGCCCGCTGGACGAGGAAGCCTAGAACAAGGTTTGTCCTCCTAGCTCAGTGGTCCAGCCCGCCAGTCAGTATTCCTGATTTGCAGGAAGCCTGGGATTGCCCAATGTGATGGATGGTCTGGGACAAATCACAACGTTCAGTTTGGGTGTCCTTCTACCCCCATACTTCTGGGCTTTTCTCTGCAGCAAGGAGATACTGTACTGTGTATCAAAGACAAACAGAAGTGATTTTTCGATTACCTGCTATTTTGGATTGCCACACCACTGTTAGCCCCAAATCTAAAACGGACAACAGACTCATTCATTGTGTTTCTTTCATTTTTCTACTGAGAAAACTGTTTTGGGTGTTCATCGAGAGCTCATGCCCTGATTTGGACGAGTAGAAGGTGCCAGTGTGTTCTTCCTTCACAAGAGCATTTATAATTTGTAATTCTCGCACTGTGATACTGAGTTGAGCTCAGCAAACCAGCCTCAGCTTGAAATCCATTGGCCTTCACCACAGCAGTGGAAACAGGAGCCACTCGGAAACGTGCTCGCACCCCACAGGGCCCATCAGCACACCCCCGGCTGGAAACAGGTCATGGGGGCCGCCACACCCCAGGAGTGGGGTTCTCCCTGGAGGTCGCCCGCGGCCCAGCGCTCACCAGCTCCTTCTGGCTCTGGATCACGGCCAGCGCGGCCTCGTGAGTATGGCAATACTGTCTGCCCGTGTTCCAGTCCCTCGGCTCCTCAGAAAAGAAGTAGCATTTCCTTCCGTAGAGCAGCCAGTCCTCCGGGCAGGGCGCCTCGCACTTGATACAGCCCTTGGAAGCTGCAGGGGAGACGGAGGGGACTCAGCGTCTGACAGCAGGCCTGGCCCCTGCTCGGGCCTCAAGAGTCCTGCTCAGCAACCCAGCGTGCCCTCCACCTGCCTGACTTCGGTGCCCTCCGGGGTGCCTCGGGTGGCCCTCTCCCCAGATGAGCCCCTCTCACGGTGCCCAGCAGGGAAAAGGGTGGTGACCCAATAAACAGGGAAGGGAAATTGGGGAGGCTGGCAAGGGCATGACCACCAGGAGAAGTGCCAGCAGATTAGCCCCTGGGGTCAGAGCTCGTCTCTCTCCCCAAACTCCCTGAGGCATGGAAGCCCAGAAACACAGATTTAGAAAAGATCTGGAGGCCACGTGTCCAAGCTTCTCCATCCTGCCTGACTCACTGCAGTGTGTCCACACGGGCACCCAAATGCTGGCCCCAGAACAGACTGGAACACACCAGATGTGGCCCCACTCCCAGCAACAGTGATGGCCACACTCCTTCCAGGGGCCACGGGCTTTGCAGTCTACAGACTGCTTCCAGGAAAGGAATCAGTGCGTATGTGCATACGTGCGCTTTCCTCGGCAGGCAGAACATGCCCTTCGCTTGTTTTCATGTCATCTGTTTCCAAGCCGGGTCTCCCCTGTGTCCAGAATATGTATCAATCACCTTTTAAATCCATTTGAAGATCTTATTTTTATTTCTTCCACCTTTATCTCATTCACATTGGCTCATCTGAGTTTCTTTTTTTTTTTTAAGATTTTATTTATTTATTTTTTAATTTTTATTTATTTATTTTTTAAAGATTTTATTTATTTGAGAGAGAGAATGAGATAGAGAGAGCATGAGAGGCGGGAGGGTCAGAGGGAGAAGCAGACTCCCTGCTGAGCAGGGAGCCCGATGCGGGACTCGATCTAGGGACTCCAGGATCATGACCTGAGCCGAAGGCAGTCGCTTAACCAACTGAGCCACCCAGGCGCCCCTCATCTGAGTTTCGAAAGATACATTTTGATCTTGATTTTTTTTTCCCACCTGTCATATTAAGCACCCTTCATCTGTTGCCCTGAGCATCCTTGTGTCACCTACAAATTCCATAAGCATCTTTTTGTTTGTTTTCGTACAAGTGAGTGATTAA
This sequence comes from Leptonychotes weddellii, assembly GCF_054177405.1. Taxonomy (NCBI): domain Eukaryota; kingdom Metazoa; phylum Chordata; class Mammalia; order Carnivora; family Phocidae; genus Leptonychotes; species Leptonychotes weddellii. The sequence continues at coordinate 12,772,314 of NC_138380.1, forward strand.
AATGTTGACGGGGACAGAGCCAAGAAGAGGCCTGTGGTACTCCAGCCCCGAGGGACCTACAGACACCGACACCAATTAAATAATCGACACTCCAGCCTATCTGCTCAGTGGGCTACAGGACCACTAAGGTATTGACCACGGCGTGGGCACATGTCAACTTTTCCACAAGGACCTCCAGAGAGATTCTGTTGTGCTTTACGAAAATCACAACACGCTATGTCTTCGCGTTGCTCTGACCTCCCCAACCTAGCACGAGGACAAAAGGAAACTAATTTAATTCGTAGCGATTATTCTAGATGAATCCAAGCTCGCACCGGTGGTCGCCATATTCTTTTCTAAACACTCACAAATCCCCTGATTATCATGCATGCCCAAAGGGGAGGGTTTGGTGGGAGCTAATACTATCACTGGACTTCTCTCCCCTTTCAAGGTGCCCACCTCTGGGTGCTTCTCAAAGATTAAAGACAAGGCACTGAAATCCCTTTGCAAACCCTTTAGAACCCACCACACATTTTGACTTGAATCCATAAAAAGCAGCCCAATCTCCTGGTCATAGAGCCTTGCCTGTCCTTGGAGGGTTTCCTCCCTTTTATTCCTTTCCCCCTTTCAGTCCCACATGGGAAGCCCCCTAGCTTGGAGGGATGCCTCCAGAACTGGGCAGCAAAGATGAGTCCTAATCATCCTTTCTTTCTTTCTTTCTTTCTTTTTTATCCTCAGCATTTAGGGGGCCTAACACACAGCGGGGCTCCATAAATGTTTGTTAAATGAATGAATGTGATCTTTCAAGGCCCTTGTCCCCAAACCATCTCCTCCAAGAAGCAGTGCCTGTCTAACTCACCTCAAGTTGGCTCTGTGTACCGAAGTCACCTGGCCACTCCCCCGCGTGGCTTAGTAAAGGGGACAGGGAGAGCCATCGTGTGGATATATTATTGTAGGCTAAACTCTCACCCAGAAACAGCACTCTGTTTTCTATGCTTTGGGCCCCACGGAATACATGGTATGTCCGGAACCTTTCTTTACCGAATGAGACCTGATTTTGACAAGGTGTGTGTACCCCGCCCGGGCATCCACGCTCACCCAAGATGCTCATCACCACCAGGATGGCGAACAGAAGGACCGCAATGGCCCCCAGCAGGAGACGTGTGGTGGTGTCTGAGGAGAGAAAGAAGGGGTTCAGTACCCGGCCACCCACACCCCACTGCCAAGCCCCACCGCCAAGCCCCAGGTCCCGACGCCGGGAACTCTGGCCTGGGCCCAGCAGTCTGAGTTTTCACAAGCCCTCCGCGGGAATCTGCTGCTCACTGAAGTCCCAGAGCCGCTGTTCTGGAGCCCAGGTCTGAATCTTCGACCCGGCTGCCTAAACCCACCCCTTCCAAGGCTCTGCGCTTGCCCTCTTCCGTGGCACCAAACTTTCCAGTTCTTACCTCCTGCCGCTTCTCGGCCTGCTCCCGGTTTCAGCCACATGGAGTCCCTGAAATAACCCAGCCTGTCCTCACAGCCCCGAGGCTGGGTCTTTGCCCCCGGAGCTCTTCTCCCCCCTGCCCCGCTACCCCTGGAATCCTGCCCACCCTGCCCCTTCCATCCTCTTCACAAAACCTCCCCTGATCCTCTGCCTTCCCCGCTTTTAAATTTTTATTTATTTTTTTGTTATCACTGAACATTTTTCTTTTCTTTTTAGCGGAAGAACCCTTTTAGACCTTAGACATAGACTCTATTTAAGTTTTTCTTACTGTCATTAAACAGACATAACATCAAAGTTGCCATTTTAACCATTTTTAAGCGCACAATTAGCGGCATTAATTCCATTCATGATATTGTGCAATGATCCCCACTGTCTATTTGCACAACTTTCTCACCACCCAAACAGAAACTCGGTACAGATTAAGCTTTCACTCCCGGTTCCCACCTCCCCCAGCCCCTGGTTACCTGCAATCTACTTTCTGGTCTCTTTGAATTTGCCTATCCTAGAGATTTCATGTAAGTGGAAACATACAATACAATGTCCTTTTGTGTCTGACTTATTTCACTTAACTCAATGTTTTCAAGGTTCATCCATGTTGTACCATGTGTTAGAATGTCATTCCTTTTTATGGCTGAATAATACTCCATTGTATGAATATATGTATATATATACTCCTATATACATATATATTTGCTGTTGTTTATCCATTCATCTGTTGATTGACACTTGGGGGGAACATGAACATCCAGTCCATAACAGGGCGTCCCCCAGAACCTTCTGAGCTGCTGCAGTCTGATTTTGCCTTCTAAGCCCACCGCCACGCTGAAATCCCCTTTGCCAGCGGCCTGAGGTTCTCTCTGCCTCCCTCATGTACAGCCTCTCCTGCCCCTTCTATCCTACGTCATCCTTTTCCTTAGTTTACTCCCTTGTTCTGGTGGAGTACATCTTCCACTGCCCTGCACAGCCCCAGCGGCAAACCTTCACGCTGGGTCCTGCAGTGAATGCTGCCCCTGGGGTTGTGAACCCAGAGGCCTGAGTACTACAGGTTGGAAAGAATTCTCCTTCCAAAGAATGTTGAAGGCATTACTTAATTGTCTTCTAGTTCCAGTGTTGCTCTTGAAAAATGGCTCCAGAGCCATCCTCATCCATGATCCTTTTAATATCATTTGCTTTCCGTGTCCCGCCCCCACCCCTCAGAAACTTTAAAGGATCTTTTCTATGACACAGTCTTCTAAAATTTCATCATGCATGCCATGCCTTCGTTTGGGTCCATTTTCATCCACTAGACTAGGCAATCAATGGACCTGTTCAATCTGGAAGCTCATGTCCTTCAGTTCCAGGAAATTTTCTTCAACTATATCATCAATGGTTTCTTCTCACCCACTTTCTCCATCCACTTTCTGGAGGTCATATTCTTCAGATGTTGGACTACTTGAATTGGTCCTCTGAGTTTCTTTCCTTTTTTCTCCCTTACCCACTATCTTTTTGCCTTTTTGCTCTATTTCCTGGAAGGTTTTTCTCAACTTTATCTTCCCACTCTCTCCCGAATTTTCCATTTCTGCAATTATTTTTAATTTCCAGGGTTGTTTTTTTGTTTTGGCTGTGGTTTGCTACTGTTCTCAGTAGCATCCTGTTTTTAATGATGCCATATTGGAGCGCCTCGGTGGCGCAGTCTGTTGAGCGTCTGACTCTTGGTTTTGGCTTGGGTCCTGATCTCGGCATAATAGGATACAGCCCCTGCCTTGGGCTCTGCACTCGTGCTGGGCATGGAGTCTGCTTGGGACTCTCTCTGCCCCATCCCCTCCTAAGATAAATAAATAAATCTTTTCTAAAAAATGATGCCATGTTTTCTCTTACCTCTTTCTGGATATTACTGATAGTTTTTTGGAGGCGGAGGAGGAGAGGACAGGGGGGCAGAAAGGTTATTTCTCCCTGTATAGTCTCTTTTTCCTCCAAATTGCTTTTTTTCCTGTTCATTTGTTTTGGTCTGTGGTTTCCATGTCATCAAGTTTCCTCGGATGTCTGGAGATCCTTGGTTATTTGTTCCTGATTAAGGCAGGAGGAAAGAGTCCATTGGAGCCTCCGAGACTGGGGAGGGGCTTATAAACTGTGGGGTCCCAGCAGAGTGACCAGGCTGGGCTGGTCCTCAAGGTGCTCTGAGTGCCAGCCTCCTGGGGTTTTTCCTCTGGGGTGGGCCAGAGTTCCTGGAGAAGGCTCTTCTGTTTCCCTCCTGCGAAGGGTGTAGGCTTGACCAGGAGGAGAGGCTGGGAGGCCATCCTAAACATTCATTATGTACATGTCCCCTTAACTGCTTGCTCCCAAATGCACTGCCCTCTCTCAGACTTAGCCTCAGGCTCCTGCCAGGGCTGGGAAGAGGACCTGGGCAACTAAATCCTTTCTAAAATATTCAACCAGCCCTCCTATTTCAGCTCTATCTTCACTCACTGCCATGATGACTGGTGCCCCCCATCTCCATACTTTGGGGGCTCCTGTGTGTGACTCAGTTTGCTCCTCTGCTTTCCGAGCCTTCTCAGGCCAATAGAAGCAGCTCCCACTCATCATTGATCCCTAGCTCCCAACTGTATTGCTATTGTCTTCTCTCCCGTTCTTGTTGTCCTTATGGCCTTTGAAAAATCCCTTTACTGTCATGTCAGTGGGCTTCTGGAAGGAAAGAGGAAAAATGTGTGTGTTCAGTCTGCCATCTTTACCTGCAAGTGCAGCCATCGTTTTGAAATCCTTCCCGTGAGCAAGGACTGTGCTGGCGAGTGACCAGGAGTCCAGAGGCAGGTGGCTGTGGGCACGGTAGGAGCAGAGCCTCACGCCTGCCCTCGCGGGCTGGGCTCTTTCTGTGTCTGCTCCTTGTCCTCAGTGGCAGCCTCAGTAGGGCTCAGTAGGATCAGCCTCAGTAGGGCTGATCCGCCTGATCTGCCTGATGACCCCCTGTGGCAAGCGCACTGCCTGGATCCTTCCTCTCCCTTCTCTACGGGCCCCTCTAGGCCCATACAACTGGAACCATAATGCTTTGTGCATTGAAGGTAAGAGCATCGCGTCTTAAACCACTTCACTGGGTTCAAATCCCAGTTCAGCCACTTTCCTAGATGGTTTAGTAACTTTTCATGACAAAGTCACTTTGCTTCTATTTTATTTCATTTTCTTCATCTTTATTTATTTATTTTTTAAAGATTTTATTTATTTATTTGAGAGAGCGAGAATGAGAGAGAGCACATGAGAGGGGGGAGGGTCAGAGGGAGAAGCAGGCTCCTCGCCGAGCAGGGAGCCCGATGCGGGACTCGATCCCGGGACTCCAGGATCATGACCTGAGCCGAAGGCAGTTGCTTAACCGACTGAGCCACCCAGGCGCCCTTTTTTCTTCATCTTTAAAACAAAGGAATAGTAGTATCTGCCTCTTAAAACTTTTTATGAGAAGCCAATGTTCAGGGCTTAGCAGAGTGTCTGGCATAGCAAGCTCTGGTTCAATGTTAGCAATTGCCATGATGATGATGATGATGATGATCATGATGGTGGTGGTGGTGGTGAGCCCACAGTCTCCTTTAGGGAAAGGGCTGTGCTTTACTTGCCTTTGTGTTCCCTACAGTAGGCAAAAAAAAAAAGCCATTGCCTTGCATGTTACAGAGCACCCCCGGATACTGAAAGGGGAATTTAGCTACACTGAATGACAATGTCCTTAGTCAGCCTTAAACTCAGCTGACTTTGTAGGAGAGGCCATGTGGACATACAGCTGCTCTCTGGGGGCGGGGAACTGCACACGCTTCTCCAATGTCACCAGAACCAAGGAGCCTCTTCATTCTTTCCTGAGGACAACAGCTCTGGACACGGCACCGCGGACAGGAAAAGGACACTCCAGGGAGTCCCGGCTCGTTGCTCACTGCTGCCCTCACAGAGGACGACTGTGGGGCTGGACGATCCAAAACAGCGTTGTATTCGTTTCCTAGGGTTGGGAACAAACCCCACAAACTGGATGGCCTACAACACCGGAAACTTATTGTCTCACACTTCTGGAGGCCAGAAGTCCCCAGTTAAGGCACCAGCAAGGCCGCAGTCCCTCTGAAAGTGAGGGGAGTCCTTGCTCGCTTCTTCCTGGCTTCTGAGGTGCTGGTGACCTTCCTCAACCCTGGTTTGCAGTCCCCTCATTCCAGGCTCTGCCTTCTTCATCACACAACCTTCTCCCTGGTTGTCTCTGTCTTTATATGACTGTTGTCTTATAAGGAGCCCACCCACTCCAGTATGCGCCTATCTTAACTAATCACATCTGCAATTACCATATTTGCAAATAAGGTCCCGTGCTGAGGAGCTGGTGGTTCAACTGCTTCAACGTAGCTCTTTGGGAGAGCAGGAGGAAATAGAATTCAAGCCGTAAGAAGGGTCTAACTCAACAACCATTCCTTCCATGCAATCGTCCACAATAGATGGACTCTGAGGATGCAGTTACTTATGTTTATAAATGCATATGATTTAGCCTCATGTTGGAAGGGACAGCTGAAAATCTGGCTCCTAAGCCAAACAGATGCTCTATCACCCTCACACCCAGAGCCCAGAGGAGACTCACTGCTGACCTCTCTGAGTTGTCAGAGCCACAGTTTCTGTGCATAGTCTTGACTCTTTGAAACTATCAAATGTAGAGTTTGGTGATTTTTAAATTTTTAAAGGCTTTACTAAATGCATGTGTGTGGTTTTGATCAGGAAGTTGTGGGTTGATGCCTAATCAAGAAACTTTCAACATTAAAAATTCAGAATCGGTGAGCTCTGAAAAATCTATAGCCTGGCGATAGGCAGAATCACTCTGTCCCCTGCCGTACCCCCAGGTCACTCTTCCCCATCCCCACCCCCGATGCCAGAAATATCCCCATCTCCAGTCACCCCCAGTCTTTCTAGAACCCAGGCCGAAGCAACGGGTCATGTTTCCCAGCCCCTCCCCAGAGGTGGGGGTGGCAGGTGGAAGGAAAAGTGATTAGCCACCAGGAGAGAAGGCTTGATCAGGAGAACTTCTGTTTGGCTTTATATTTATACAGCTAATTGTTCATCTAAGGAAAGTCGTGAAGTCCTGAGCTCTAATCCCAGTTTAAATTTAAGAAGTTCTCCATTTCGCTTAACCCGGGAGGAGAAAAAGAGGGTCCACACTGGAGGCGGCAGCGTTGTCTGAGGATCACGGGCAGGAGAGCTACACGCACCCCAAACACAATTCATTTCCGTCCCCTGGGCCTCATGAAGTCCGAGATCCTTGGTCCATGCGGGATGATACAAGAACTCTCAGGGCAGAGGGCCCTTGTGGCAAACATGCCTTAGCAACCAACATGTGTCCTTGGTCAAGACACTTAGCCCCTCCGAGTCTGTTTCCTCATCTGCAGAATAGATAGAGCACTCAGCAGCCCCAGTAGGGTATGTGTGAGGATTAAATGGGACAGTATCGTGAAAGCCCTGAGCATGGGGTCCAGCACACCGTAGGTGCTTCCGAAATGTTTGCTGCGTGGTAATAAAGGAGTGTTTAGCTTGGTCAAGTCCAAAAGTCTCCCACTTGTCTCAAGACAGGTACTTGGCTAAGCAAGGGCTGCACAGTCCTTGGCCCTCAGACCTGGCAGACCCGTCATCCCATCACGGGTGTTTCTCAGTGTCAGTCGACTGGGCTCATTTCTGTGGACTTCAGTTTGGAGTGGGGAGCCGACTCAAGGTAGGTAGACCAGCAGTCCAAGGGTTTCAGCTGAGCTCCTGCATCACGGGTGCAGGATGCTAAGTCCAAAGAGCTGGGGAGAGGAGTCACCTGCACAGCCTACCCCACTGTGTGGCCCTGAGAGGCAGAAATCATTATCTAGCTTAGTAGATAAGGAAACTGAGGCTCAAATGAGCTTGAAAACCTGCCAGCCCATGGTGGTGGAGGATATGGCTTGGGTTTACCCGACTCCAGACTTTGTGTTCTTTGTACCTCACCAACCTGCCTCAGCCCCTGTCCTGTGATTTCTGCCCACACAGCAACACCCCGGAGAGACCAGTCCTGGTCCCTGAGCTCCCCTCTTCTGACAGGAGATGGGGGTGCCAAGGGAACACCCAGCAGACCCTCAGAGCACCAGTGGAGGAGAACACCCTGGACTCGGACCCCAGATACTAAAACTACTGTAGAAAAAGCCCATGGGCCTCAGATGCTGAGCCTCCAAGGACCACAGGCATCAAGGGTGAGCTGCTTCTGGGTAGACCATGGGGCGAACCAGAGGAGGCATGAGACCCAGACCCAGACCTGGTAAGGAGCCACACCAGGACAGGCAAGACAAGGCTGGAAGGCTGGACACAAGTAGGCACGGGTGGAAGAGCCAGTGTCCCGTTGGGCCATTTTCCTGCCTTCTTCAGCCTAACTGCAAGTGGTCACCCAGCCCGGGTGGGGAGCAGGAAGCGGAATGTGTCAAAGTCAGGGCAGGAGGTACAATAGGAACCAGCAAGCCAGAGAGCACTGAAAGAGGCTACATCACCCCTGAAGAGGCCCTAACCATCAGGGGGCTAGAGTTAGGTTAGGGCAGACCCTGCAGGAATGCTTAGGAATGAATGAAGACATATAGGCAAAAGGAGTGAGCAACTTCAAGAAATAACTTGGGCGGGAGGGAAGCAGGGATCACAGGCAAATCCAACAATGCCCAGCAGAGAGAGGCGTTTGTCCACCTTTATTCAACTCAACTCTTCCCAGCCTGCAATGGCTCTTCTACTCCGTGAGCCAACATCTTTGCTTCCTTTGTCCCAAATCACCATCCAGGTGTCGGACCGCCCCTGCCTCCAGAGTTAGCACAGAGTTAGTCCACACCCCTGGCCCACTAGCATCTGGGTCAAACGCTGACATTACTGCCCCCACCTTTCCCTCCGCGGCAAGGCACCTGCCCTGCCAAGTGCTGGCTAGGTCTCGCCCCTGACCACCACCCCACCTTCCACACTGACCTGGCCACTCTTCCAAGGGCAAATCCACTGGCTCATTGTAGGCTTAAAACCTCTCAACAGCTCCTGCAGAACAAAGTCCAAACTCTTTGGCAAGGCCTGGGTGGCCATTCACAATCTGGGCTCTCCAGATTCATCTCTTCCCATCCCTTCCCCCCATCTCAGTACTCCAGAGGTCAGTTTGCCACAAGGGAACGGCTGGTTCTGGCCACCTGGACCCTGAACGTGTCACTCCTTGAGCCTGGTGCACCCTGTCTTCTCTCCACATCTAAAAGGCCACCTACTCCAGGAAGCCTTCCTTTTCTAATACTCCGTCCCTACGGGTGGTGTGACCCAGGCTCTGGGCTTCCCTAGTTAACACTGCACAGATCCTCAGCCTTTGGCCTGGGGATGTCAGGAGTACCCAGAAGTCCAGAGGGCCAGCCCTCCCCCCTGCCAACTCTAGCATCTCCCACACCACACACCACCAGGGGCCACAAAGTTTTCCAGAAGAACTCATGAACTTGAAATCTATTTTCCACTTGGTTACTGCCCCTGAGCTAGCCAGGGGTCATTCCCTGAGCCCATCTGACTGGAAGGGGTAGGTGGCACTCATGACCTTGCAAGGAAGGGCCTGAGGCATATTCTCCACATCTTCCCTCCCTATGTGCCCCCATCCCTACCAGTGTGCTCCCGGCTTCCCACCGGGGCCCTGGCACCATCTCTGGGCTCTACAGCTTTTGTCGCTTTGCCCAAAGCATTTCCACTACTACAGATTTCAGCCACCCTCTCAACATGCCCATCGGATGAGGGCCCGTCAGTACACTGTCCCCCCTTCATTCCGGAGATTGGGGCTCAGAGCACGAAACCTGCTCCCAAGGTCAAAGAGTGAGTTAGCTGCCTAGGTAGGGTCAAGGCTGTAACTCTAGGTGGTCCCTAGCTACATCCCCCCACCCCCTCCGCCCGCCATGTGGCATCTGAGTGCCCTGAAATCAGTCCTCCGGGGGCTCCCGCCCTCCCCTCTGGGAGCTTGGCCAAGGTGACTCTGACCCGGGTCCCCGGGCCGGAGTGGGGGGGGATGGGGGAGATGGAGGGCCGCTGGGCGCTTACCCTCCAAGGCCGCCTTCCAGCTGGTGCTGCCCTCATAGCCCGACCCCGATCGCCGCAGCAGCCCCTCGGGGCCGCGGCCCTCGGCCTCGGCGGGCGAGCGCAGCCTGGGCGCGGCGGGGGCGGGCGCGGGGCGGGTGGCAGGGGGCGGCGGCGGCCGGATCCGCGCGGGGGGCTCCCGGGCCGGCTCCATGCCGGGCGCTGCGCCGCGCCGCGCCCGCGCTCCTGCACTGGGGTGCGGGGCCCACCCCGACGCGCACTCGGCGCTCCGCGCGCCCTGCGGGCCCCCCAGGCCGGCCTCCGGTGGACCAGTGCCGCGGCTCGCGCAGGCCGGGGCTGAGCCCGGTTCCCCGCGCCGGACCCTCTGTGCCCGGTCGCCGTCGCCTCCGCCGGCCGTGCGCGCCGAGCCTGCCCTGGGCGAACCGCAGCCTCCGCGCAGAGCCGGGGCCCGGGGAGGAGCCGGTGGAGGCGCGCGGTAGCGGGGGTGGCGGGGAGGCGCGGGGAGGGAGGGTGCGGGGGGGGGCGGACGGGGAGGGAGGAGGCGCCGAGGAGCAGGGACAGCCCCACAGACACGGCCCCGCCGGCCGCCCGCTCCCGCGGCAGGATGCCAGATGCAGCCGAGAGGAGCGCCGAGCCTGGAGCCGGGAGACCTGTCCTCTAATCCAGCTGCCCCTCCCAGCCTCCGGCCTGCCCTCTGTAAAATGGGAAAAAAGTTTACAGGGATGGTGCGGTGAGACTTAAGGAAGACGGGGGGCTTTCCTCTGGCGTCCCGGAGCTGGAGCAGAGGGGTGGGGCTGTCACTTGGCCCAGACTCTTGAACCAAGAGAGAAAGGAGAGAGCAAAGATCTGTGGGGACAAGTGGGGCAACATTTCAGATTCAGTTCACACTGGTGAGCATCCACGAAGCGCCAGGGACTCTTACAGAGTTGAGCTGACGACATCCCCAGTTTAGGTTGAAAACTGGAAGTCAAGGGCATTTCTGAAGGCTGCACCGTGCAGGTGTGTGGTTGGTGGGTTTTCTCACTCCTGGGCCAGGGCTTCCTCAATGGCCTTCACTTGGCCTGTACCCTCTCCCTGGCTGACCCACAGACACTTGAGGCTCTCCCCCTGAATTTTCCCTTTCTCATCCCAATCCCACATCGGTTTCCTCATCCTCAACTCCTGTATTTCCATAGGGATGAGAGCTTAATCTGCATAATACAAGTGGTAGGTTTCTTGGCTTATTCCCTTGGATTGGGTTTGAGAAGTCAGATTGCCTTCCCACCATACTGGTGTATGCCCAGAAATCCACAAGTTCATCTAAGATCTGCAACCAGGATGCACATTACCCTGGGACACCAGTGAGGTCTTAGGTCTTGGCAGTTGGAGGGCTAGAAACACATCATTTATAATCATTTCACTTTACATAAGGGAATAAAGTGAAAAATTGTCAAACCACACAAAAAGAAGAAAAACTAAGTACTGGTAGTAGAACATATTTTATTCCATGGTTGTATTTTGGCATAGTCTCCTTCACAGAGTCTATTCTTGGCTGTCAACAATCAGATTCTCATTGCCAAGTCCGTGTGACTATAGCTGTATGATTCACTACTACTCCACTCCAGCCACGGGGTCTTCAAGGTCCTTCTTCCTTGGGTTCAGGAAGACAAGGGGACTGGGGGTGGGGGTGGGGCAGGCATCTTTCTGTTGAAGAAATGCTTCTCTGCTGGGGCAGAGCCTCCCTTCTGTCAAGCGTTTCTGTCTGGCTCGTGGCTCATCTTGCTAGAACAAGTCTTCCCAACAGGAAAGGACCACTCCTCTGTCCTGCCCTTTTTTTATCAACAGGTTCCCAGTGATGCCTGTGATCCGTCATCTTCCGTCAGCCCCTTCTCAGGCCCGGTGATGACTTAGAATCTTCTTCACCCTCAGCCCCACCCTACTATGCAACCCATATTTGTGACCCCAAGTAGAGCACACAAATCGGATGTTCAAAGCGGAAATAGTGGGGGTCGTCAAAAGACTTTGGCCAAGAGATTTTCCAGTCCCGGAGCCAAACGTGAAACACATTGCCAATGATACTGCGGCCCAGGAAACGACCACGGGCTTGGTTAGTTCTCTGGACTGTACACATCCAAAGATGATCGTGGTGAATAGATCTTTGAAGCAGCAAAGAATTTGGCACAGCCCGGGCTTTCCCTAAGCTGCTCCAAAGATTGTCCTCAGGAAGGAAGAGAGTCCATGAGAGTTAAAGGATGTGATCGTGACGATAAGGGTGGGCAAGGTGGTAGCTGGTAAATCCCCACATCACCTTTTCTGCACCTTCTCACTGGCCAGTGGGGCCCTGGGGATGGCCACGGGGGTTAGCCAACACCAGCCTTTTCGAGTCGTATGTCAGTGTCTCTGATAACACAATTCCCTTGGGATTTTGGGGGGGGTGGGGCTTCTAATGCAGTGGAACAGTCACAAAGCCATCTACTGTCCAAGTCACAGGCCTATCTCTGTCTCTTACTGACTTCTCTTTCCTGGCATTCCCCCAACCAGGGTCACGTGCCCATCACTGACTCAATGATTGCAGTAAGGTCCAGGCCATACATCCAAGCCTGGAGATGGGGTCAGGGTCATCCCCACCCAAATTGCAGGGTTGACAGGGAGGGAGAGATGATTCCCCAAAGGAAAGACAGGCTGATATTCCTGGAAGGAAGAGGAAAGCCTGCTGGCAGGAAAAACAAAAAATTATATGGCATATATTTGGAATAGTATGCAGCTGTTTAAAAAGAATAAGGTAAATCAGCATACGCTGATTGGGAACAATCGCCCAAGACAAATTAAGTTAGAAAAAAGCAGTATGCAGAAGAGTGCGTACAGTGTGTACTCATTTGAGTCTACCAAGATGTGGGTGAGTGTGTGTGTGCTTGTGTGAACATTTTTGCAAGAATACACAAGAAACAGTGAACGGGGGTTTATCTCTGTAGGGTGGCACTGAGGGGTGGAGGGTGGAAGGAAGACTCTGCTTGTTTTCTATCCTTCTGAATGTTTAACTGAGTACCTGTACATTTTCATTAAACATCCACCAACCAGGTCCCACCTTTAAGTTGCATTCAGAGCATCTATGTTAGAATTTTTGCATCAGAGGAAGATCGCTGTGTGCGTGTAATCTGTGACTTGGCTGGGATTTTGGTTGAGAGGCAATTGGCCTGGGCTAGCCAGGCCTGGGGGCCACAGACCAGGAGCTGGGCACAGCAGAGCTAACTGTCATGTGCCTTGGTCAGGAGCAGAGGCTGGGAAGAACTTCAGAGGAAGAGGGAAGCAGAGGGCTCGGCTCTGAGAGCTCAAGTCGAGGGACTTTATTTTTGGAAACAGAGGGGGCCTGAATTTGGGATCCAAGGGTCTTTGGAGGGATCTCAGGGCAGCTGCCAGCCCACTGGGGCCCTTTTTTGGCACCCTGGCCCCAAGGATGCCCCAGAAGTGCTTGATTTTGCTTTGGCCATTAACACCACTTACCAGTATAGGGTGACGAGTGTTTATATCTAGTTAACATGTAGCAGAAACATTCTGCTAATCACCTAGACATGTCAGATCAACTCCATGGTATCGTTTCTTAGTCCAGGGACGGTGTCTGCTCCTGTGTTCAAACTTCATCAGGTGCCACTCGGGCGGTCAGGCCACCTGCTCACAACTTTACAAAATGGGGAACCTAAGAGACAACCCTGACTTGCCATCCAGGAACTGCCAGCCATATTCACTTTCCCCCATGATACATGAAAATCAAGTCGACAGGAATCAAAAATTCCTCCTTAAACAAATTCATTCAACACTTATTAAGCATTGGGGCACCTGGGTGGCTCAGTCAATTAAGCATCTGCCTTTAGCTCAGGTCATGATCCGGATCGAGCCCACGTCGGGCTCCCTGCTCAGCGGGGTTTAAAAAAAAAAAAAAATCATTGATCATCAGCGACCTGCTGGGTGCTGTGTTGGGTGCTGGGAATACAGAGGCCGACAGTGTGTCCAATCCTGGCCCTCGGAACTTCCTGATGAGGGCCCCACCAGCAGGTGGAAGCTGAGCCTCTTGGCGGTCTCTCTTTCTCTTTAGAAATTCCTGAGTGAGAGACCACCAGGCCTCATTCACCACAAGGCTGAATGCCCTGGGTACCAGCTCCGAGAGTGACAAGGCAACTATGTTTAGCATTTCCTGATGGAACCAGAATCCGCAGTCAAGAAAAGCTGGTCCTGGCCAAAAGATGGACTTTTGGATGAGAATGATGTCTTCAGTAATAATCCTGCCAAAAACCACTGCCTCATGCATTAGCCTTCTCCCTAGAGGGTAATAGGAACCAGGAAGTGACAAAAAACTCAACTTGTACAGGCTGGGGAAAAAAACCAAATCTGATTTTGTGTTTTGTTCCTACAAGGACAGAAATAAACACTTTATTACAAAATGAATACATAGGATGTTTTCATGCAAACAATGTATACATTTTAAAAATAACTTTTCTTTAGACTTTGGTATACAGTATGTGCTCCTAAGCATTTCTTAATATATGTAAAATAAATACTTATAATTTTTTTTTACAAAAGTAGAGTTAATACATTCTGCAACTTGCTTCTTCTGTCATTTCATATAGCTCTATTGCATTCCTTTTTAACACTAACATAGAATTCCACAGTATGGAGGTATCAAAATTATTATTACTTCATTATTTGCCTATTGGTGGACATTGAAATTGTTTCTTTTTTTTTTTAAGATGTTATGTATTTATTCATGAGAGACAGAGAGAGAGAGAGAGGCAGAGGGAGAAGCAGGCTCCTTGGGAGCCCAATGCGGGACTCGATCCCAGGACCCTGGGATCATGACCTGAGCCGAAGGCAGACGCTTAACCATCTGAGCCACCCAGGCGCCCTTGAAATTGTTTCTAATTTTTAATAGTACAAACAACACTGCAATGAACATCCTAGCACATATAATTTTGTGCTCTTGTAGAAGTGTTTCTCTGCAAGAAATTTCTGGAAGTGGAATCAGTGGGTCAAAACTTCTCTGAGAAGGTTCAACTTGATTTTGTGGTGAAGAATACTGTATAATGAAGAGTCTGCAGATCAGAGAGTTATAAAATAATAGACAAGATTAATAATTCAGAGTAACCTGTAAAGTTTGCCCAAGGGTATGCTTTGTGGTGTTGGGCTGGCCTGGTCAGAAATGTTCCAGTCAGTTTCCTCATTAGGACAGGAAATCAGCAGAGCAGGATTCCTGAGTCGGTGTCTCCCTGATCCCACTGACATGAACGGGAGAAAAGTTTTGATGTCAGCATCAGGATTAGTCATGAACTGAACACATCAGTAGATCGCACGTGACGATGGATCCCACAGCGAGAGAAACTAGGAAGCATCGGCCCTCAGACTGGGAGGTGCTGTTCTGAAGCGAGAACAGCGCCCCCAAGAGGCGTTTGGATGTCAGCGCCTGTGCCCACACAACCGGGACTGGACCTCTGCCTGTTCAGGCAATGAGCTGGGGGTCAGTTTCTCACTTATTCTTAAACTCACCCAGAAATATTTGCTGTCTAAACCTCTTCTTAAATAAAAGTAATACAATACAACACAATAAGACTCTGGGTAAGTCTTAGTGAGTCTGAGTAAGTCTTAGTGTTTTCCATCTTGTGCGATTTTTCAGGCAATGGTGTAGAACCTAGTGAGCGGGTGGCGCGGACTCGCCCGCTCTCGCTGCAGTTTTACTGTTGTCCCAGCATCACTGAGTATTCAGCAATGTTCCAGAAGTGATAGGAAGTAGCACAACTGTTTGGGAAGAGGGTCCTGAGGTAAGAAATAAAACAATAGCCAAGGAAAAGGTAGTTAATCTATAGAATGAGAATAAGCACAGCAACAATGCTGCACTGAGATTCTTTTTTTTTTAAGGAGCAACACAGGAACCAAATAAACATTCCCCTATCCCAGGGTTTCTCAACGTCCACACTGTTGACTTTTTGGTCTGGAAGATTCTTTGTCGTGGGGGGCGGTCCTGTGCACTGTCTATCCACTAGATGTCACAAGCAACCCCAGACACTCAGTTGTGACCATCATTAATGTCTCTAGAACTCTTGTCATTTTTGAACATTTGGAGATTCAAGAAGCTCTTGGGAAGTATCTCTCTGGAACACCCAGCATCCCCCGGGGGACTCTGCCCCCTTCCCTCATCCTGATCGGAAGCCTGAATTCAGCTACCACGGGGCCGACTGAGTGGCCCATGTGGAAGGGGAGCGGCCTCGGAGGACCAGCAGCCCCACAAACAAGAACCCCATAACTTGGTTTCTGGAGCAGCAGCGTGCGGTTGCAGGGAACCCTTCCAGAAAACTGCAAACTCTAGGGCAGTCCTGCCCAGAGCGAGATTGAGGGAGAAACCCCAGGTGAGGGGGCCAGTTTGGAGAATTACAGGCAACTTCACGCGCTGCCCAAGTATTTCTTGAGCACCTGCTCCTGGGGTGTAAGCTACAGTGTGCGAGGGGGCGGGGGGCGGGGATAGACAATACACCTATCAAGGTGGGGAGCCACTCTGGTGCTTCGAGGAGACTGTTCTTGCAGTTCACTCACAGCTCCCACCTCGGGGGTGGCCTTGAGCCCGGGGTCTGTGCCTCAGGGGCCCCTGCTCGGCCCGGGCATGCTCTCTCTTCCTCTCAGGGCTCACGTCCTGCCCGGACTCACTGCTTCACCTAAAACCCGGCTCCCACCCGGGTGGCGCCGCGCAGGGGCAGGGGGCGGAGCACACGGGGGCAGGGGCGGGGCTGTGCTCCAGAGCCACGCCTCCGAGCACCGCCCCTTCCCCCGCCCCCGACCACGCCGGCGTCCTCCCCTGCGGCCTCGCGCCCGCTCCGTCCCGCCGCGGACCCCGCCCCCGGGAAGGCGCCCGGCGTTCCCCTTTCCGCCTCAGGCACCCTGGCGGGGAACGCCGAGGAGCGACGTCCCGCGTTACCCTTACACAGGGTCGCCATCTAGTGACAGCAGGATATACTGCTGCGTGCAGACGTGAAGCCGGTCGCCGGTACGAGTTTGGAAGGTTCTGGTTAGTGCGGGAACGCTTTGGGGTGGGGACTGGACCCACTCCCAGGCGCTGGGGTTGGGGGGAGGCTGATGGGTGGCCCTTCGCTCGCCTGCACCCCGCGGCCCGGGGGCCCCCTCCGCAGAGGAAGGCGGGCCTGGGCCACGTCTGAGGAGGGCATCGTGTCAACAGTAGCCGGGTCTTCTCGAAAGGAGAGGCCGGCGGCGCCAGTGGGGTTAGCTCCGAGAGCCCGCCCTCGGCAGAAGACCTGTCTGCAGGTTGGTCTGGCTTAGCGAAGCCCGCTCTGTGTCGGGAGCGGGGAACGGTGTGCAGGGAGACAGGGGCACCGGAGGGAGCTCCGCCAGCTCCGAACAGGCCTGCCCCCGCGGAGCGCCAGCTCCAGAAGACAGGGCAGGGGAGGACAGAACTCCTAGGTTCCTGGAAAGGCCTCCGGGACAGCCAGCTCTCAAACTTGCTGCAGCACAGACCCAAGGAACAAGCGCACTCTGCGGCACACATCCAGGTGGGGACAAGACTCCAGTCGCCTATTTGTAGATACCCCCGAAACTGTACTAGGGGTTTTCTTGCATCCCCCAGGTTGGCTTCGTGGAGGGAGCGTGTTTCGGGACAGAGTACCGGGTCCAAACTCAGGTTGGGCTGCTCGCTGCTGGAAAATCAGTCCTCGAGAGACAAGTGATGGTGGGAAAGGAAAGGTCGTTTTATTCAGTAAGCAGGCAACTGGGAAGCTGGTGGACTAATGTCTCAAAGACCATCCTCTCCCTCCAGGCGAAGCCAGAGGGTTTTAGAGGGGAAGGGAAAGAGGGGAGGGGAGAGAAGGGGGCTGCATGCTGGAGAAGCAGGTGTCCAGGTGCTTAGTCCTATGTTGTCGGCATGATCCTGAACAGACTTGCTGGCATCTGCGGCAGCTGACCTTATCTTCTGAGAAAGTCTGGTCCTTCACCCCCAAGGCCAGTGGTCTGCAAATCTCAAAGAAAGTTAGTCCTGCTACAGATCAAGGGACTAAGGGGATAAGTGCCTTAATAGAAGCAGATGCAAACTGAGGACAGAGAGAGCAATCAGAGCTGCCATGTAAGTTTGTGCAGGTTGCTCACTGCACAAGGGCACCTGGTGGCGGTGGAGGAGTGGGCACCGGGCACTGGGATCTGGAACTCAGCCCTTACCTGATCACAAAGCCATGCAACCTGGCAAGGGCTGTGTTGGCCAAGAGGAAGGGGAGCCCTCTTCAGATTCACCTGCTCTCCAAGAGCCTGCCCACAGGGGCCCCCTTTTCTTTCTCAGACACAGAGAGGGGCAGGCTGCAGCCCTTGGGGAGTTAGGTGACTGTCTTTGGGGAAAAGGCTCCTGCATGGAGCCCCAGCCCAGGATTCTTTGGTTTCTGTGGGCCACAGTCACCTCGCTTCTCCCACAAGTAGAAACTCCCTTGGAGGTCCACTGTGTGTTAGCCAGAGGGCCAAACCTTTTCTGGTGTTTGTGGTCTCCGTCAGGGGCACTGCTGGGGAACAATGTCAGTGCTCTTGTAAAAGCCTGGTATTTGATTATAAAGTTTTTCAGGCAAAAACATGTATTTGCACTGTTCTGTTGACTCTGGCCTGGTTCCCTAAGCCAAGCTGTGAACAGCCTGCCCCGGTTTCTCTTGTTCCCAGAATCCTTTAGGTGCAAAGACACACCTCTAGACTGAAAGGTCAGTATAGTCCCAGTGGACAAAGATTAAGGAGGCCCCAAAGGTGAGTTTATGTTTCTTCCATCTGGTCTATAAAATCTGAGCGGTTAAGAACTTTCTGATGTTGGAAATGGTTGAGGTGTTTCCTCCTGGTCTACCAGAGGACCAGGGGAAACATACACATTTCCTCAGGCTGCTGCAAGAAAGTACTACAGCCTCGGTGGCCTGGACCGCAGAAATGTACTGTCTCACACGTCTGGAGACGAGAAGTCCAAGATCCACCAGTCATCAGGACTGGCACCTTCTGAGGGCTCTCGGGGAGAACCTGCTCCTGGCCTCTCTCCCAGCTTCCAGTGCTTTGCTGGCGATCTCTGATGGGTTTTGGCTTGTAGACACATCACACCCATCTGCCTTTATGTTCACGTAGCATTCTCCCAGGATGCATGTCTGTGTCCAGATCTCCCCTTTTCATAATTACCCAGTTATACTGGATGAGGGCCGCCCCCCATGGCCTCACCGTGACTAATGACATCTCCAAAGAAGGTCACATTCTGAGGTACTGGGCGTTGGGGTTTCAACATACGCATTTGGGAGGACACAATTCAACTGAGGCCCTTAAGAACCCGAAACAAGATGGCGGTAAAGCCCTCAGTTTCTACCCACTGCTGTGGTGACATGAAAAGGGATGTGGGAGGGAGGGGACGTTCAGCTCATAAAAGCCGCAAGAAAGTTTTTCTTTCTGCGTCAGGTTTGTATCAGCATTGTGTTCTTATCCCCAGGTAAACAACAAAATCTCCAAGACAGACAGACAAGCCAGACAATCTCTTCCTTATGTGTTCCCAGACCATAAGGGAGAGGGAGGTTTCAATAACCAGAGTAGGCCGGGAGCTGCCTCAGTAGCCAGGGACAGGCACGTCCGTAGAAGGCCTCGCAGACCTGGCCTGCCCGAGCCATCGCAGCACGTTGTCCCTTTGGCTTTTCACATCATAAGTTTTCTTAATCATCGTCGTGAAGGTCTCCTTAAGGTTAAGGTTAACCATAACTTAAATGCTTGTGTTAGTTGATGGGTTTTGCTTGCAGAAATGTCCTAATTCTGGCTGCAAATCAGTGTTTAATTCCCCAGCATGGTGGCCAGAGGGGCTGTCATGCTATCTGAGTCATGGCATTTGAGTTATTTAAATCTGTCACATATAAAGTCATCCACAATCCGGATTTGGGGCTTGGGTGAGGCAGGTGGAGAAGAGCCTGCCGCAGATGGCCTGGGAACGCCTCACGGGCAGAGATGCGGTGAAATCAAGAAGCCACTGGTTAGAGCTTCATCCTGTAGACCAGAGGGCCTTATGTGGCTGTTCGTGGGTGGCCTATAATCTCTGACCCCCTAAAACTGAAAACTGAAAAGGTGTGTATTTTACTACAGAGGGGAGAAGATTGCCAGCTTTGATGCACTCTCAAAGGAACCTCTATCGAGAACGACTGACTTGACTCTCCTCCCCTCACACATCTTTATAGTAAAACAGTAAATTCAGTTTTCTTCTAATGGGTAGAAGCTCATCACGAAATTTAGATCCATTAGCAAAGGGAGCAAGACCTTTAAACTTGACAGTGGTCCATCTCCTGGTTTGGACCTTGAATTTCCTGTCAAGGTTATATATATGGACTTATAATTTGGAATGTGCAGGCTAGGTTCTTGTGGCCATGAATTGGCATATGTTGTGGTCCCCTGTGGCCTGGGGTCTCTGATGGGTCCCCACTAGTAGAAGTGTCTAGTCCTTTATGGAGAAGCGGGGACCTTGATGGAGCCCATGGACTTGGTCCCAAGATTGTTAGGGACGTAAGGCCCTTCCCCCAGCAGTTTGCCTCTGTGGAGGGTTTTTGTTCATGTCAGCTAGAGTTGAGTGGCAGATGACTTCTACTTGGGCCAAAGGATTCACATGTTTATAATTAGGACAGAAACTCATCCAATACTCTCTCTCTCTCTATGTGTGTGTGTCATGCTCCCACTTGTCTGGCCCTCCTCCAACCACTCTACCCTATTACATATATATGGATATTATATATATTTATAATGGATAATATTCATGGTACATAGTAGGGAGAGTTCTGTCTGCATCACAAAAAGGACAACCGGATATCACCTTTTACAGAAATAAAATAGGAAGTTTGAGCAAACTGTTTTAACTATTTTCTTTAGTAGATTTCCTTTACAGCCAGAGATCAATAGCCGCCCCCTCAGATGTCACTTCTTCCCTAACTCACAGATCTGGCTTTTACTTTGGGGACAGAAGCTTCTTTTTCTCGACTTGCTTGCATTTTCTCTTCAATGTCCTCTAGAAAGCTTGGGTCATTTTGACACACACGTACAGTGCTCCGGGAAGATCTCCGCCTTACCGTGTGCTCTGACCATCTCTCTCTGGCCTTCCCTCTCCTTGTATTTGACAGGCTGGCAATCATGTAATGCTCACTACCATGCAGCACTGTACAGCATCTGCCCAAATATGCTTGCTGTTTGGAAACTGTTTGCACAATAGCACCAAGAGCGTGGCCCAAGGACACCCCCTCCCCGGCCAAGCCTTATGCCGCAGAGTCAGCATCAGTGTGTCTTATTGTCTGGTGCTCCTGGTCTCCGTCAAATGCCATGCTCATTACCTGTCTTGTTAACCTGGGCCCCAGAAGGTCCTTACAACTTCCACTTTTGGGGCAGTGAGGGGATTTCAGGCTCTTTCTGGGCCATCTTTGGTCAGATGGGAAGGGTCTACACCTCGAGGGCGGTCCCAACAGGTGCAGGAGAGGTTTTCACGAACGTCCATGGTCAAGCAATGTCTTGGCTGTGGGCTTCCCCTGCTCATGCCAGTCTTGGGTCGTTGGGACCCCTGAGGCATGGCTGGCTCTGTGGGTGAGAGGTGGGGTCAGACTCCTGAGGCCCTAGAGAAAAGGGACGTGTGGTTTGGATGAAAGCCTGAGGGAAGATCTGGCCGTGAGGTGTGCTGCCATGGGGACTGGCAGGGAGGAGTGGCCATGACGGGGGTGGGGGTGCAGCATGTGGAGCTTCCCTGAATTCTGGGGCTATTCCCTTGTGAGGGGAGAGGGTGTCCCTGGGGAGTCACAGTGTTCACGCAGGACCCTCCTTTCTCTCACATGGACAAGTGCTCGAGTGTTCGAGGCCCTTCCGCTATCTGAGACGGGTCTCAGGAAGCAGGCCCACTGATGTTGGGGTGAGCAGAAGGGGCTGAGGGCACAGTTAGAGGCAGGTGAGAGGGCGCCATCACAGATGCAGAACAGGATTGAGAACAGGGCCTAGGAGGGCAGGGAACTCTGTGCCTCGGGCAGGTGACCCCACGCCTCGGCCAGGTGACCCCACACCTCGGGCAGGTGACCCCACAGCTCGAGCAGGCAGAGGCAGCCAGGTCAGTTCAGTTCTGATGGAGCCAATTTCAGGGCCCAAAACAGTCAGGGGAGACCGAGCCCCAGTTGGCTCTTTCATCCCGAGCAGCCCAGAGCTGCCCATTGGCTCCAGCACACTGTCTAGCCTGGCACCAGGCGGCCCAGCTTCCCTGGGAGGACCCATCTTTCAGATCCAGGCAGAACCAGAATCAGGAGGGTCTTTGGCCTCACTGAGCTCTGCATGATCCAGCCTGGAGTGGGTAGTCGGGGTCTTGCAGAAAGATGCCCCACATCTTCTCTGTAATGAGTCACCCACTGGGGCCCCGGGCACAGGGTCCAGCAGAGGGGCCCTTGACCAGGGTGCGCACCAGCGGCTCGGACTGGGACCGGCTTAGCCCAGGGTGGTACTCACCTAGACTCTAACGTGAGTGAGGATTGAGCCCCCCTGGAGCGGAGCACCTCGTCACGCCTGCTCTGACCGCGATCAGGAAACAAGGCCAGTGGGTAGGAGTAGTCTGATTCCCAGTTAGCACTCTTACTCTCCTACTGACTCATTACCAAAAAAGAGGGATTTTCTGCTTCTTCCTCTTCACGGGACAGTTAGACTTTTTTGTCCTGAAAATGATAGCGTTCCTGGCCCCCAGGGAGAGTTGAGTGTTTTATTTTTAAAAGTCTAGGCTTATAAAATAATCATAACACAGGAGATTTGGGATAGAGGAGGACTCTGGATTGAGTCCAAAGAACAGCCCAAGGATGGAGGATACCGGGTGGGGACCGGTGTTCCCACAGTGCCAGAGAGCTGCTCCCAAAGGGCAGGGAGGGCGCAGGGCCTCCCACTGGGGATGAGGGGGTGATCAGAGGGGTGTGGAGGCTGCCTCTGGACGGTGTCGCTCTGCAAGGACACCCAGGAGGAGGAGTCTGACACTCACGCACAAAGGCTGTATTAGTCAGGGTTCTTCAGAGAAATCTGAATCAATAGGAGATATCTTAGACTTTCTCAACCTCTCTAATTGGGTGAGCCAATTCCTTATATATATTAAAAGGAATAATATATAGGGGCGCCTGGGTGGCTCAGATGGTTAAGCGTCTGCCTACGGCTCAGGTCATGATCCCAGGGTCCTGGGATCGAGTCCCGCATCGGGCTCCCTGCTCCTTAGGAGCCTGCTTCTCCCTCTGCCTCTCTCTCTTTCTCTCTCTCTCTCTCTGTCTCTCATGAATAAATAAATAAAATCTTTAAAAAAAAAAAAGGAATGATATATATTACATAATCTTATGAGGAAGTAGCTTGCCCAATGATAGAGGCTAAAAATTCCCGAGGTCTGAAGTCAGCAGGCTGGAGACCCACTAGGCCAAATTTGGGGCCCCCCTCACCAAGGTGCTCCTGGGCGTTTACTGTTCTCAGACTCCAGTGATGGGGGTCTCCCCTCAGCCTGATGGAGTCTTTTACACACTTGTGATGTGAGGGGTTGGTGGGTGCTTCTCTGAGTCTCGTGTCCCCTGCCTCCCTTGTCCATTCTCCTCCTGGTCTCCTGGGGCTTACACCTGCCCCTGTGCAGATTGTTTCAAATGCTGAGCCCCAGATGCACAGAGATCAGCTAAGGTGGGGGCCGTTATCCACAGGAGAGCTAGGTCTGCCCCAGATGTTACTAAGTTGGGGCTATCTATTCACACACACACACACACACACACACACACGTCACTCATGACCCAGCATGCACGCACTGCTCTCCACAGGAACAGTTCTAGGGGTGGAGCTCCCAGCAAGAGAGGATCTCTGTTTTGACTTGCAGAAAGCAAGCAGCTGATGACTCAGGGAGATGTTTGCCTGCTGTTCTCGGTGTCTCCTTGGATGAGCTTGCATGCATCCGGGTGGGATGTCTTCTCAATCCCTGTGTCAGCTGTACCCACACACCTTTAGTTCCTGCACGGGAGCCGTGTGAGTCTCTACCCTGCCCAGGCTACTGAAGGTGGATCGTCCACTGAATGAGGTAGGAACAGGACTGCCTGTCACTCCCAGTGGTTGGCTGAGGTCTCAGAGAGCAACAGAGACAAGGCCAGGGGGTGCGGAGTGAGTGTGTAGCTGGAGGCACTTGAAAGCTAGGCCTAGCCTGCTGAATAACTGGGTCAGCACCTCGACCTCAGCGCAGTTCATGACTCGCATGGACCAGATCAGCTAGAGACTGGGAGTGAAGCCTCCGGGGCACCAAGAGGGAGGGACTAGGGGAGCCAGAAGCAGGAAAGGGGGAGAGAAGAGGAGTTTGGGAGTCAGAGATGCGTGACGGCATCCTGGCCTTCCCACTCAGGAGTCATGGGATCCTGGGCTCTCTGACTCCGTTTCCTCACCCCTGCAGTAGGAATTCTGGTGCCTTCCTCCCAGTTATGACAAAGTAAACAGACGCAACAGCCGGATGCCACATACGAACTTGATTGAGGCCTGGTTTGAAAAAAATTGGGGACATTTAAACAGGATCTCTTTAGTATCGTCTGGTATGGAGTAATTGCTCAGTTGCTGGTTTGGGAATGGTATTGTACCTATTTAGGACAACATGATTTCTTAGGAAATGCGCGCTGCAGTATTTGAGGGCGAAGTTTCCTAAGGTCTGCAGCACACTGACATGGTTCAGCAACCAAAAGTGTGTTTGTGTGGAGACAGGCAAACAAAATGATGAAATGCTAACTGCTGAAGCTAGGAGGAAAGGATTCAAGTGTTCACTGCTGATTCTTTCCATTTTTTCTTAATGTTGAAAATGTGTCAAAAATGGGGGAGAACAAGAATAAATGAGCAAGATATGCCAACCCCCCTACACAATGCCCGTTTAGCAGTCTTTATTTTATAAATATTCACTAAGCCACTGGGGGCGACATCAGCTGAACATGCCAGATACTGCTCTGGGAACACAGCAATGATTTCTAGAAGGCCAGAGACAAACATTAAACAATAAAACAAGTATATGAATTTGTTAACCAAAGAGAGTGCTGAAGTGCTCTGAAGACCGTCCCCAGGTGAGGGACAGGGGACCCGGGGGGTGGGAGTTCCTCTGAGCCTCTGAGCCTCTGAGCAGGTGGAATGTGAGCCGAGGATGGACCGGGCCAGGGAGCCGGCCATGCAGAAACTACACCTCCTCCTCCCATCTGTGTGTCCAGGAGCCCTAGAAGGGCTCAGGATGCCAGAGGGGACATCAGCCAAGAGCCTGGGGGGTGGGGGGTGCGGGGTGGGGGGTAGGGATGTTGGCTTCCTCCCTGGGAGAAACCAGCCATGATTTAGTTTATGCTTTTGTAACTCTTGGGTCTGTTCAGACAAGTCAGATACCATCACTCTCCCTGGACCAGTGAACTCCATGGTGTGGGGGCAGGAAGAAGGGACAAGGGTGCCTGCTGAGCCACTTTCTGGAAGCAGCCCAGGATCTGGAACTGGCCCCAGAGGCAGCCCTTTACACAGCCCCTGAGACTGGTAAAGACACTTCCCGGTAACACAATTCACAAATGGAGGTGTGTTCAACTTCATTCATAACTGAAGAAATGCAAGTTGAAATTTTGTATTTTCACCCATCAAATTGGTAAAGACTAAGAAAATTGATAACATCCAGTGCTGAGGGGGCTGTGGGGAACAGCCCCTCATCCGTGGTTCCTTCAGCTTCTCGTGGAGAATTTGGGGAATTTTGACACTGTCCATCACATGTGAAATTGTGACCATGCTTTGGCTCAGCAGTTCCATTTTGATGAAGCTATTCTGAAGATGTCATCAGTTGGATTTTTGAAAAACAAGGCACAAGGATGGCACTGAATTATAACTGTGGCTTTTGCAGTGATTTTGTGGAAACAGGACTGACTGCCCGAATGTCGGCCAGCAGGAGACTGCTTAAATAAATGATGTATGGGTATGGATTTAATATGAGTAGAGTTTTAGAAATAAAATATATGTACATATAATAACGTAGGTAAGATAGGCATAGAAGAAAGTCCAGAAGACTCTATATTGAAATGTTAATAACGGGGATATCTGGAGGCATGAAATCACTTTCTTTTTTTTTTTTAAGATTTTATTTATTCATTTGAGACAGAGAGATGCAGAGAGAGAGAGAGCATGAGCAGGGGGAGAGGCAGAGGGAGAGGGAGAAGCAGGCTCCCCTCTGAGCCAGGAGCCCAAAGTGGGGCTCAATCCCAGGACCCTGGGATCATGACCTGAGCGGAAGGCAGACGCTTAACCATCTGAACCACCCAGGCGCCCCATGAAATCACTTTCTATGGCATGCATTTCTGTAGTATTTAAGTTCTGTATCACAAGCATGTATGGCTGTTGTAAGCAGAAAAAAAAAAAGGATTTTAAAGTGGGAGAGAAGGATGGAGGGAAGGGTGACAGCAGGTAGTGGTTCTTCTCTGGGGGCAGCCAGGATCTGAACCCCCTTGAAACAGCTGGAGAACTCACCTGCCTTAGGGTCTCCCACCACACGAGTGTCAGTGGCCTTCTGACCACAGAGCCCCCATGGCTCACCATGGAAGGCACAACGGAGATGGCTCCAGAGCCCGGCCCTCGCCTGAGGGAACCCCATGGAGCCCAAGGCAGCCGGTGGTTGAATTTGGGTTTTCTGCCACTTGCAGTCAGAGTGGAAAATGATATCTTAACTTGAGGTAAAAAAGGGAGGTAGGGGAGAGATACTGCGGGGTCTCATGAAATCCACACACATGGACAAGGAAGCTTCAGGAAGGGCTGAAACCAGGGAAACGCCAGGGACCCGAAGAAGGGTTTGTGGGTCTTCTCCCCAGGGAGCTGCCCTGCTGGAGTTGTGACACCTCCCCGCCCTGGGGTTCTCAGATCAAGTGCCAAAATTCCTGTGAGGGAGAATCTGATTGGGCCAGCTGTGTCCGCCACAATGACGGGTGGGGGTGCGCAGAGCGGGGGGACGCAGAGACCACCTGCATCCGTCCAGAGAGCCGTTGCCAGGGCAGGCAGCCATTTCGACCTGTGACTCCTTTGCCGTGGCAACCTGCGATGACAAGGTAACACACAGTGAGCCACTTAAACAACAGAAATGTATTATCTCCCGGCTCTGCAGGCAGGAAGTCCAAGGTCAAGGCATCGGCAGGGATGGTTCCTTCTGAGGTCTGTGGGAAAAGAATCTGCCCTGGGCCTGTCTGCTGTCTTTGGTGGTTTGCCGGCAATCTTTGGCCTTCCCTGGCTGGTAGACACATCAGCCTGATCTCCGCCTTCACGTTCACACAGTGTTCTCCCTGTGAGTGTGTTTGTGTCCAAATATCCCCTTTTTATAAGGACACCAGTCATGTTGGATGGCGGAACCAGGCTACTCTGGGATGACCTCATCACAGTCACCGCCCTAATTCCAAGCAAGGTCACTTTCTGAGGCTTGGGGGATTAAGACTTGAACATATGAATTTGGGTCAGGGCAGGGTGGAGAGACAAAATTCAACCCCTTAGCATAACTGTTATTATGGTCCAGGTCCAGAGAAAGATCTGGGCTGGAAGGACAGCTGGAGAGTCAGTGACCTAATGGAGAGTGAGAAGCCTTTGGGAGCAGACGGAAAACCAGCAAAGCACAGTGTGAGGAGAGCCACAGAGCAAGCACTGAAGAAATCTGCCGGCTTTGGTGATGTGTGGTGTCCTCGAAAGGGAAAATGTCCACAGACTAGCCGGGGCGAGAAACACTGCAGTGGCGTAAGGAGGGCTTAGGATATGATGCAGTGGATGGAGAAAGTGAGCGTTCAAGTAGGTTGGTCGTGCAAGGAAGAAACCAGTGTTAGCTAGAGGAGGAGATGTCGAGGAGGCATTTACAAGGTGCTCATGTTTACTGATGGTGGGAAAGAGCCAGTAGGAAGGGAGCGATTAAAGGGCAGGAGATCATCAGGGTGCCAGCTCCCCAGAATGTGCCAAAGCTGTGTACCCACAGGCTAGGGACTCTGCTCAGGAAGTGTGTGTGAAATCAAAGTGGGACTGCACACAACTGTGGACAGAATCCAGAAAGCAGGTTGGAAGGACTGGCCAGGGCCACATTTTGAGTCCACTGTAGCTTCTGCTCCCGCTTCTTGCTGTCAATGTTGGCTCCATTTCTGGCCCTGGTTGATACCAGTGCCAACCGCGGTTGGCAATGTTCAAGATGGAATTTAGATGCCCTTGGGTGCCCCTGAGTCAGGAGCACAGCCCAGTTCGGTGGGCTGTGGCCCGGGTAGCCAGGCCTCGGGGTATCCCCCACAAGGTCATGGGAGTGAGTCTAAATGTTAAGCCCATTGTGTTTTCCTCACTGACCCTCTCTGGGCCCAAACATCTGGAAGGTTAGAGATCCTTGATGTTATAAACTGTTTGATAATCATCATCCCAGGAGAAGATATGTAAGCAGGAAAGCAAGTCAGGGTGCTCCTCTCTTAGCTCCAAGTCACAGGAAATGGACAAGAACCCTGTACTACACCACTCTCAGGACAGCAGCCACCTCTGAGAGGTCAAAAGGAGGGTAGAGACCTTGCCTTTATATTTTATACTTTATATATCTGTGAATTATTTTAATTTTTATAGTAATCTTTATCAGCTCTAAAAAAAAATCTTACAACATGCCATCTTTTTAAAAATGGATTTTTATTGGGCGCCTGGGTGGCTCAGTTGGTTAAGCGACTGCCTTCGGCTCAGGTCATGATCCTGGAGTCCCAGGATCGAGTCCTGCATCGGGCTCCCTGCTCGGCAGGGAGTCTGCTTCTCCCTCTGACCCTCCCGACCCTCCCCCCTCTCATGTGCTCTCTCTCTCAGTCTCTCCCTCTCAAATAAATAAATAAAATCTTCAAAAAAATAAATAAAATAAAATAAAAATAAAAATGGATTTTTAAGAATATATATAAATACATTCTCTTTCTAGAGAGTGGAAACATTATGGATAAGATTAAAGTCTCCAAGACTATCTCCCCTGCCCACCCCCCAAACAATCTACAGCAGAATCCACAATTATTATCACTTTGGTGCATATCATTTTACACCTTTTTAAAATGGATTTTCATGCATGGATATGTCCCCACATTAAATATGTAGTCTGGATTTTTGAAGGGATTAAACAACATATTTTCATATAGCACTTTTTTTCCACTGGACTTTTTCTCTCAATTACTTGTCTTCAGGGGCCATCCCTCCCTGGCATTTCTCCTCCACATCCTCCTTCCTTCCCTCTCCCCTAGGAGTAACCTGTCCCTGGTGTTAACAGATGCCGCTCCTAAGACCAATCCGATAGAAGTCCCTGGGGTACGGTTTGCCAGATTTAGTCAATAAAAATATAGGTGGCTCAGTCAGCTAAGCAGCTGCCTTCAGCTCAGGTCATGATCCCAGGGTCCTCAACCTCCCTGCTCAGTGGGGAGTCTGCTTCTCCCTCTCCCTCTGCCCCTTCCCCCTTCATGTACTTGCGCTCTCTCTCTCAGATAAAATCTTTTAAAAGACCATATAGGTGGCAGGGGCGCCTGGGTGGCTCAGTTGGTTAAGCCTCCTACTCTTGATTTCAGCTCAGGTCTTGATCTCAGGGTCCAGTCCTTGGGCTCTGTACTCAGCGGGGAGTCTGCTTCTCTCTCTCTCTCCCTCTGTCCCTCCCAGCTCAAATAAATATTTTTAAAAATATAGGTGAGAGATTAAATTTTAATTTCAGATAATGAATGATTTTTAAATACAAGTACACAGTGCTTGGGGTATACTTACTCTAAAAAACTCTCTTGTTTTTCTGAAATTCAGATATAACAGAGTGGCTTCTGTGTTATCTCTCAATCCTACTTTGGGGCACTTGTTAAAAACCATTGGCCTCCTCCCTTTATGAGATGCAGAAAGTCCGGCTGAAGCCCAGCCAGGATTATGTGTACTTTTAAACGGTATTCAGATCACTGGCCAGGTTTGGGAACCTGCACCACACCAGGCTGACTGGGGGCCAGGCTCCTCTCCCCGTGAAAATACACGTTCATGCTTATTCATCCCCCAGTTTTTAATGAGTTAGGGTAGTAGGAGTCACGCCTCCAGAGTGGCTGTCCCTGTGACTTCTGCTGTAGGGACGTCCACTCAGGTGTGGTGCCCCTTCCCCCACTACACTGTCGGGACAACCAGCTCTGCTACTTTTCCTCAGGCCGCCCAATTTCCTTTGGACCCGCTGTTTTTTTGAGGTCCCAGGATCTCTTACACACTTGGCCAACCGCTCTCAGCCCAGACTGTAACTCTCAAAATCAGCGCAATGGCAGAGGGCCGTGGGACTGGGGACAAAGAAGAGGAAGGAGTCAGGCGGGGCTCTGGGTTCTCCCTTCTGCCTCTACTTCCAGTTCTTTCTCGGTAACCCCGCGGGCAGACCCTCCTCCGCTCCTTTCCCCGCAGCCCTGGGGAAGCCTAAGGGGGCGTGGCCAACAGAATCCCAGCCGCAGCCAATCCCAGCGGGGTCCTTCGGGTGGGCGGGGGCAGAGGGGCGTAGCCTGAAAACTTCCGCGACCAGGCTGGACCAATCCCGACCCGGGAGGTGAAGCAGACTCCATACCTGGGCCCAGGTGCGCTCGCTTTGCATCTCTCGGTCGCTCCGCTCCCCGGATGCAGCGGGCCCAGGCGGCGTCCGGAGGAGACCCACCCGGGGCCGAGTTCCCAATGGAGCCCTTGGGGAGCCAGGTCGCGGGGCTAGAGCAGCCGCAGGTGCCCGTAGAGGAGCGACGGCTCGAGAGTCCCGAGAGCAGCCCGAGTCTGGCCCGCGCCGTAAAGGAAGCGGCGGGCGCAGGCCAGGACCTCTCCGGCGGGAAGAAGCTGTCCCCGCCTCGCCCGGCGCTCCTGCGGCTCCCGGCCCCCAGCCTGGGCTACGGCGCCTTCCGCCGCCAGGCCTCCGCCGGCTCCGAGCCGCCGTCGCCCGGCCCCACCGCGGCCGAGCAGCCCCGGGCCGGCGAGGCGCCGGGGGCCGAGCTGGCGCCCGGGGAGCCGCCGCAGGGCACCTGGGCCCCGGTGGAACTGCAGGTGGACGTGCGCGTCAAGTCCGTGGGCGTGGCGGGTGGCAGTCGCGCGCCCTCGCCGGCGCCGTCCCCGCGCTTCCTCACCGTGCCGGTGCCCGAGTCCCCGGCCTTCTCCCGCCACGCCTTTCCCGCCCTCCCGCTCCTGCAGCGGCCCCCCGCCCGGCCGGAGCGCGGCCTTGACGCCGAGGGCCGGGCGAGCGCCGCCGACGGGCGCTCGGAGCCCCCGGGCTCCCCCACGTGCCGCGGCCGCTGCAGGGAGCTGGGGCTGGAGAAGGAGGAGGACGCCGCGCTGCTGCACCGCGCCGAGACGGGCGGCGACGACAAGCTGCCCCGGGCCATAAAGCTCATAGGTAAGCCCGCGCGGCCGGGGAGGGGACGCCGCCGCCTGAGCGCAACACCCCCCTCCCCCCAGGCACCCAGCGCCGGGCCACTGCGGCGGAGGGCCGAGCGGGCCCGGGCCACCGCCCCGCTGCCCCGGTCCCACCTGTCCTGTCCCGCCTCGGATCGGTCACAGTCGGGGCTAGGTAACTGGACTGCATTTGTTTGCCGTGAAAGAGTAAAACCTTTCCACCACCACTCCGCCTCCCCACCGCTAGAACTTGCACATTACCTCGTCGTGTGCGCGGCATGGTTGGGAAGTGGAGGTGGGACGACTTCCAGGAGAGGGGAAGCCTTCCAGGATCACCTGACGATGCCGGCGAGAACCGGGTCCCCCGACCCAGGCTCCCTCCCTCTTTCCCTCCACGTATGTTGAGGAGCATTTGGCCCCAAACACTCCCCCATTCAGCAGCTACTGCGTGGGGACTAGGCACCAGACTGCTGGGGGCGGTGTGTGGGGGAGGGGGTCCGTTTGAGGGATGGGGTGCTTGTCAGGGGACAAGAAGGAGGCTGGAGGGGCGCCTGGGTGGCTCATTCGGTTATGGCTCTGACTTTTTTTTTTTTAAGATTTTATTTATTTATTTATTTGAGAGAGAGAGAATGAGAGGCAGGAGGGTCAGAGGGAGAAGCAGACTCCCTGTTGAGCAGGGAGCCCGATGCGGGACTCGATCCCGGGACTCCAGGATCATGACCTGAGCCGAAGGCAGTCGCTTAACCACCTGAGCCACCCAGGCGCCCATGGCTCTGACTCTTGATTTCAGCTCAGGTCTTGATCTCAGGGTGGTGAGATTGAGCCCCTCCCGAGCTCTGTGAGGGGCGTGGAGACTGCTTAGGATTCTTTCTCCCTCTCCCTCTGCCCCCCCACCTTAAAAAAAAAAAAAAGATATAAACAATCCTGGACAAGGAGCCAGGAGGGAGTGGTTGGTGAGCTTGGGGGCATGGGAAAGCTTCCTGGAGTAAGCGTTGAAAAGTGAGTAGGATTTGGGGGTGGCAAAGGCCCCTTCTAACTGGAAAGTTTGGGAGGCAGAGTGCCAACAGCTTGGCCAGGGGAGAGGAAGACCAGGCCAGCTAGACAGGCCTCAAAGCCCCAGGGTCTCTGCCACATCTTGGTCTTGGGTATAGTTCAGGAACACAAATCACTCGGGCTTTTGCAGAGTTTGGTGTGAGCACATTTTCTGAATGATGGTATATTGTCTTTTTTTTTTTTAGACTGGGGAGGGGCAGAGGGAGAGGGAGAGAGAATCTTAAGCAGGCTCCAGGCACAGTGTGGAGTCCCACACGGGGCTCCATCTCACAACCTTGAGATCATGACCTGAGCCAAAATCAAGAGTCGGCTGCTTAACCCACTGAGCCACCCAGGTGCCCCAAAGATGTATTTCCTATCCTATCACTGCTGTAACAAATTGCCACAAACTTAGTGGTTTAAAACAACCCAAATTTATTACCTTACTGTTCTGTGGGTCAGAAGTCTGATGTGGGCTCACTGGTCTAAAGCCGAGCTGCCCTCAGCACTGTGTTCCTTCCTGGGGGCTCTAGGGGAGATTCTGTTTCCTTGCCTTTTGTAGCTAGAGGATGCTGCATTCCTTAGTTCATGCCCCTCGGAATATTCAAAGCCAGCAAGCAATGTTTGGCTGATTCCTTCTGCTGCCCTCTCTGACTCTTGTTCTGCCTCCCTCTTGTTTCTAAGGACCCTTGTGTTTACGTTGGGCCTAACCAGAAAATCTAGGAAAATCTCCTCATCTTAAGGTCAGCTGATAAGCAACCTTAATTCCAACCAAAACCTTAAGTGCTCTTTGCCATGTAACCTAACTTATTCACAGGTTCCAGGGATTAAGACATGGGCGTCTTTGGGGTGGGGGTGGGGGGCATTATTCTCTCTACCACAATGGGTCTACAGCTTTTTGTCAGATTAATTAAAGGGTCTAAGACTAAAAAAAGTATAAATACAGGTCACCCTGGGATGGAGCCAGGAAGGGTCTGGGCAGGGAGGACTCAAGCTGAGAGTGAGAACAGAGGCTGGGGGAGGAGGTGTCTTTTGGAGGAGGTGGGGTGGCCTAGGAACTCCAGAGTAGTTAGAATTTTGGTGGGATGGGTAGGAAGAATGTACTCAGTGCTGGGTGCCTGGAGGAAATGGGGCCCTGAAGGGTGATGCCCAGTACGGTCAGGCCCAGCTGGAGGAGCAGGGGCATTTGTAATAACTTTACCTGAAAAAATGACACAAACGCGGACCCTCATTGGCATGAGCCCTCTGAGTCAGTCCTATGCTGGGCTTTGTATTTGGAAGTTTTCTTTTCTTTTTTTTTTAAGATTCCCCCCCGCCGCCCCCCCAAATTGAATAACCTTTAAGTCCCACAAAACCTGGTTCCACCCCAGGCCACCAGATCTGACTAGGAGGAAGCAAACAGTGTTTCAGCTGCGGGTAGGAAATGTGGCAAATTAAGATGGACTCACAGTTCAAGAGTAAACAGACTGTAACATCAGAGATGTCATTCCGAGATTGGGAAGGGAAATCGGGTGGAAGCTAGAGAGTGGGGCTGAAGGGAAGGTGCTGGAAAGAAAGGGAATGTATGTTATTATTGCCATGTGGGACTGGGTGTGTTTGCAGACAGGAGAGAATTCAATTTAAGGGCGTCCAGAATTGGAAGTGGGGTAAAGATGGGTTTAGAGGGGACTTTAGCTTTATGTGTGTTTTCATTTTTTTGTAAGGAGAATGTTTTGGGTTACCTGTGTAATTAGGAATTGCTTTGGAGGGGCACCTGGGTGGCTCAGCTGGTTATGGGTGTGCCTTTCGCTCAGGTCATGACCTCATGGTCCTGGGATCTAGCCCCACAATCATCGGGCTCCCTGCTTAGCAGGGAGTATGCTTTTCCCTCTCCCTCTGTCTCTTCCCTCCCCCATGCCGCCTCCCTCTCCCAGTCTCCCTCTCTCTCTCAAATAAATAGATAAAATCTTAAAAAAAAAAAAAAGGGGGGGGAATTGCTTTGGAAAGGGGGTAGGTAGGCAGGACTTCCTCTGTCTGGAAGTTTGGGAGGACGCTGGCTCTGCAGGAGGCCATTCCCAAGGTCAGCCGTGCAGCCCTGAGTAGAAGGTATGTGGGCCTGTGTAACCTGCTCTATTTCTTTTATGCGTTCTTTTCTGAAAGGCCAGAGCGTGCAGTCACGGTAGTTACATTGACGGAGGTGATTGGTAGATTTTTCCTTTTCTTCTCCAGGCTTTTTAGTTCTGCTTTTATTTTAAGACTCTCCATTTATATGTATCTTTTATTCCAAGCTTATTCAAATCACTTTTTTTTGATAACAGCTTCATCAAGTTCTAATCCATATAACCGCACACTCCAGCCGCTTCAAGCATACAATCCAGTGGTCTTTAGTACATTCCCAGAGGTCCACAACCATCACCACAGTTGGTTATAGCATATTTTCAACGCCCTAAAAAGAAATGCTGTGTCTTTTAGCTGTCAACCCCCAGGCTCCCCCAGGCCACCACTGATCCACTTTCTGTCCCTGTGGGTTTGCCTATTCCAGACATTTCATAAATGGACTCATATCATATGAGTCCTTCTGGGACAAGCTTCTTTCACTTAGCAGCATAAAGCTCTCCGTGTTCAGCCACTGTCCAACACACACCAGCACTTCCTACCTTTTCTGGCTGAATATTCTGCTGTGTGGATATACTACATTTTGTTTATCCATTTATCAGTTGATGAAAATTTGGGTCAAATCCCTTTAAGAAGCAGATTATGTAATTAAAAAAAAAGCAAACTCCAAAAAGGTCACAGATGGAATGTGACTCTTCGTATATTGGTGGAACACACTGCCCTTTTCAGTCTTTGAAGCAAGTGTTTTTTTTTTCTAATGGAAATGGGAAATCAAGGACTTCAAAAGTGCTTTTAAAGTTGAGTTATGATTGAAAGCGTGTTTTATGAAAAGCCTTGGAAATGTTTCCCAACTTTCTATGTGTATGTGTTGTGTGCATTCATATGGAGGTATATACGAATATGCATGTGGTTTTAAAAACGGAATTAGTCTTTTCAAAATACTAAAATATTTGCTGGAGAATTAACCTCTGCTGTTTCAG
>NC_138380.1:12807757-12861274 GCF_054177405.1 Leptonychotes weddellii
AGAGGGAGAGGGAGAAGCAGGCTCTCCGCTGAGCAGGGAGCCTGATGTGGGACTCGATCCCAGGACCCCGGGATCATGACCTGAGTCGAAGGCAGACACTTAACCGACTGAGCCACCCAGGTGCCCCCGGGAAGTTTAAATTGAACCCACATCTAAAGAGAGGCCTCTTTTGTGTTAATTGATTTCATGCTTCTGTGTCCGGGCAGAGATCAAATTCAGGAGTGCTCAGTTATTTTAGATGTTTCCGGGTGGAAAGCTGCTTACAACTGCCGATGGTCGTGATTAACCATTTACTGTGTTTTCTTCTCCCCGTTTTCCCCTCTGGCCTTCCCGGTCACTCCATCACCAGGGCAGCATCTGACATTCGAACACGTTCTCTCTCTCTGAGCCTCTGCCGCCGCCTTTCCTCCTGCCCGGCTCAGTCTTGCGAGTTCCTTTCCCCCCTGAAGCCTCCCTCCAGCTATTGGGTCCCCCGGGGCCTTGAGCTGCTGGTGGCTCATGTCTGTGTCCTGCTCTCCCGCCTGCAAAGCACACCCTGCACGGTGCTTCACTATCGGCCTCCGGTGACCTGGAGAGATAGAAGAGGCAGGTGATTGCACTGTCAGAATGGGAAAACACCTTGAGGCGCCTGGGTGGCTCAGTTGTTAAGCGTCTGCCTTTGGCTCAGGTCATGATCCCAGGGTCCTGGGATCGAGCCCCGCATCAGGCTCCCTGCTCCGCGGGAAGCCTGCTTCTCCCTCTCCCACTCCCCCTGCTTGTGTTCCCTCTCTCGCTATGTCTCTCTCTGTCAAATAAATAAAATCTTAAAAAAAAAAAAAAATGGGAAAACACCAAAAACACGTTGGGGGCTTGTGGAGGCCAGACTTGAACCCAGATCTGTTGAAGTTGAAATGGAACCCGCATCCCTCTCTTGTTTGGAGGGGTAGCTCCTGGTACCCTTAGCTCTGTGAGCGCAGAGGTCTGGCCCTGTTCTTGGCGGTATTTGTGCCGTGTCTCATGCACATTCAGTGCTCAGCAAATGGTTGTCAGCCAGTCATCTGTTCTCTTTCTTGAACGAACTCTTAGGTCTTCTAGTAATTTAAGAAGCAGAATATCTTCTAGCATTTTTCTCCCAAATAGGAAGTTCTAACCTAAATTGAGTGTTTTTTTTTGTGGTGTCTTGGGCCAAGGGGGTGGGGTGCTGGTGTGTGAGTCAGTGTGGTTCCGAGTTGGGTGTGGTTTGGATTGGCTCCTTCTAACCCATCTCTCCTGGTTGTCCCCTCCCCCAGGGCTGCCTATGTACATGAAGTCCCTGCGCTGGGCCCTGGCGGTCATGGCTGTGTTTCTGGCCGTGTCCGCAGTCGCCATCGTGGCTCTGGCTTCTAGAGCAGGTATGGTGCCTCCTCCCGGTCCCCTCTCCTGCTCTGTCCACCACCAGGGCATCTAGTCCTTACAGCAGCTTTGTGAGAATTAGAAGAAGACATCCCCACTGGGCAGATGCCGCGTGAAGACACTGGGCTTGTTGAGCAGAGAGAGGGACAAAGAGCTCCTGCCTCCCACTGGACACAGCCTGTGCTCTAACAAGCAGGGGGTTGACAGCTCCCACCTGGGGGCGCTCTGTGCACCACACAAACTACAGCCTGCCCGGGCCCTGCCCACCCTGCTTGCCGTCCCAAGGCTTGCCAGTTCCACGCTCCAGATTTGCCCCCTCACTCAAAACGGTGGCTAGATTTTGATTTTTTTGTTTATTTATTCATTATTCTTTTTTTAGAGATTTTTATTTATTTGAGAGAGAGAAAACCAGAGAGAGAACACAAGCAGGGGGAGCAGCAGAGGGAGAGGGAGAAGCGGGCTCCCCACTGAGCAGGGAGCCCGATGCGGGGCTTGATCCCAGGATCCTGGGATCATGACCTGAGCTGAAGGCAGATGCCTAATGACTGAGCCACCCAGGCGCCCTAGATTTTGATTTTTTTTTTAACATGCATACATTCAGTTCTTTTTTTTTTTTTTTTTTCTCATTCAGTTCTTTATAGTGGTCTCTGTGCTTGCAGGGATCAGGTGCCGGCCGTGCCCCCGGGGCTGGATGTGGTCCGAGGAGCACTGCTACTACGTCTCTACGGAAGCTCAGGCCTGGGAGGCCAGCCAGGCGTTCTGCTCAGCTCACCAGGCTACCCTCCCGCTGCTGAGCCACACCCAGGTGAGAAGGAGGCGGTGGGCTGTGGAAGGATGTAGGTATCATTACAGATCACAGATTCCTAGCAAAGATCTAGTCCATCTCTACATTACAGAGAAAATCACCAAAGCCTGGGGAAATAAAGTGACATGCAGGAGGACCAGACATCAGGGTTCCAAGGTCTTCAACTTACCCTTCATTCTAAGTGGAGGCAGAGCTGGGAAGAGGGGAGCAGGGATGCTCTGGCCAAGCAGTTAACCGTGAGCGTTCCTTCCCTCAGTGATTCCATAAGTATTTGTCGAGCACCTACACTGTGTTTGGCACTGGGGATTCTAGGATGACCCAGAACAACCAGCCCCCACCTTTACACGGCTAACAGAGCAGTGAGTGTGGCAGATGTTAATCAAGTAACCACAGATATAGGTGTTTATTTTTTTTTTTTTTTAAAGATTTTATTTATTTATTTGAGACAGAGAGAATGAGAGAGAGAGAGCACATGAGAGGGGGGAGGGTCAGAGGGAGAAGCAGGCTCCCTGCCTAGCAAGGAGCCCGATGCGGGACTCGATCCAGGGACTCCAGGATCATGACCTGAGCCGAAAGCAGTCGCTTAACCAACTGAGCCACCCAGGCGCCCCAGATATAGGTGTTTAATCACTATATTGATCTGTCCTGTGGAGGGAAGGTACACAGTGCTCAAGGTATATGTTGTCTTGGAATCTTGCCTCCATTGCTTTTGCCTCTTTCCTATGTGGGGTCCCTGTTTCCTTGATCTCAAGACTTTTTCTTGGTTTATAGCCTTTTCTTGGTGGAGTACATACGCTGTAAATTTCCTGGAAAAAAAGTGCATGGCCGGTAAATTTCTTGAGACCTGTCATGTCTGAAGATACTTTTATTCTAACCTTATTTGACTGACAGCTTGGCTCGGTACAGAATTCTAGGGTGGAAATAGTTGTCCCCCAGAATTGTGCTGCTTTTGCTCCGTTACCTTCCAGTGTTCAGTCTTACCATTTAATAAGTCTGATTTCTGATCCTTTTATGTGACTCCCCCACCCCCCAAATTTCAGGGCCTTTATCTTTGTTCTCCCTCTGTCCTGAAACTGAACAGTCCTATCCTTTTGTCGGTGTTTTTCTTCATTTTTATTTCTATTGCCTTATTTGTAATTTTGAGAACTCTTTTTTGGTTCTTCAAATGTCCTTTTTTTATGGTGTCCTATTTGTTTCAAGGATGCAGTATCTTATCTCATTATAAATATTTATTTGAGAGAGAGAGAGAGCAAGAGCATATGCACACAGAGCGAGAAGGAGAAGCAGACTTCCTGCTGAGCAGGGAGCCCGACGTGGGACTCGATCCCAGGACCGGTCCTGGGATCATGACCTGAGCCAAAGGCACGCACTTAACCCATGGAACCACCCAGGCGCCCCTCTCTTATCTCATTATAGATAGTAGTTATATCTAACTTTGTTTTTGAAATTTGTTCTGCTCCCTGTATCATGTCTGTTTTTTCTGCAAGTACCTTTTATTCTATGTACTGAGTTGTGGGGTTTTTTTTTTTTGTCTTTTCATGTTAGAAAATTTCCTAAAATGTCTGATGATCCTCAGCTGTCATGATTAAGAGTAAGGCACTAAAGAACAGATTGGAAGCTCTGTGTCAGGGTGGAGGTGAGGGGATGCAATGGACTTTTTTAGAGGCAGGCTTTGCAATGGGGACATCAGCCTGGGGCTCAACTTTTCTTTTTTTTTTTTTTTTAAGTGAATGCTGGGATGTCAGCATTCCAGGAGCAATGGGGAAAGGGAATCAAGGTTTCACTTGTAAGAACGTAGCACTTAATCCCTCCCCTTTTCTAGCGTAAGTACCTCCAACCCTCAGCCAGACCTGGTGCTCTGGATCCCCCGGTCCCCTATAGTTTATTTCTCGAAGTTCTACTGGTGATCTGCTGTATTGGGAGGGGTGAGTGGATTTTGTGGGAAGGGGTAGGAGAGAGGCATTCACTGCTTCTTTTTAGGACTTTTTTTAAAAGATTTTATTTATTTATTTGACAGAGGGAGACACAGCGAGAGAGGAAATACAAGCAGGGGGAGTGGGAGAGGGAGAAGCAGGCTTCCTGTGGAGCAGGGAGCCCGATGCAGGGCTTGATTCCAGGACCCTGAGATCATGACCTGAGCCAAAGGCAGATGCTTAACGACTGAGCCACCCAGGCGCCCTCTTTTTAGGACTTTTAACCAGAACTTTTTCTCCAGGCCCCTCTTCCCGTACCTTGGCC
The DNA here is from genome assembly GCF_054177405.1 of Leptonychotes weddellii. NCBI lineage: Eukaryota > Metazoa > Chordata > Mammalia > Carnivora > Phocidae > Leptonychotes > Leptonychotes weddellii. The sequence goes on from NC_138380.1 coordinate 12,812,172, forward strand.
TCCAGAAGGACCTGTTGCCTCTAATCTTTGAGCATTTGGGGGCTTCTCAATTCCAACTGGCGTCTTTCTCACCTTCCTCTCACTCAGCCTTTTCCTTGAAAAACCACAGAGCTTTCTTGGGTCTGCTCAGCCGATTACAGCTGTCCAGCTACCCAAGTTTTGTTGACATTTCTCATGTGCTGTCATCTCCCGCTCTTATCTCTTATTTTCCCCTTATGTTATCATTTCAGAAAATTCCTTTCTATTCCTTTTTTTTTTTTTAAGATTTTATTTATTTGACAGAGAGAGATACAGCGAGAGAGGGAACACAAGCAGGGGGAGCAGGAGAAGGAGAAGCAGGCTTCCCACGGAGCAGGGAGCCCGATGCGGGGCTCGATCCCAGGACCCCGGGATCATGACCTGAGCCGAAGGCAGACGCTTAACGACTGAGCCACCCAGGCGCCCTCTATTCCTATTTTATTAAGAGTTTTAAACCTGAATGAGTTTCACTTCATTGGATGCTTTTTTGTGTGTCTATTGAGATGATATCTTTTTGTTTATTCCCTGAATCTCTTTTTATATGAATTACATTGTTGTTTATTTTTTTTGTTTTGTTTTTAATATTCTAGGCCTCTTGAGATAGTTTACTTAGCCATGATTTTTTTCTTCCCCAGGACTTCTGGATTTGACTTGTTAATATTTTACTTAAGATTTCTCATATGTGACCTTTTGTTTTCTTGAACTGTTCCTGCCCAGTCCTGACCCCAAAGCTATTCTGCACCGTACAACAGGGAAGGGGGTCCCTGCCTTTCTCTTTCTCTCTGGGAGAGTTTCCTGGAGGTGGACATAAAACTGCTGGAGAAAATACTTTACAGTGGGTTATTTTATCCACCAGGAATAACACTTAAAGTTTCAAAAAACATGGAGAAATGAAAAAGATACAATGTAGATGGGAAAACACCAAATCTGAGATCTCAGTATGGTAAAAAGATAGATGCAAAGAAAAAACACGGAAAGGAAATATGTATACTCCTTATTCTAATCGTGGTTACCACTGGGGGCAAGATTACGAGTGATTTTTTTCTTCTTCTTCCTTAAAGTTTTATTTTTTTTTAAGTTTTCTAAACGTTCTGCTAATAATGTGGGCTATGTATAATTGGGAGGAAATGCCAGGGGGACAGTAGCCTATGAACAAGATCAGTATATAAAGGTTTTGCCAGGGGCCTGGGCCAGGCCCAGAGTTCTTGTATTTGTCAGATAAGAATAGGCTGTGCTGAGGAACCTTCCCTTGTGGCACCTGCAAAATGAAGGCCAGCGGGAACGGGACCGGAGGTGGGTCCCTGGACAGTGGTGGAGCTGGGGGAGGGGGCCGAGCCTGCCAGGGACCCACCGAGCCCAGCACGTGTCCTCAGAAAGCCTGCCTCTGCCCCTGCCGCCTCTGAGTACACAGGTTCAGTTCAGCATGACCTCAGCCCTCTGAGCAAAAACCTCCCTGTGGCTGGTGTGTCCTCCAAGGGGGAGATGAGCTTACACCATCCAAACTACAAGCTTGGGATAAAGAATTCTTGTAGAACTAAGCATACAGGGTCAATTATTTGAAACATAAGTAAGTATAGAAAAGTCTGGGTAAGCTCCTTGCAAAAGGACTGAGAATTTGGGTCCCAGGCAGTTAAATTCTGGACTATGATGGCTGGGGAGCTCTGGGATCCTTCTGAGCTCTGGACGAGGGCCAGAAGCTCCAGGAGGCACTGGGACGGGGCGGGGGGGGGGGGGTAGCTGGAGACAGGCTGGCAGAGGCAGTGGGCAAAGGCCAGGCTCCCGGAGCTGGGACGCACACACCCAGGGACATACTGTGGCGCCAGCTGTATGCAGAGCTCGGAGAAGCAGGTCTCATCCTCCCCAAGAGCTCGGTTTGCTCACAGTGAGAGAAGAGGAAGAAAGTTTAGGGTGCCTGGGTGGCTCAGTTGGTTAAGCGACTGCCTTCGGCTCAGGTCATGATCCTGGAGTCCTGGGATGGAGTCCCGCATCGGGCTCCCTGCTCGGCAGGGAGTCTGCTTCTCTCTCTGAACCTCCCTCCTCTCATGCTCTCTATCTCTTTCTCTCTCTCAAATAAATTAAAAAAAAAATCTTAAAAAAAAAAAAAGAAAGTTTAAGCGCCGTCTGCGCCCTTGGTTTCAGCACAGCTATGTTTCCTAGGGTGCAGGGAGCGCCCAGGACGCGCACGGACTGTCAGCCACACAGGCTGACTGCAGAAAGGTGGAAAAAACACGAAGAAATTAACTAATCGGAGCATTTGAAATGTACAGAGTGAGGCTGGTGGCGTGGGGGGGGGGGCGGTGAGTGCAGACCAGTTCTCCCCCGAGGGAGATGGGAAGGTTCTGGGTGCGGACGGCCTTGATGGTCACACAGCAGTGTGGATGACCCCAGTGCCACCAACCTGGACACTTGAAAATGGTGAAAACGCCAAATTCCGTGATACGTGATACGATTTTACCACAACTTTTCAAAAAGAAATGCCTGAGGGCAGAGCAGGTAATTTACCTCCGTTTTAAGATGCCAAATGTGGGATTTCAAGTACATTCCGCTCGGGCCCCCGTCCCCACGCGGCCCGACATTTGGTGGCGAAGTTGGAGGAGCACCCGCGGGAGGCCATGGAGGCCCCGGGACCGCGGCGGCGGCACAACGGCGCAGGTCTGTGAACCGTAGCTGGTTCGCGAGTTTCTGGAATTTTCGTCTCTGGATGATGCTTTGCCCACACCATCATTTCTGCTAGCGGTGAGAACAAGTGAACGGAGTCGGAGCTGCGAGGAAGGAAGGGTGGAAAGGAGTGAGTGGGCAGGGACAGGCCACGCCGCTGTCATGGGAGGCCCGGAGGTGGAAGCGAGGGACAGCCGGCTGGCCTGGGGCCAGGACTGAGGGCAGGGGCCCCTCGGCAGTGCTGGGAACATCAGAGGAGGTCCCCTGTGTCGGGGGCTGCGTTTGCACACCACCCGGCCGAGCGTGGCCTCTGTGCCCTTGGCTTTGTACAGATCCCCTCGGGCCTCCGTACGGACGGGCTCCCCGTTTCAGAGGCCCATACTGAAGCTCTGTGAGTTTGGGTACTTGCCTAAGGTCCCGTACACGGAGTTTGAATAGGGGGTGTCCCGGCCCTGGGAGAAGCCCCGTGCCTCGGTGTGCCTCCCCGAACCGGCCGCCGCCCGCTCCCAGGAAGGGGGGTGCCGGCCGCAGGAACCCCCCCCCCCCCCGCTGCAGCTAGTGCCCAGCGCGGCTCTGCCCTCCGACTCACCTGCCAGCCGCCGCCTCGCCACAGCTCCCCGCCCAGCCCCGCTGGCGGGCCCCAGCCCGGGCTCCGGCCCACATGCGGCTGTGTGTGTGCCTTCCCCGTCCTCGCCGCGGTCACCGTCCCAGGTCGGAAAGCGACAAGCCGTGCACCAAGCTCTGCAGTCCTGCTCCGGCGGCCCGGGGGCGGGAGCTCACCTTGGAGAGGGTGGGCACGCGGTGTCCCCACGGGAAGTGACCTTTACACTGAGACCCGAAGGACCGCTAGGAGGGGCACCAAGGGGACGGTCATTACTCTCGTGCTTACTTTCTAATAACCAGGGTTAAATACGGAGCTTTTGGCTTCCTCAACTTAGACAAGTTTTCTAGGGAAGAGCTGGGCATACATTAAACTCACATAGGACAGTCTCCTCCTAATTTTCCCTCATGAATAGAGGCTTCTGGATGTTGTGAGCAACGTGTACTTCCTGGTGCGGTCTGCTTTTCTTCACTCGGCGTGATTTCATAATGACATTTTCCACGTACTTGGCATCTTGAGCAGCATTGTAATTTTCCATCGTGTTGATATCCCATAATGTGCCCAGTTATTTCCTGATTGCTGAGCATTTGGGTAGTTTCCATTTTTTCTTTCTAAGTAACACTGTGTTACCTTTGGGTAGTTCATTTTCTCCCCTTCATGTTCTTGGATTTATTCTCCAAAGTGGAATCACTCATCGGAGTGGTAGGAAGGATGTGACTGTTCATGTGACGTGGCAGCAAGTTAGCTTCTGGAACTGCGCTGGCTTTGCGGCCTCCCGCCCGGACTTACAACATTGAAGCATCTTTTTCCAAGCTAACACCATTTTTAAATACCATTTTTTCCTTTACTTAGTTGCTAAAAACAAGATGACGCCAAGGACAAATATGTAAGAGAAAGGTCATCTCTAACAGTTCTCCAACGTACTTGTGGTTCTTTGTTGTTCCTTGTATGTCTGCATTCTTGTGCCAACACATTTTGTCATTACCATAATCATGCCACGACTCGGAGTCAGCGTTTATACTCACGGTAACCCCTGATGTCCTATAACTTGCCTCTCATGGCTCCACGGTCTTTGTACTTGTCTTTCTTAAAAACGTTCTTTTTTTTTTTTTTGAAAGATTTTATTTATTTGACAGAGAGAGACACAGCGAGAGAGGGAACACAAGGGGGAGTGGGAGAGGGAGAAGCAGGCTTCCCGCCGAGCAGGGAGCCCGATGCGGGGCTCGATCCCAGGACCCTGGGATCATGACCTGAGCCGAAGGCAGATGCCTAACGACTGAGCCACCCAGGCGCCCCTAAAAATGTTCTTAATAATGTGCTGAGCGGATGCGACGTAACTGAGAAGCGCACCACTGGCCCCCTGCTCCCAGCTGCATCGGCCCTGGCCCTCGCCTCTTTGCTACCTGGATGTGCTTTCTCCCTCTTCTCTGTCCCCTCAGTACCCATCTTGCGCTGCCCGGTGGGGACCGGTGTTAACATGCTCTCTCCCCTTGAGGCTGAGGTGGGCACCCCCCATTTCCGGTCCCCAGTGTCTGCCGACCAGCAAGCATCCAATACAGCTTTCCAATTCCTGGTGTTTGGGGAGAGCTGGGTTGAGCTGGGTCCGTTCTCTTGGTGAGCTGGGAACTTGCTGGGGGTACTGCGGGGAGGGGGGGGGCACAGAAGCCCCAGTGGAGCCTTACTAGTGTTGGAAGAAGGGTGACCAGCTGCTTTTCTCCTTCAGGACTTCCTGAGCAGATACCCAGTCACCAAGTACTCCTGGGTGGCGGCCCGGCGAGGCCCCCAGGGCTGGCACTGGATGGACGGGGCCCCACTATCGCCCCCGCTGTGAGTGACCATGGGCCTGGGTGGGTGGCTTCTCTGTCCCCAGTATGACCAGAATGACATCACAGTAGACGCCAAAGAGGGGTTGGGGCCTTCCCCTCTGCTGGCACCTCCCCCACTGCTGATCTGGATCCACCGTCTGTCTGTTCCCAGATTCAGCCCCTTGTTCCACCACCAGCATCGGGTACCTCTTGGGAGACACCCTACCCTCCTTGCCCCACCTGGCTTGGAGCCTTAGTGTCCTTTAGTCCTGGTCACCCCATCCCTTGTTTGGGTCTCCAGAGCATTCACCCAAGCAGGATCGTCACCCTGTTCTGTAGATAAGGGGTGCTGCACAGAGGGGTTTGGGTGGTTCTCTGGAGCTATGGGGCATCCTCGTGACTCCCACCCCAGGGCCCTTTCCAGACTCCCCTGCCCTGTGTAGTGATCAAGCCATGTCCATCAGCAGCAGGCACACAGGCCAGCAGGGGCCATCATCCTGAGCTCTGTCCCCTCTTCTCACCCTCCCCAGGCTCCCGGAGGAAGAGGAGGACCAGACGGAGCTCAAGTGTGGGGGCCTGGAGGGAGGCAAGCTGGTAGCTTTGGACTGTGCCTCTCCAAGACCATGGGTCTGCGCCAAGGGGACCAAGTGACTTGGGTTCCGCCCGTCCTGAGACTTGGGGGCATGCAGTGCCCCCAGGGGAAGCCAGGTTGCTAGCTGTCGCAGCCTCTTCCCTGGACCCTGGACTTCGGGGTCTCCCTGCTCTGTGCTCAGGGGGCCCTTTCTGAGCCAACCAGGGACTGGACTTCCGGCTCAGGCAGGTCATGTCCAAGGGCGAGGAGGCTTTCTGTGGCCCTTCCAGCTTCTGAAGCGGTTCCCTTGGAATGGTTTCTCTAGCATTTTTGAGCCTAGGTTTCTCCCTCATTAAAATGGCCATTTCCCATCCTCTCCGTCACCTGCTTAATCACACCTGCACACCCCCTCAGTCTTGGAGGACCCGAGGCCTTAGCGATCCCAGTGCTGCCCGGCGGGTCTCACCTGAGCACAGGGCCTGAGCCTCCGCTGGGATGCCGCCTCCGGGCGGCTGGGCGCGTGGCCGACACCGTTGACCAACAGCGTCTGGAGGACAGCAAGTGAGGAGTGGTCGCCCCCGGAGGAGGGAAGAGGAGGGTTTCCTTCCCGGCCCCGAGCTGGCAGAGGGTAAGGTTTGCGGTGTGCGGCGCTGGCGGGACTTCTGAGCAGCTGATGCCCGAGGTGGGAAGATGCAGAGGATGGGACCCCTCGGCTCCCCCGGCCCGGGTAGGAGAACCAGGGAGCTGCAAGGTGTGGGGGTCCAAGTGAGGAAGGAAATCAGAATTGTGGGGAGATTCGAGGCAGCTCTTCCACCGGCAAGTGTGGGGACACCAGCCTGAAGATGTCTGTGTTGGGGTGCAGGGAGGGGCCTTCAGGTGAGAGGGAGTGGCCACAGGGGGGTGGCCGGAGGACTGGTTTAGTCCCTGCAGCCTGTCCAGACCTCTCTCCCAGTGACCAGAGACAGTACCTGCATCTTATCTTGGTGCCAAATCCTCGACCCAACTGTCCTGGGCCAACCGACCTTCCTCTTCGGGGGGCAGGCCATGCATTCAGCTTCCTCTCAAGCAGAAACCTTTACTGATCCATTCACACCAACAGTTGGTACAGAATGCACGGGCTGGCTGGCAGAAAGGGGTGGGGTCCTAAGAGTGCACTTGACAAGCAATAAAAATCTTAGAAGCACTCTGGTGTTTCTCATGGCTTTCTTACTCCAACTACAATTTAACTCCGGAGCTTGGTAACAGGTTCCATTCACACCTCAGAGCGCTACTCAGCAAGGTCCTGAGCCTGGCTCTCTGGCTGCTCCCAGCTCAAGGCCAGGGACCACAGGTGGGGGGCACCCGGGGCACAAGTGGCCAGGGTGGGGCAGTTGGTGCCACAGCCTGGAAGTCCTAAAGTTTTTAAAGTTTCACCTGGTGAGGAAGGGGAAGGAGAGTGAACTTTGGATCTACTTGTCCTAAGAAGCTACTAGTTCCTGTCCAAAATAGGCAGACCAAGAAATAGCAGTGTAAGCATATTATTTAGAAATTTGGAGGGGTGCCTGGGTGGCTCAGTAGCTGAGCATCCGACTCTTGGTTTTGGCTCAGGTCATGATCTCCGGGTCGTGAGATCGAGCCCTGCCTCGGGCTCCGCGCTCATTGTGGAGATTCTCTCTCCCTCTTCCTCTGCCCTTCCCCTCCCCCGCTCAAATAAATAAAATCTTAAAAAAAAAAAAAATATGGAAAAAATACTAGAAGAAATGGCAAAAATAATTTAAAGTGGTTGCCTTCAAACTAACTGATGTGACAGAAGTGAGAATGTGGTTATGTGGGGAAAGATGAACTGAGAAGGGTCCCCAGTGGATATTCTACGGTGCTGGAAGTGGTCTGGGTCTTGATTTGAACAGGGTCAGGTGGACACATACATAAACATTCATCAAGCTGTACACTTAAAAAATTTCAGCGTCCCCAGAAGGAATAAGATTACAGAGGGACCAATGTTGTTTTTTAAATATGCATACTTTAGTATTACTAAAGCCATATTCATGGGGTTTTTTGTTTGTTTTAAGAGCCCGTATTTATGTACTACTATGATTAAAAGAGGAATTAGACTTTTTAAAAAGGTCCACAAGATTCTGACGCACAGCCCAGCTTGAGAATTGCTGGCTTCTGAAGTGGGTCCTGTGGCGGCCCCTGCTTACAGCCCGTCATTACTTCCTTCGCTGAGAGGCCTTCTCACAGGTTCCAGCCTGGCCGTCAGAGTGCATCTTTCCCTTTCTGCAAAACAGGCTGGGGAGCTTACACAGCAGGTTGGTCTGCACGGAATTCCTCCTGAGATACTGCGCTAGTCTCTTTTCCCACCAGGCACCACCAGCTGCTGGTGTGCGAGAGCCATATGTCATCATGGCGCTGCCCCCAGCACTGGCTGGGGTCACGGAGCTGTGGGGACAGCCACTGGCACGGGTGGGTCCAGCAGCCTCTGGGGTCCATTCAGATGGCTGGCCAGTGGTGGAAGAGCCGCCAGAGTCTGGCATATTTGACTCCTCCTCCACCCCGTCCTGAGATTCTGATTCAGTAGGGCAGATTTCTACCAGCTTTCCTGGTGATGCTGAAGCAGATAATCCAGAAACCACATTTTGAGAAACCCTGTCTAAAAGAGCCCATGGGGGTGGGGGGGGAGAGATGTAAATAGATTTTAATCAACTTTATTGAGATACAGTTTGACCAAAAGAAAATGTACCTATCTCGGGGGTACTTTGCAACAAACATAGCTGCCTTTGTCACCACTCTCTCTCACCAAGCGAGATAGAGAATATGTCCCACAGGCCCCAGAAAGTTCCCTCATGTCCCTTTGCAGCCAATCCTCCCTGACCTCCAGTCCCAGGTGAATCTATGTTCTGTCTCTACAGGTGAGTTGAACTTGTTCTAGGATTTCATAGAAAAAAGGCATATAGTATGTACTCTTGCTTTCTCAGGCTCGCTCGCGTTGCTGCACGGGTCCATAGCTGTTTGCTCTGCAGGGGTGGACCCCACTTTCTCTCTGCTCGGGTTGGTGATCTCACAGTCGTCTCCAGGTTTTGGCTGTTATGAATACAGCTGCTCTGAACATTCGCATACAAGTCTTTGGAGGTAGGTTTTCCTTTCTCTTGGTACCCAAGAGGAGGATTACTGGGTTGTACGGTAAGGATGTGTGCGTAAGAAACTGCCAGATTGTTTCCCAAAGTAGCTGGATCATTTTATAATCCCTGCACCAACACAATCTGAGTTCTCGCCATTCCCCATCTTCATCAGCCCCGATGTTGCCAGTCTTCTTCGCTGTGGCCATTCTCATGGGTGTGAAGTGCTAGCTCGGTGTGGTTTCTCTTTGCATTTGTTTTCATCCAGTGTCATCGACACACACATTACATCAGTTTCAGAGCCCTACAGTGATACCACAAGTCTGTAATTACATTGGCCTTTTCTGGATGCCTGATGTTGAGGTTCTTTTCACGTGCTCATTGGCCATTCCTCTGTTTTCTTTCGTGATTCTCATACTGATGGTGAGAGACCATATTTGGAAAAACCTTGCCTAAAGGACAGAGCATCTTTATTTATTTTTTAAAGATTTTATTTATTTGAGAGAGTGCGCATGAGCAGGGGGAGGGGCAGGAGGAGAAGCAGGCTTCCCGCTGAGCAGGGAGCCCGATGTGGAGCTCAATCCCAGGACCCCGGGATCATGACCTGAGCCAAAGGCAGACACCCGACCGAGCCACCCAGGCGCATTCGCCCAACAGAGCATTTTTAAAGTGATGATTTACATGGAAAATCTAAAGATCTCCCTCAACTTTGTGAAAATTTTCAAAATGGAGCATTGAAAAAAGATAGGATAAACTCCTATATGCCCTCTACCTAGATCTAACAAAGTAACATTTTGCCACATTTACGCTTTATGTGTGTGTGTGTGTGTGTATAAATTTGCTGAACCATTTGAAAATAAGTTGTAGACTTCAAGACTTCACCCCTATATGCTTCGGCATGCATCTCCTAAAAAGAGTGGTCTTTTTCTACGTAATTATAATTCCACCATTATTACACTTAATCAAATTAACATTAAGTTCGCATTCAATCCATGTTCCAATATTCCTGGTTGTTCCACTAATGTATTTTATTTTATTTATTTTATTTTTTTAAGATTTTATTTATTTATTCATGAGAGACACAGAGAGAGAGGCAGAGGGAGAAGCAGGCTCCCAAGGAGCAGAGAGCCCGATGCGGGACTCGATCCCAGGACCCTGGGATCATGACCTGAGCCGAAGGCAGACGCTTAACCATCTGAGCCACCCAGGCACCCTCCACTAATGTATTTTAAACAAAGATCCAGTCAGGGTCTCAGCACTGTTATTGGTCCCTTTAATCTCTTTAAACCTAGAACTTGTTTTCTGAAACACTGAGTTTTTGGACAGACAAGGCCAGTTGTCTTGTAGAGGGACAAATATTCTGGATTTCTCTCGTTTCCAGTAAGCTGCAGGAGTTAGGCTTAGATTCACTATAAACATTTTCGACACAGGAATATGTTGTGACACTGGGTACTTCTTAATTTATCACTCGATAGATTTTTAACACTGATTTCAAGCAATTTGTACCAAAATTTTCTCAAAAAATTCAGGGTACTAAATTCATGTATCCCAACTTGGATACATACGGGCTTGTCATCGGTTATTCTCAGCTTTAGAAGCAGTATCAAAGTAAAACGAGACTATGAGAAGGGTTTTAGAAAGGGTACAGTCCTATGCCTAGTGCTGTATATGATTCCACCTTCGTTCATTTGGGCCTTTTCTGCTCCTTCCTGGGATGTCTGTTCATCCCCTCTTGCCTCTCCCAGCCCAGGACATACCTGTTATGTTAGGCCAGGAAGAGCCTCAGGCTCACCAACACAAAGGTATACACTTTGTTGTGACTTTAAATAGGCTCCACACCCAGCATCGAGCCTGACACGGGGCTTGACCTCACAACCCTGAGATCAAGACCTGAACTAAGATCAGGGGTCGGACGCCTGATCCATCTACTGAGCCATCCAGGTGCCTCCCTTGTGACTTTGATTAGTCACTTGGCATGGCTGAGTTTCCTACCCTGTAAAATGGGTGTGGTGATAGGATAAAGTAATGTGTGAATCCACTGAAATCATATTGGTTAATGAGGCACTTCATTCATTCCACGTTTATTGCACATCGGCTGTGTCTCTGTACCAGGCTCCCGGGAGGATGCAGAAAGCAAGGTCTATTCTCTGCCCCAGCATTTGGTCTGGCTGCCAACACCACGGAGTGTGTTCAAGCAAAGGAATCAGTGGGGACACTGGGGTTGTCTCTCCTTCATCTGCTGCACACTCCTGCCCCCTCCACTGTGGAGCACCCATGTGGTCTGGCAGTGACCCCAGTTTGGCAGTGGGGGTGCATGGGGCGGGGAGGAGTTTGGGAGGCACCTGACACACCTAACCAATCCTGCCAACCTTGCAGTTCCAGACTCCTGGCCAGTGTTGGGTTCCAGAGCCCAGGCCTAAGCCAGTCAGGGATGTCCTTCTCTGCTCACTTTAGTTCCCAGATGAGAACACAACCCAGTCTGGGTCACAGAGATGGGAGGAAAAAGTCTGCCCAAGCCTTCTGGGAAAAGATGCCTTGCTCTTTGAGACCCAAAATGGAATGGTTTCTCTTTATCTGGATATAAGGCTTAGGCGCTAACCTACGTATGGAGCTGTCACATGGAACTCAATCACAGGGACCAGTAGAGACCACCGTTTAAGCCCATTTGAGTTACAGGCCGTCAATAGTATCCAGCTACAGAAGCGCACTGATTGGGGACCTTGAGAGCCTCTCTTCCAAAGCAGTACTGGAGCAGATTCTGGTGCTGCTGCCAGCTTTTGGCTTCTCCTGTGAGGCCTTGCCTTGCTGGATCCTTGCCGGAGAGCCCAGTTCTGTGAGGCTGAGTGCCTTGCTCTCAGCCTGAGTCCTGCTATGGTAGCCATGAGTTTGGCCTGATCTCCATATGTACTTGTAGACCCAGAACATCGGACATCCGTTTTGGCTAGTGCCAGTACCCCACAAGGCCCTCCTCACCTGAGGCCCCTGCACCCCACTGCTGGTGGGCCCTGCCTGGTTGGCTCCCCCTGCCTGGCCTCTGTCATGAAAACCCTGTTCACTCGGCCCTCTCCTGCCTTTCCTAACTCCCCTGAAGCTGGGTTTTGTTTTCAAATTAGAACAAGCAATGGAAAGGAAAACAGTGACCCAGACTGGGTTGTGTTCTCATCTGGGAACTAAAGTGAGCAGAGAAGGACATCCCTGACTGGCTTAGGCCTGGGCTCTGGAACCCAACACTGGCCAGGAGTCTGGAACTGCAAGGTTGGCAGGATTGGTTAGGTGTGTCAGGTGCCTCCCAAACTCCTCCCCGCCCCATACACCCTTACTCATACTCTGGGACATTCTAAATATCCTCAGTAGTCAAGGTATAATAAGATCATAATGTAAACAGCTTTGTTTTGTTTTGTTTTGTTTTTTAAAGATTTTATTTATTTATTTGAGAGAGAGAGAGAAACAGCATGAGAGGGGAGAGGGTCAGAGGGAGAAGCAGGCTCCCCGCCGAGCCGGGAGCCCGATGTGGGACCCGATCCCAGGACGCCGGGACCATGACCTGAGCCGAAGGCAGCCGCCTAACCAACTGAGCCACCCAGGCGCCCAAACAGCTTTGTTTTTTTTCCGATGGCAAAAACAGACAAGAATGTTTTTCAAAATATTTATATTTTGATAAAGAAAAGTAAACCTTAGTTTTAGAATTATCAGAGGAGTAAGAAAGTCTTTCTTGAAAAGAACAAGTCTACTTAGAAATGGAGAGTTTTTCCCTCAAGTTTCAGCTTTGGGGGAAATGGCTGATGACAGCAGAACACAGGCCTCAACAAAGGAAACACTCAGCAGGATGTCCTCAGATGACCAACGGCTTTTGCAAATGTGACTAAACGGATACTCCCTACTCCAGTCACCAGATAACACGACAGCGCCGAGAACTGTAGGAGAAAGCTCCGGAGGAGTGCGGAGAACACTGACGCCACCTTTGGCCCTCCATCTGGCGCCCCCCTCTGGCGCACAAGTGGCACCACTCAGGTAACCACCCGGGGACGTCGCCAGCATGCTCCTCGCTCCGTAAAAGCCGGGGCTGACGGTCTGGATAGCGGTGGGGCGTATGGGGCACGGTCTGCTGCACTCCCTCCTGTCCGTGTCAGTAAGTTGCCCTGCGTAAAACTCGGCGGCTGGCTTCGGTTTTCGGTCTAAAAGCGCCTGCTGAGGCTGGAGGATATGTTAGTGACCCTCCTCCACGTTTAAACAATTGGTGTAGTCAGCAGGATACTGAAGACAAAACAAGCTTGGGTAAAGGGTCCGTGCTGGGGGAGAGCCGGGGGTCTTTGGGGAGCAGTGGGAGGGGGACAGGCAGGGGGTTGGAGGAGGGGCCGCTGCTGGTTCAAAATGCCAAGCTGGCCCCCCATGACCACGTGGGGAGACTTGGCCAGGTCTTTGGAGCATTTCAGACCAGGGCGTGAGTACGGGGACGCCTTAAAACCGCCCGAGGAGTTGTTAGGTGTGCTACGTGAGATGGTGGGGAAGCAGAAGGGCTGGGAAGGGGTGGCAGCCCCGGTGTTAGACTGCGGGATACTGGGGGAGACGACAGTCTGTTAAATGGGTTTGCCATGTAAAAAAAGGCCCGAGTCACCGCTCAGCCAGCCTTGCGACACAGATTACATGCCTCCGGCATGGCTGAGGATTGCAGGCACTTAGCTAATTTGATCGATTGGATAAATGCTAGCATTAAGATAACCCAGCCTCTATAGAAGAACTACGAGAAATTATACGTGAACTGGGAATGCAACATGCCATTTACACCCAGCGTTCAGAGGCCCAGGGAAGAATTCTCCTCTGGTGGGGAGAACTGTGTCTTCCGGTCAGCCCCAGGGGCATGGTACCCGACTTCAGTGTGTGTCCTGGCCGCTAGGGTTAATCAGAGCATTTCTCCAGTAGTTTCATGGTGACTGACTTAAGTGAAACTGAAAGAATCCCTCATAAAGGAAATAGGGTGAAAACAGAAGGACCCTGCCCACGACAAAATGGCGGAGAGGCGTGCCACCAAGGTTACTTGTGAACACGTGTGGCAGGATCTAATATCCCAAGAGAAAATACAACCCAATTCAGTTTTGCTAAGCCTACGGAAGGCGTTGCCTAAGGGAAAGTAGTTTACTCCCTAGAAGGAAGGCTCAGAGAAGCCAGGTGTGTCACAAACGGCTCCTCTCCTAACCCTCTATCCCTAGAGACTAGGGTTAGGCCGGCGTTGTCCTCCAGTTCCTGCAGCAGGTGTCGGCCAGAGGCCCCAGGTTGAATGAACCATTTATTGGTCTCACACTAACAGACAATAGTAGACAGTGTGGCTGAATACCCACTGATCTATGGAAACCCCTCGAAATTGTGGGGAGAAATAAAGGCGAGTGAGGGTTATGAGGGACTAATTATTACAGTCCAATTAGTCTCGATCTACAAGATCAGCAGGATTCCTCCCCAGTGTTTTCTCGTGCATACTCTGCCATTCTGGACCGGGCTCTGATGACACCAGGTGAATTCTGGTTGTGTAGCTGAGAAATGAAATCTAGCCTCGTGGGTCATGCGCAGTGGGACCTATAGTATACAGCTGCGGGTTCCCTAGAGTACTAGTTCCCTAGAGCCAGAGGAGACGGTGCCTTATCATTACGTACATGATGTTAACCTGCGCGGACTTAGCCTCCCTCTCAAGCAGCTGCCTACTTAGTTGTAGGATGGGAAGTAAATACCAACAGGATTCAAGGGCCAGGTCAGTCAAGTTCCTGGGCATCATCTGGTTGGGTAAGACAAAAGTGATGCTGAGGTGGTCACTGATAAAAGACAAACCTTTCCAGTCTCTCAAACAACAAAGGGATGACAGGCTTGTTGGTTTACTGGGTTACTGGACACCTTTTATTTCCCATCTAATGCAGTTATTAAGACCGTTAAGGGGCACCTGGCTGGCTCAGTCGGGTAGAGCATGCGACTCATGAACTCATAAAATAAAAAATAAGGGCGCCTGGGTGGCACAGTTGGTTGAGCGACTGCCTTCGGCTCAGGTCATGATCCTGGAGTCCTGGGATCGAGTCCCGCATCGGGCTCCCTGTTCGGCGGGGAGTCTGCTTCTCCACTCTGATCCTCCCCCCTCTCATGCTCTCTCTGTCTCATTCTTTCTCTCTCAGATAAATAAATAAAAATCTTTAAAAAAAAATAAAAGATTGTTATTCTTAAAAATAAAAAATATTTTTAAAAATCTTTATATGCCTTGGTTAAGAAGGGAAGCCAGCTGGATTGGGTTGCTAACCAACAAGAGGCTTTTTTTTTTTTTTTCTTTTTAAGATTTTATTTTTAAGCAATCTTGACACCCAACATGGGGCTTGAATTTACAACCCCGAAATCAAGAGTCACATGCTTTACTGACTGCCAGCAAGGCACCCCCAACAAGAGGCTTTCTTAAAGAAAACATGGTAGTAAAACAACTACAGGCCCTGGGGGTCTTTAATGCCAGGTGTGAGTTGTGAATTACATGGAATTTCATATCCAGAAGGGTTCGACTGGGCCTGCAGCAATGACAAGATGGGAAACCAACTAAAGTTACTTGAATAAATCCAGTAAGAATCTATTCTCCCTGTAAAAGGACACCATTGGAAACATTGGTTATATTACCAAGGCTTTGACTGGAATGTCCTATTTGAGAGAGAGCTGCATAGGCTCAAATATGACCAGATAGCATTTAAGGAACTAAGATTGACTTTATGGAGCCCATGAAGCCCCGGGGAAATAATCGGTCTGGTACCTTGCTTACAAAGGCTCCCAGGAGTCCTACCAGGTGAGTAAGGAGGGTCACT
Organism: Leptonychotes weddellii; assembly: GCF_054177405.1. Lineage (NCBI taxonomy): Eukaryota > Metazoa > Chordata > Mammalia > Carnivora > Phocidae > Leptonychotes > Leptonychotes weddellii. The sequence goes on from NC_138380.1 coordinate 12,827,738, forward strand.
TCCTGGCAGGCTCAAGAATTTCAGGATATTTTGGGGACCTTGAGAAGGAAGTAACCCAATTCTATGGGTATTCATAGACAAGTCTGATGGCAAATATTTGGCTTGGCTCTTAGCCTTGAAAAGCTGTCACAGGCTCAATCTGAAATTCCTTACGAGACAGTCTAGCAAAGTGGATTTCAAAGAACCTATATGGCCAATCACTATTCTTGCTGCACTTATGTAAATAATTGGGCCAAGTATGTTAAAACTGGATTTGCTTTACTAACAAATAACTCTTAATTTGGCTACCTTTGACAGTGATTTTAGAGAGGAAATAAAATAACACACCTTTATGGGAGAAATATTCTAGTTCTGATCATCCTTGAATGATTGTTTACCTATAAAATGAGGCTGGATCCTGAATTCCTCTGGTTTCCTTGCAAATCTGGCTAATTTCTACAAAACTGCACATGATAGGTTGGACTTTGAAAGCTCACTGGCAAGACAGTCTTCTGAAATGAGACGACTATTAACTGACTTAACCTCATTGTGAAATGCAGAATAAGATGCTAAGTCTGTACACCAGAGTTCCGAAATAATGGCTCCATGAAGGCTGGGGAGTCAAGTTAGTACTAGGGAATGTTTGCAGTTAGATGCAAGGCAGTTTCATTTGTCAAATCCTATGTATGCCCCTTTTCAGCAGGAAGTAGCTAGAGTGGTCGTACCCCTTATCCCTCAAAAATGAAGAATATTGAAAACCCAGGGCTGGTATTAGCTAATGAGGACCAAACACCTACTGTGTTGTTGCTCAAGAAAGATTTGCCAGGTCTGTTGTCTGTAAGACATTTGTCTTATCATCCCTAGGCCTGCACTGATGTTCCTTCCTCTTACATCAGGCCTTCCATGGATCCGTCCATGTTGTTGCACGTGGTGAGATTTCATTATTTTTTATGGCTGAGTAATATTCCATTGTACCATATCTTGTTTATCCATTCATCAATCGATAGACACCTGGCTGTTTCAATAATTTGGCCATTGTGTAGATAATGCTCCTATAAGCATTGGGTGCATGTATCCATCTGAATTACTCTTCTTGTATTCTTTGGAAAAATACCCAGTAGTGTGATTGCTGGATCCTAGGATAGTTCTATTTTTAACTTCTTGAGGAACATCAGTACTGTTTTCCACAGTGCATCAGTTTGCATTCCTACCAACAGTGAAAGAGGGTTCCTTTTTCACACACCCTTGTCAATACTTGTTTCCTGGGTTGTTAACTTTAGCCATTCTGACAGGTGTGAGGGGATATCTCCTTGTAGTTGTGACTTGCATTTCCTTGACAATGAGTGATGTTCAGCGTCTTTTCATGGGTCTGTTGGCCATCTTTGGAGAAATGCCTGTTCATGTCTTCTGCCCATTTTTAAACTGGATTATTTATTTTTGGGGTGTTAAATAAGTTATTTATTATATTTGGATACTAACCCCTTATCAGATAGGTCATTTGCAAATATCTTCTCCCATTCAGGTTGTTTTTTTTGTTCTGTTTCCTTGGCTCTGCAGAAGCTTTCAATCTTAATGTAGTCTCAATAGTTTATTTTTGCTTTTGTTTTTCTTTGCCTCAGGAGACATACCTAGAAAAACACTGCTATAGCCAATGTCAGAGCGATTACTGCCTGTGTTCTCTTCTAGGCTTTTTATGGTTTCAGGTCTCACATTTAGGTCTTTAACCCATTTTGAGTTTTTATGTAAGATGTTAAGTGGTCCAGTTTCATTCTTTTGCATGTTGCTGTCCAGTTTTCCCAGCTTCATTTGTTGAAGAGACAGTCTTTTTCCCCATTGGATATTCTTGCCTCCTTTGTCGAAGATTAACTGACCATATGATTGTGGGTTTATTTCTGGGCTTTCAATTTTGTTCCATTGATCTATGTGTCTGTTTTTTTTAAAGTTTTTTTTTTTTTTTTTAATTTATTTGACAGAGAGAGACACAGGGAGAGAGGGAACACCAGCAGGGGGAGTGGGAGAGGGAGAAGCAGGCTCCCTGCTGAGCGGGGAGCCTGATGCTGGGCTCGATCCCAGGACTCTTGAGATCATGACCTGAGCCGAAGGCAGATGCTTAACAACTGAGCCACCCAGGCGCCCCTATGTGTCTGTTTTTATGCCAGCACTATACTGTTTTGATTACTACAGCTTTCTAATACAAAAGAAAGCCTAGGGGTGCCTGGGTGGCTCAGTCGGTTAAGCGTCTGTCCTCAAGTGGAGTCTTTTAGGTTTTCTGCATAGAGGATCATGTCATCTGCAAATAGTGAAAGTTTGACTTCTTCCTTACCGATGCAGATGCCTTTTCTTTTTGTTATCTGACTGCTGTGACTAGGACTTCCAGTACTATGTTGAATAAAAGTGGTGGGAGCGGACATCCCTGTCTTGTTCCTGACCAAAGAGAAAAAGCTGTCAGTTTTTCCCTATTTAGAATGGTATTAGCTGTGGGTTTTTCATATATGGACTTCATAAACCTACTCTGTTTAGGGTTGTTAGCATGAATGGATGTTGGTACTTTGTCAAATGCTTTTTCTGCATCAATCGAAATGATATGTGTAACCTTTTATTAATGTGGTATATTATGTTGATTGATTTGTGAATATTGAACCACCCTTACAAACCAGGGATAAACCCCACTTGATGACGGTCACTTTTAAAAATACACTGCTGGATTTGGTTTGCTATTATTGAGGACTTTTATATGTATGTTCATTAAGGATATTAGCCTATAGTAGTTCTCTCTTTTTTTTTTTTTTTTTTTGTGGTCTCTTTATCTGGTTTTGCTATCAGGGTAATGCTGGCCTCCTAGAATGAATGTAGAAGTTATTCCTTTTCTATTTTTAGAAATAGTTTGAGAAGAATAGGTATTAACTCTTCTTTAAAATGTTTGGTAGAATTTGCCTGTGAAGCCATCTGGTCCTGGACTTTTGTCTGTTGGGAGTTGATAACTGATTCAGTTTCTTTGCTGGTAATTAATCTGTTCAAGTTTTCTATTTTTTCCTGTTTCCATTTATAGGTAGTTGATGTTTCTAGAAATTTATCCATTTCTAGGTTTTCCAAATTTGTTGGCATAGTTTTTCACCATATTCTCTTATGATTGTACTTCTGTGGTGTTGGTTATTTCTCCTTTCATGATTTTATTTGGGTCCTTTTTCTTTTTAAGTATGGCTCAAGGTTTATCGCTTGTCTTGTTCTTCTCAAAGAACCAAGTCCTGGTTTCACTAATCTGTTCTGCTGGGGTTTTTTTGTTTCCATATCATTTATTTCTGCTCTCATCTTTATTATTTCCTTCCTTCTGCTGTTTTGGTTTTGTTTGTTCTTTTCCTAGTTCCTTTAGGTGTAAGGTTAGGTTGAGATTTTCCTTGCTTCTTGAGGTAGGCCTGTATTGCTGTATACTTCCCTCTTAGGACCACTTTGCTGCATCCCAAAGGTTTTGGACTGCAGTTGTTTTCATTTTCATTGGTTTCCATGTACTCTTTTATTTCCTGGTTGACCCATTGTCGTCCTCCCCACCCCCCATTGTTTAATAGCATGCTAGGTTACCTTCATGTGTTTGTGGTCTTCCCAGAATTTTTCTTGTGGTTGACTTCCAGTTTCATAATGTTGTGGTCAGAAAACGTGCATGGGAGGACTTTGCTCTTCTTGAATTTGTTGAGGCTTGTTTTGTGGCCTAATGGGTGATCTAAAGAATGTGGCATGTACACTTGAACGTAATGTGTATTTTGTTTTAGGATGGAACGTTCTGCATATATCTTTTAAGTCTATCTGGTCCAGTGTGTCATTCAAAGCCAATGTTTTTTGATTTTCTGTTCAGATGATCTGTCTATTGATATCTGGGCTGTTAAAGTCCCCTACTAGCCTGATACTGTTATTCATTAGTTCCTTTATGTATTTGGGTGCTCTCATGTTGGGTGCATAAATATCTCCAATTGTTGTATGTTCTTGTTGGATTGTCCCCTCTATTATATAGTGGCCTTCTCTGTCTCTTGTTACAGTCTTTGCTTTAAAGTCCAGTTTGTCTGATATACTGCTACTCCAGCTTTCTTTTGACATCCTCTTGATGTTTCTCCATCCCCTCACTTTGAATCTGCAAGTGTCCTTAGGTCTAAAAGAGTCTCTTGGGGCACATGGCTGGCTCAGTTGGAGGAACATGAAACTCTTGATCTAAGGGTTGTGAGTTCAAGCCCAATGTTGGATGTAGAGATTACTTCAAAGTAAAATTTTAATTTTTTTTTTAAAGATTTTATTTATTTATTTGACAGAGAGAGAGAGAGAGAGAGAGAGAGAGGAGGAGCACAAGCAGGGGGAGTAGGAGAAGGAGAAGCAGGCTTCCTGCCTAGCAGGGAGCCTGATGCGGTGCTCAATCCCAGGACCCTGGGATCATGACCTGAGCCGAAGGCAGATGCTTAACTGACTGAGCCACCCAGGCGCCCCAAAATCTTAAATTTTTTTTAAATGAGTCTCTCGTAAGCAACATATAGATGGGTCTTGTTTTGTTGTTTTTTTTCCACTCTGTCACCCTATGTCTTTTGATGAGAGCATTTAGTCCATTTACATTCAAAGTAATTAATGACAAGCATTTATTGTCATTTTACTGTTTTGTGGTGGTTTGTGGGGATTTTCTCTGATCCTTTTTTTTGCATGGTTTGGTTTTTTTTAATTTTTAAATTTTTGTTTTATTAACATATAATGTATTATTTGTTTCATGGGTACAGGTCTGTGATTCATCAGTCTTACACAATACACAGCGCTCACAAGACATACCCTCACCAATGTCCATCACCCAGCCACCCCATCCCTCCCAACCCCACCACTCCAGCAACCCTGTTTGTTTCCTGAGATTAAGAGTCTCTTATGGTTTGTCTCCCTCTCTGGTTTCTTCTTGTTTCATTTTTTCCTCTTCCCTCATGATCCTCTGCCTTCTCAAATTCCACATTATCAGTGAGATCATACGATACTTGTCTTTCTCTGATTGACTTCTTTCACTTATTATAATACCCTCTAGTTTCATCCACATTGTTGCAAATGTTAAGATTTCATTTTTTGATGGCTGCATAATATTCCACTGTATATATACACATCTTCTTTATCCATTCACCTGTCGATGGACATCTGGGCTCTTTCCATACTTTGACTATTGTGGACATTGCTGCTATAAACACTGGGGTGCAGGTGCCCTTTTGGATCACTACATTTGTATCTTTGGGGTAAATACCCAGTAGTGTAATTGCTGGGTCGTAGGATACCTCTATTTTCAACTTTTTGAGGAACCTCTATACTGTTTTCCAGAGTGGCTGTACCAGCTTGCATTCCCACCAACAGTGTAGGAGGGTTCCCCTTTCTCTGCATCCTTGCCAACATCTGTCATTTCCTGACTTGTTAATTTTAGCCCCTTTGGTGTGAGGTGGTATCTCATTGTGGTTTTGATTTTTACTTCCCTGATGCCAAGTGATATTGAACACTTTTTCATGTGTCTGTTGGCCTTTTGTATGTCTTTGCAGAAATGTCTGTTCATGTCTTCTGCCCATTTCTTGATTGGATTATTAGTTCCTTGGGTGTTGAGTTTGGTTAAGTTCTTTATAGATTTTGGATACTAGCCCTTTATCTGTCATTTGGTTTGCTCGCTTTCTTGAGCGATTTGAATTTCTCTTTATTCTTTGAATATTTATATTTTGATTTGTGGTTACCATTAGGTTTGCATATAACTTCTGCATATAGCAGTCTGTATTAAGTTGATGGTTGCTTAAATTCGAACTCATTCTTGACTCCTATCTTCCCCACATTTTAGGTATATGTCGTCCTATTTTGCATCTTTTGAGAGTCCCTTAAAGGATTTTATTTTTTTTTAAAGATTTTATTTATTTTTTGACAGAGAGAGAGACAGCGAGAGAGGGAACACAAGCAGGGGGGAATGGAAGAGGGTGAAGCAGGCTTCCTGCCGAGCAGAGAGCCCGATGCGGGGCTCGATCCCAGGACCCTGGGATCATGACCTGAGCTGAAGACAGACGCTTAACGACTGAGCCACCCAGGCGCCCCCCTTAAAGGATTTTTTTAAAATAGAAAGTCATTTTTACTGCATTTGCTTCCTACCTCCATACTGTCACTTTTTGTCTCTTCTATTTCTCCTTTAATATTTTTTGCAGGGCAGGTTTAGTGGTCATGAACCTTAATTTTTGTTTGGGAAACTATTTTTCTTATTTTGAATGTTAGCTTTGCTGGGTAGAGTACTGATGGCTGCAGATTTTTCTCTTTCAGCACTTTGAATAGATCATGCCAGTCCCTTCTGGCTTGGAGAGTTTCTGATGAAAAATCCGCCAATAGCTTTGTGGGTTTTCCCTTATAAGTAATGGTCTTATTTTGTGTTAGTGCTTTTAAGGTTTTGTTATGACTATATTTTGTAAATTTAATTATGTCTTGGTGTTGGCCTGCTTATGTTGATGTTGATGGGTGTTCTCTGTGTCTCCTGCATCTGGATGTCTGTTTCCTTCCCCAGTGTAGGGAAGTTTTCAGCTACTGCTTCAAAAAAATTGTGTCCCCTCTCTCTCTTCTTCCAGGACTCCTATGATATGTTACTACACATTGATGGAGTCAGTGAGTTCCCTAAGTCTATTCTCATTTTGTGTAATTTTTTTTCTTTTGTTCAGCTTGATTACTTTCTATTACTTGAAGTCATTAATTCATTGCTCTGCTTCTCCCAGCCTGCTGTTCATTGCACCATGCATGCTTCTAGTATCATTTATTGCACTTTTTCTTTTTTTTTTAAACTCCTATCTCTGTAGTAATGGTCTCACTGATGTCTTCCATTCTTTCCTCAAGCTCCACAAGTATCCTTGGGATCATTGCTTTAAATTCTCCTCAGACATGTTACTTCTGTTTCACTTAGGTCTCTGGTCATGGCCTTATCTTGTTAATTTGGGATAAATTCATCTGCCTTCTCACTTTGTCTAAATCTCTGCCTGCTTCTGTGGGTTAGCCAGTTAAGTCTCCTGCTCCTTAAAGTAATGGCCTTCTGAAGAGGTCATGTAGTGCCCAGGGCCTGGTGCTTCAGGGAGTGTCTCCATGTGTGGTGCGTGTTTTCTGCTGTTGTATTCTGGCTCCTCTATCCTTCGGGCCGTTTATCTCCAGAAGCTCCCCTTGCCTGCCATGGTCAGTGTGTGGTCCCTGGCCTGAATGTTTTAGCTGGCGAGTTTTAGTTAGGTGGGCTTTGATCTGCTTGTGAGATGAAACTTGTCATCACCTTCACTGGACATGAGGCTCTGGTCAGGAAACATGGTATGGGCAGGGGTTTGTGCCAGTCTTCTGGATGAGGGGGCTCACCACACTTGGGACTAAAGCAGGCTTGACTGAGAAGGACAGTTCTGCGGAAGCACAGGGGTGTGAGGCTTACTGTAAGCCAGTTAGGCAGCCAGTTCCTGCAGGTGGCTCTGTGTTTATACTGAGGCGTGTGGGAGGGCAAGGGCAGGCAAGGGCAGCCCAGCTTCTTTGTTCTTGGAGCTGTATCTCTGTGAATGCTGCCTTTGGTCACACTCCGAGAAGATAAAATAATCTCCACACCGCCCCCACCCGTGGGTTCTGCCGGCACTCTTCAGATCACTATTTCCACACTGTCTGTCCCTAGGTTGTTTGCCTGCCTTCTTTCCAAGAGCAGTTGCGAAGCCTCCGGACTGGACTCTCCAGGCGCCCAGCCTGCTAACAAACATCTGGCTTTAAGTCCCACTGGTTGCAAGAACTCAAATTCAGCTCCTCTCACTTTCCAAACCAATGGTTATGAGGAAACGTTCTCCTTTTGTGTTCCCCCATGTGTTCCTCTCTCTACCTTCTCCATAACCAGGGCTCCCTCCTCTCTGCAGCAGCCAGGACCCATTTCTCCCCAAACTCCATCTCTATACTTCCTACCTTCGGTTTTACTTGTGGAGTTTGGTCTGCCAGTCTTGAGGTTGATTTCTGGGGTATTTAGGATGAATGGATAGTTGTGTTTGTGGGATGAGGCAAGCCTAGGGTCCTCTGCTGCCACCTTTCCCTCCATACCAGGTGGTGGCACTTTATAGATAACTGTAACCTCACCATCATGCTCCTTGCTCCAAAAGATATGGGGATTAAGGTCCAGATAGCTGCAGAAAATACGGCTTAGAAAATAGGGGTAGAAGACAGCGGTACAATGCCCTGGATCATCTTTGGTGTTAAGATCCCTCTCAGTATGGAGGATATGGTACTGACCCCTCTTCCACCTTCTTACAGATGAGATTTTAGGGTTATTCTAATTCAGACTAGCTGCCTGGCTTAAGGGTGATGATTTAAAATGTAGACCGTTTATCCCGAAGTCCAAATATTAGAAGTACCTAAGCAACAGAATTATTCTGAAAGGATTTTTAAAATGAGATTGTTAGAGAGCCAGGCAGCTCAAGTGCTCTAACATGGGAGCCCAGCCCGAGATGATGACGTCCTTCACTGGCTCCTGCTGACCTGTTAAGTCGTGGAGCCTGTAGTGCCCTACAAATCAGAACTGCCTTAACAAACAGCTAATAAGCATTTATACAATTAGGCAGAGAGATAGTAAACTTCACTTAAACGATGCTAAAACATTTTCCAATGTTTTGGAGTTTGGTCACAGTCGTTTTGTATCTACCAGCTTAACCTGTTTGATCTTACTCCACACCCCAAGGTACTAAATCCAAAGGAGATTTAAAAAAAAAAAAAAAATTTCTCAGAAACCAAGAGTAAAAGAAAATGGGCTACTGGGGAGATGGGTCTCAGACTGAATTATGCATCAACTGGAGTGTGTGCAACCAAATATGGCAGGAAACCTTAATGACACACAGCTTAGTAAACTGGGTGAGTGTCCCTTTTAGATGTAAATTTGTGACTTAGAATTTCTCTTTCTGTGGCCCATGTATCTCAGTCATATTAAATTTGCCAATTTAATATTGACCAAAGACAACTGGGGGACCAAAGACAACTGTTAGAAGGTGATCATACAAACCCTAACTTGGCTCAAGTATTTTTGTTCCCAGATTTTCTAGAATCACAAGGGATACCTCCCAACTACTGTTTAAAATCACTAATAGGTACATAGCTCTTCAGTGGAGAAACTGTTATTCTCGTTGAGTATACGATGTTTTTATTTTAGTTTGCTGAATGAAAAAAACAGAAAAACCCAGTATCTTTTCCAGGTCTGGTCGTTCTCCATAGCAATTGTTACAAACAGCCCTGAAGTAGCTGGAATACAGTCAGCAAGGGGCCCAGGTGGAGCAACAGTTCATCTTGGCAAGTATGTATTTATTTCCTTTGGTGCCTTGCACAGTAAGGCACTAATAAAGATGTAACAGAAGAAATGGCCCACAGCAAATAGTTCTAGTGACAATTTACTAGACAAGTTACAGTTTAAGGATGGTGGTGGTGATTGTTTCATTTTATTAATTTTTACAATAAGGTTGTAGCCTTTATACTCCACACACACACAAAATAAAACAAGTGCTTATGAAAGAGTCCCTGCCCCCACCCCCCTTTCCAAAACATCCTGAACATAGCAATTCAATAGAACAGAAAAATCAAGACATGTTTGATTTCAAAATTTCAATAAAAAAAGCAAAGTATGTAATGCAACAGCTGTTCAACTTCCAACTCTAAATAGGCACCATAAAACAAAACAAAAACTCTCAGTATTTAATACACTTTCCAGTATAAATGCTCTGTAATCAGCTAGTAATAAATGGGAACAGAACCTTAGAACAGAAGTTATATTGCTTCCCTGCTCCCCCTTTCTCTTATAATTAGAGGGTGGAGGTGTTAGGGGATACAAAAGTCAGAGGAAGAAGAATTAAAAAGAAAAATTCTGAAGCTGTTGTTTGTGGACTAGAAAGGAAGACAGCATTTTACAAATGTTCAAAAAATCCCAAGGCAAGCAACACAATTCGTTCACTATCACTCCTACTAGAAAGAATAAAGATATCGGCATCTTATTATATAAAACTGTACTTTCAGAATCGCATTACAGGTTCACCAGAAACTATGGATGTAGTTTTAGGCTTCATCAGGGAAACAAGTTCAGTTCAGATCAAGTTAGATACTGTGCATCTAGCCTATCTGGATCGGAGTATGGAACTGCTCACTGTTACCCCCAACAGCTGTAAACTAAACAATAGTATGTAACTCCATAGGAAGCTTAAGGATTGAGGATATGTACACAGCTAATTATATCTCCCCTGCTTCGCGCTCTTCAGAGCTCCTCCTGTCTTCTGATCTGCCATTAGCGCTCTCATAGGACCGCTTCTTATCTTTTCGATCTCTGTCACGAGGTGATCTGTCTCTTGAATTCCTGTCTCTGTCACGTGATGCTAAGTCTTGGTCTCTGAATCTTTCTTTTGAGGATCTGAAAAATATTAATTTGAGGAGCAAAATGTGTTGGGAAACCCAATATCCAAATGAAAGAATCGGATAAATATTAAGGTACTGAAAGCTGAAGTTATACAGAATACATCCAAGAAAGACAGAGGAGCCAGTTTTCTGACCGAAAAGAGCACTACCCAATCTGACAAGGGAGATGAGTGAAAACAAATTAAGGGTCAGAAACCATAAGCTACAATAATGACTTAATGGAGGATGTTATCATCTCAGAGGTAATCATAAAGGTTTTCTAATTCATGGCAAATGTGTTTAATATAAAAATAGTATACAGACAATACCTTAAAAAAGTGGAAGTGTTAACTCAACAGTGTAGGTGCCAAACTGGGTGGAAATTAAGGACTTAGAATGGGGGTCAGCAAACCTTTTTTTCTTTGCTGTCTGGCCAGAGTGTAAATACTTAAGGGGGTATTCTTCTTCCTTTTCTTTTTATCAACCCTTTAACAATGTAAAAACCACCCATTGCTCACTAGCTATTCAAAGAACAGGCTATGGGGCCAGGTTTGGCCTGCAGGCAACAGTTTGCCAAAACTTGACTTAGATAAGAGAATTAGTCAATGAAATGGCTTTAAATAACCATTTATTATTTTTGAAATCTTTACTCTTCCTGAGTGAGCTCATTCAACCAAGAGAAAAAAAATAAGAATGGAAGACACAGAAAGATGATCACCCTATATCTTGATTAACCGTAACGGTTTCTTGATACCAACTCTCCATTCCCATACCCAATTTCATTAAGAAAGGTAAGTGATAACAAGCTCCTAGCAGAGATTCAATCAGAAGGAAAAATCAAAGGATATTATGGGATCAGAATATAAAATCTATTACTTTCAACATCTAGAATGAATCAGTAATATGTATTACATTTACTTGGTTCTTTACAAGTGACCTGGTACTTTATATATAATCTCACTTAACCAGACCTCAGATCCTAATTCTGAGCATGGGTCAAGCAATACTTTGAACTTCTAAGGCAGGAAAAAAATACTATACTCAGTTTTAGAAATAAGGAGGATTCAACCAAAAAGGTTCAAAAATTAATGTCAATTTTGAGCATGTTCTACCTTAAGGTTTTAATAAGCATGATTTTAAAAAGATGTGAAAAAAAAAATCACAGTGCATGTCTGGTTACACTAATCCTCTCCACAATCTTTTTAAGAATAGAATATGGAGAGAAATGATGCCTAAGAATTAAGGACACAGTTGCAGGTAAGTCTCAGAGGTCAGTACTAACTGGAAAATAACCATGAGATGAGCATCAACTACGATTCTGTGAGGGATTACAACGTCCCATCCATAAGCAGTTTACTTACACTATGTCATTCAAACTACCACTAATCCTAATAACACAGGTACTTCAAAGATGTGGGGAGGGGAAGACAGGATAATGAGATTACTTGGCCAAGGCCACTGAACCCAAGTAGTCTGACTCTCAAGACTGCACTAGGTGTTTGAACAGACCAGGAAGTAGAAAAATGCAGGTAAGTCCTCATTTATTAAGATCACTGTTGCCAGGGAAATGTCACCAACAGAATCATATCATACCACTATTTCACAGTTAGGGAAAAAGCAAATCGTAAGACTTGTAACTAGGACCTTTACCTTGAAATTTAAACTCAAAGATATAGCAATTGGCTGCTTATTTTTGGTAAAAACACAGAAGGCTGCTTTGAAAGAGACTAAGTTGTCGAGATTAGAAGTGCTCTTGAGAAAAGCAAAAACTTTTAATAGTTTTACAAAAATAAACCTGTTTATAAACATGCTGAAAATATTAAGGGTGTCATGTAGGATAGAAATACGTCCTATACAACTTCATAAATGCAGGAACCACTGGGGACTATGATAACACAACCCTGGTGAGGGGACATGCCCCTCCCCTCCATCCCGACCACCATTTAATAAAGACAGAGAGTTCACAGATACCAGCAACAATGACCTGGGGCAAGTTCACAAAACAAACTCTCTAGACCTTCCATCAAGCAGTAGGGTGACTCTCAAAACATACAGCGCAAGTAAATCTCAGGGGGAATTTGTTCATTCTCTGCATTGGTCTGTGATATTTACTCCATCTCAAATTATCTCTTTACTACCTGGTTTTACCTACTATCTATCTGAAGCCTTTTTTAATTTCTATGGTATTTCCCTCATCTAAACTCCTGTATTACTCTGAATGTACACTTTAGCACTTTAATGGTCTGTTTATTATCAAAGATGTTAGTCTTGTGTTCTAACTTGAATAAAGTTGCTCAATCACAGTATACTTCCTGGTTATTTTTTACTAGGCCTAGTATAGAAGCAAGTGTACAATTCTTTTTGATTAAAGTTACTTGAACCAATTTGCTAATAAGAGTAGAACGTGAATGTTCTCAAAAAAAAAGGATAAACACCTGAGGTGAAGGATGTTAATTAACCACTGGTGGGAACTCTTTCATAACGTGTGTGTGTATATATATCAAATCACCACAAAGTACACCTCAAATATCTTAATTATACCTCAGTAAAGCTGGGGGAGGGAAAAGGACCTACTTGGAACAAGGCAAGAACAGAAGAAAATATTCAGTGAAAGCCTATTCACCAACTCTTTGAGTGAGTGGTTTCAAGGAAAGACTTCTGTCCTCTCCCCCACCCCCACCAAAAGATTTTTATCAGCTTTCTGGGAATTCTATCATGGGCTTTATGGAGAGTAATCGATAGAAAATTTAAGACTAGTAGGTGCTAGGCACTCAAAAAAGGTTTATTACATATATGCTTAAGAAGAGTTGTCATGAAAAAAGCAACTGTAAGCATGGTTTCTATGTTCCATAGAAATGACCTGGCTTAAAGACCATCTTGTGACCTGAGAAGTTTTGGGAGCTTGGTGATGTAGTTTTTGAGTGCTAAGGCTCTATCACATTCTAATCCTTTGTCCTGAACAGATATTCAAGTCCTGCACCACACCCTAGATCTGCCCTCCTTGCACCTTTCAAATTTTCATGCCAAGAAAGTCTAGCGTCAAGATTCTGAATTGGCCCCACCAAGCTAACTGTCTATAGCAATGTATACCTAGAGTGCAGATGAAATAACATACCAGAATGTGTCTGCTCTGAAAAAGTGCACCAGCTCAAAGAAGTTTGGAAAACTGTAAGTCAAACAAAGCTAAACTCTTTAAATGAAAGGGCTTCTCAGAACCCATAATCCACCAGTACATACTGCAAAAACTGAGTATTGGTACCTAAATTGCCCACAAAGTACTTTTTTTCCAAAATACACTAAGAAAAAGCAATAACCTCTGTAGCACATATTGGTTCCAATTTCTTACTCTGGCTCCTAAGCGTATTCTGTAACTACCCATATAATCAGGGGGAAAAAAATGTTATACACTCACACACAAATGTGTACATGTGACCAGATGCAAGTTGCAAACCACTAGTATTCCACCTCTAAACCATAAAGGTAGTTCCATTCCTCTCACGGACGCCTCAGTACCTCCTCCGGGATCGCTCTCTGCTCCTGTCTCTCGAGCTGTGCCCGCTGCGCTGATGGCTGCGGCTGCGGCTGCGGCTACTCGAGCGGGATCGGTGGCGATGGCGTTTCTCCCGCGACTTGGATCGAGTTCTCCTCTTCCGTTCCCGTGACACAGAGCGAGAGCGATGTCTGCGATGCTCTCTGGACCTGGACCTACAAAAAACATGGGCTTTTAGTCTCTAGCTTTCTCAGCAATGCATTTCTCCTTTGCTAAAGCCTCTTCTTTTAAGACAGAGGCTATCTCAGTAACCTGACTTAATGCCAGTTCTATTTCAAGTCAGCTACATCTACACCAAAATAAAATGGTGGCATATTAACTACACACTAGAATTTCAAAATACAAATGAAACACTAGTCTCAGAGCTCAACCAATATTGTACAGATTTACATCAAAAAATATAAAAATTAAGACAATTCATAACACTACTACATGCCAAGGACTGGACTGTATTCTCTAGGTGATTTATGGATTTGTATTTCATTTAAACTTCTAAGATTTCTGGTATACTTTAGAAACAAAGTATGTACCTGATGGATATGGATAAAAGTGAGAAGAGGCAGGAGAAAGACTATCATTTATGATAAGTCACTAACTGAATTAAAAAGGTGACAGGACCATCAAAATAAGTCTAAATGCCCACAATATACTTAGTCACAGGATAATCAACACAGTTCTCTATTAAAGCAGTACTTAAATTGGTAGAAAAACCTAACATACATAAATCAGTTTAGAGAACTTTGTTCAATTCCGATAAAGTATGAGAACAGTAGAGAAAAGGAAGAATGTTTTGAAGAAGCCAGAAGACAAACACTTGGGCAGTCTCCGCTGTGTCACACAACTAACAACACACGTGTGGGCTGAGGGTTGAAATGGCACATGCAGAGGACATAACACATTGCAGAGAAAACAAGCAGGAAGAAAGCTATGCAACTTTCTTCCAAAGGTCATTTTAAGAGTAATGGCAACGATCTACACTTGACTTGGACAGTTCCACAACTCTGAATTCACTAAAAAATGATTGACCTGTACAGTTTAAATGGGTGAACTTATGCTTTGTAAATTATACCCCAATAAAGCTGTTAAAAACTGAGTCACTTTAAGAATGTGATATTTTCTCATAATTTAATAAATTCAAAAGCATATTCAGGTGATACAATTTACAAACAGCTCACTTTCAAGTGAAGATTTTGTTAAATGAAGTTTAAAAGCATTCAGCTTATGTCAACATTATATTCAAAGAACGACATATATAGTGGACCCAGCATCAACCACAGTTGAGTACTTCAACAATGAAGTATCTCTGAAAAGGAGCATAGGGAAAAGAAAATTCATTCAATCCAAGTTTTAGTAAATGGTATTTTGTTTAATCACTCATTCTGAGCTATTACAATGAACCTATGTCTTTCAATGTATAATTTCATTCATCTTTTAAAAAATTCTAGACAATTGTTCATTTAAAAAGTATTTAGGGGCACCTAGATGGCTCAGTCGTTGGGCATCTGCCTTCAGCTCAGGTCATGATCCCAGGGTCCTGGCATCCAGCCCCGCATCGGGCTCCCTGCTCCGCGGGGAATCTGCTTCTCCCTCTCCCTCCCTCTGCCCCTCTTCCCACTCGTGTTCTCCCACTCGCTCTCCTCTCAAATAAAATCCAAAAAAAATTTTTTTTAAGTATTTACTGGGTGTACACTGCACTGTTCTAGGTACTAGAAAAAGACTGAGCAGCAAATAAAGCAAAGTCCTTAACCTCATAGAGGTTATGCTCCAGAAAGAAGTCCACACAGGTATGTTAGCAGTCAACAAAGATACGTCAGCTAGTAAAGAAATGATATATTAAGGAGGTAAAGATGGACAGAAATGAGGTGGTAATCTTTTATAAAGGATAGATAGAAAAGGCTTTTCTGGTAAAATGGCATCTAAGCAAAGATAAAATAAGGTAATCAGCTAATCAGCCATTTCAAAATAGGGTGCTTCAGGTAGGGGGAACACAGGTGTAAAGGCCTTGTGGTAGAAGAAAGTTCAGAATGTTGAAGTACTAAAAGATACCTGTTTGGCTGGAATGAAGTGAGCAAGGGGAGTAATTCAGGGGTCTTACCTACAGGCAGGATGACCCAGTACCTCATAATTCAAACCAGGATGCTCTCAACGATAAATTATATAAGGAGCAAGGGGAAGTTATTAATAAATATGCTGACAAAAGACATAAACTAGTTCCTATCCCACTCTCAGATCGATCACTCTACTTAAAAGCTATGGCGAGGATTTTCACTTCTCCTAAGTGAAATGGAACACCTTTGGAGAGTTTGAAAAGAGGGCTGATGTAATTTGTTTCACTTTTTAAAGGGCTCATTCTGGCTGATGTGTGAAAAACAGACAGGTGGAGAAGAGAACTGGGCAAGTACAGAAATTAAGAGACCAGTCAAGAGGCTATTGTAATCACGAGGCAAGTAGCTGGGAGTAGAACAGTAGAAATTAAATATCTGGCCTCAATATCTGAAGATGTTTTATGTACACAGTTTAAGTAAGTATCTATTCAACAAAGGGACTAATTTGCATTAATCAACCGGTAAATAAGAATAGTATCACCAATTAATGTTTCTATTTTTTTTTTTTAAAGATTTCATTTATGTATTTGACAGAGAGAGAGACAGCAAGAGAGGGAACACAAGCAGGGGGAGTGGGAGAGGGAGAAACAGGCTCCCCGCTGAGCAGGGAGCCTGATGCGGGGCTCGATTCCAGGACCCCGGGATCATGACCTGAGCTGAAGGCAGACACTTAAGGGCTGAGCCACCCAGGTGCCCCAATGTTTTTATTTCTCATCCTAGATTTCAGAAACAACAATATAAATTGGCTGACACAACTGGGCAGGTTTTTCTTTTATAACAACAAATGCTCTAGTTTATAGGGAAAAGTTCTCGAGAAATAATTACTCTTTAGAGATAAGAGTACCTGGAAGGTTTCAAAAAGATGTGATCTGAACAAGAAAAATGGTAGGACTTGACAATAAGAAAGGGCATTCTAGGTGGGGATGGACTCATGGAAACTGCACATGAAGTATTAAAAATGATGACACACATGTTTCCCCACCTTTCTCAGTTAGAAAAAAATTACCAGCAACTAGTAAAAACTACAAAGTCTTCAAAAAAGCCCTCAAATTTTAATGCCAAAAGTCAAAATTTTAAAGTTTTTTTGTCATCAATGTACAAAGGGATAATAAACTCATATAAAGTGAAGATCAAGATGTAAACTAATAAGCATTTTAGTTTCTCTTCAATAAGCCACTATGGATCCTTCTTTCAAAAATGTATTCAGGTAGGGCTGCCTGGGTGGCTCAGTTGGTTAAGTGTCTTCCTTCAGCTCAGATCATGATCCCAGGGTCCTGGGATCAAGCCCCTCATCGGGCTCCCTGCACAGCGGCGAGTCTGCTTCTCCCTCTCCCTCTGCCCTGCACCCCATGACCCAATGCCCGCTATCTCTCTCAAATAAATAAAATCTTTTAAAAAATGTATTCAACTACTTAACCTACTTATATTTTCAACAGGTATAACCTCTTAGACCTGCGTTTCTGACATGTACCACCCAAAATGATTTTAAAATAAATTCTGTCGTGTATTTAACCTGCGTTTCTAAAGATTTTAATGAAATATTCTAAAATATTCTTAAGCTTTCCTTATTTTTTTTTAGTAGGCTCTATTCCCAACATGGGGCTTGAACTCACAACCCCAAGATCAAGACGTCACATGCTCCACAAACTGAGCCAACCAGGCACCCCAGTATTTTTAGCTTTACTTTTAACACCATGACACTATATATAACTTTACTCTGATAAAGTTATAGTTCACGAGTACCTTCTAACCAGTTTCATCTTAAAACACAATGCCCAAACTTGAACTACAAAAGAATTAAGAGTACTAACCTAGTAATTCTCATTCATTTTTAAAAGATATTTAATCTATAAAAACTACCTCTGAAAAAAAACAACTTCATTAGTTATATATATTTTGTGTATGCTTACCTTTTGGGATTCTTGCTATGTGATCGAGACCTAAAAAAAGAATATCTATTTTTAGAAAAAAAGAACTGAGACCAAAGTACAATGTACTGTTAAAATTACACTCTTCCTGATTCCTAATCTTTTTATTAATTCTATAAATATAAGGCACGTATGAATGCACACAAATTTTTCCAAAATACACCATAACTACACAGACTTTCCCACCTTGGCATATGAAATCCCCTAACTAGGATACCTGGCTTTTAAAAAGAATATGCTCCTAGGAGACTATAACATGGTACATCACCACTCACTAATTCTCCAGAAATCAATTCCCAACCTGGAGAAAAGTCTTTGTTATTTCTATCTCTGTTATTTCTTCTTTCCCTCTGGGAACAGAGAAAATTTTCTATAATCTGAGATGTATTCACTTTCAAACTGCAACCTCACACTATAATCCCTAAAACACCCAATTCAATCTTACAACATCTGTTTCTTAAAAAAAGACACATGATTCCCTAGCACACAATTAACACTCAATAGTAATGGCTAATATTATGGGTACTAGAAAACCACAGGTGTCTTTTGTGGGGAATACATAGCACAACTGAAGGATGGCTTTTGACTCAGCCTGATTCAAGTTTTAAAACTCCGGCTGCACCATTATCTGTGACCTGGACAGATTATAAACCTTCTCTAAGCTTTGCCTGTCATTTGCAAAACAAGGACAGTAATAGAAATTTCACAGGAGGATTATAAGGATTAGATGAACTACTGTAGGTAAATTCTTAGCACCGTGCCTGACAGATAATAGGAACTTAGTAAGTGGCAGTGATTTTTATCATTATCCTTTTCAATACCATAGCTGGAATCCCACCTTGCTTAACTCTGTACTCCCTTATGATTTCTTCATCTTTCATTCTTGGTTATAGTATTTCCTCAAGTTCACAGACAGATTTAAAAAAAAATTTAAACACATTTCTGAAATAGCATTACATTTTATAATCAATGTTAAAAGAAATCGGTCAGCTGGCAACAAAGGAGTAAGATGTGATATACTTTGTCATCTATAGACGTGAAAATGTAGTCATGGCAAAGAATTTTTCTTTCTCATTCAACTATCATTTCAGTTGAATCATATGTATCAGTGGCACTACATAAAAACTGAGATTTCTAATGCCACTTATATGGTCTTGTATCGAAATGCTGAGCACGATTCCCATAGAAACTCAGTGTACACAAAAGAGAATAGTGATAAAGCTATGAGATAAAAAATTATGGTAAATGAAGAACATATTTATCAATGGATGATGACAGCATTTCCCCTAAAAAGGTAAAATATCCACATGTACTTATGTTTCATTTTTTCATTACAGTGCAAAAACATTACCTGCTACAAGCCATGTAACACAAAGTTAAACATCTTGAAATAAATATAACATGCTCAAAGCTTGGGGAAAGCTGGCGTGATCAAGTCATATATTATAAAGGGTTTTAATTAGGCACAAAATCTGCTGGAGACAGAATATTTAAATTTCAGAGATATGCAATACAATTAAGGGAACACCATAAATTAGAACTGCAGGTAATTCTTTTGTGGCATACTGTGCATTGTAACGTTCTTAAAACAGTTATTTACATGAATTCAAATATTGCCACCATGATGCCACACAATTTGTTGCCAATGGGTAAAAGTCACTCAGTACATTTAAGCATTCTAAATATGAAGAATATGGTTTTATGAACGAATGAATACCAATATAAAAAGAACTGCATACATTTGGCTATTATTTATACAATTTTAATAGTTTATACCTCCTAGAATTGAGGAATTACAGAATCAAAGTATGATGTAAAATAATTTTTTTTAAGATTTTATTTTTTTAAATCATCTTTACACCCAATGTGGGGATCCAACTCACAGCCTTGAGATTAAGAGCCATATTTCTACCAACTAAAACAGCCAGGTACCCCAAAACTCAAACCTTTGTCAAGAATAAAGTATATCACAAAAATGAAAATAGTTTGATACCAATCTGGTACAAATCTAGCCATTATGAAAATCAGAGGGCTAGAAAAGCTTTGTAGTCAATCTTACAAAAAATAAGGATGTGACTATTTACCCTTCCACACATTTTGAAGGAAATCACCTTGACTTAAATGGCCGTAACTTAACATATTTGTATAAACACTTTCACATGGTAATATTTTCAAAAGTAAACAGAAATCTCCCATGTCTAGATTAACACCTAAAATCCTGTATCAATCACATCTCTTTTTAGAGCCAAGGACCTTCAACTTCACATACTTGGACTATTCAATTAATCACTCCATACCTCCTCAGCTTCTCTCTTTCTTCTCTCTCCCTTTCTTCTCTTCGTTTCAGGCGTTCCTGATTTCTTTTCTCCTGTTTCTCAGCTACAACTCTCTTAAAAGACAATGACAGGTCAAATAATAAAAAATGAGGAGCATTATTTATTGGGTTCATTCTTAACAAGAATTACCCTAAACTCTACTGTATCTGGTTCCCGATACAGTATAAGTAACATCAAAATCTGTTTAATAACAATTAAAAGTTTTGCTGGGTAAAATCATTAAGCTTACAAGTCTAGTCTCCAAAAATCTTTCCCCCTTCTGGGGAACATTTGTAGCATTTTGTATTTCTTCATGACTTAATACTTCAAAATCATTTCTACAAGATTTTTCTCCTATGAATGTTTTCTAACATTATTTTGTATTTTTTCAAGTTTATTTTTTTAGTGATCTCTACACCCAACATGGGGCTCCAACTCACGACCCTGAGATCAAGAGGCACACGCTCTACCAACTGAGCCAAGAAGGTGCACATATTTTGTATTTTTTTAAATGACATTAAGCATTATAAATCACTACAAGTTCCTATTCCCTAATTTCCAAAATAAAAATGTCTTCTGTCATTTCCAATTCCCATCCCAATTCTATTGCTTCAAAAAATACCAATAAGACACTAAACAGTCCTGTTGCTAGGTCTATTAACTGCGAAGATTCCCAAATAGGTACTATTTTTGAGTTTTAATTCAGAGCCTAGTAACCATTTGATAAGGTGAAACTTACTTTTGTCATTTTAAATAAAAACTTACCAAAAATCATCCCAGCTACTCAGAATGCTTAGAAGAGCTCACTGTTAATTACAAATATGGATATGTCCCTAAGTGTATCTGACTCATTATTTTAAAGGTCAAACTACAGAACCTGGGTTAATTTCACTATCCAGTGTTTGCCATCTTTGAGCCATTCTTCCATTCATGACAAAATGCTACAGTGCCACAATTTTTAAAAAAACTAGCCACATCAGATTGTTGGAAAGTAAACTGATTATATCCATTTACTCTGATTTTGCTTACATCTATAGAAATACCCTATGTTGTTTCCGTATCTTCTCAAAAGAATTCTGCACATGAGTAAGAACTGTACTGCCTTTCTCACAATAGCCATATACGTGACAGTAACTGTCCTTTTTTTAAAGATAGGTTTCATTCTAATTCCTTGCTGAAATGGGAGCAGGAGCATAAAGTAAAACTAGAGGTCCTACAAGCTTGCTATTTAGTGAAGAACTGCAAAATATTTCAAATAAATACTAGTCTCATTTTCTCAATCTTCCTTTAAAGTAAATATTATAGGGGCGCCTGGGTGGCTCAGTCGTTAAGCGTCTGCCTTCAGCTCAGGTCATGATCCCAGGGTCCTGGGATCGAGCCCCGCATCAGGCTCCCTCCTCCGTGGGAAGCCTGCTTCTCCTTCTCCCACTCCCCCTGCTTGTGTTCCTGCTTTCGCTCTCTCTCTCTCTGTCAAATAAATAAATAAAATCTTTAAAAATAAAATAAAATATTAAATATTATATTGTTAATTTTATTTCAAAGAAAATAAAAATATGGGGGGAATTTATATGAAAGAATTAGTTTAGAACCCAGTTTGCCAGACTCCTAATTCAATGTCATTATTTAACACAAAATATTACCTCCCAGAATAAGGGAACATTATTAAAAGTCTGTTTCTCAGACATCATCCATTAAACCAGTTGTTATCTCCATTTATAATCTTACACTTTTCGGTATGAGTTCTTAGCAGACTCATAGTCAAGAACCTTATACAAAAAGATAACTAATAAACATCAAAACAGTGGATGGCTAAATTAGATAAAGCATATGACATTAATTTACCAATGTACCTTTAATTCTTCAAGCTTCTCTCTTATTTCAATAAATCCCAGGTGCAGTTTACCCCCAAAATGATCAGCCAGTCGTCTATCATTATCATGAAGACCTAAATAGGCAGAGCAGACTTCACAGACTCGAAGTTTCTGTTGTTGGAAACTGGAAGCTGGCATAGAATTCCGATAAACTTCCTGAACAAAAGTGAGAAAAACAATGTTCATATAAACCTGAGTCCATACCATTACACAAAATACATTATGTTTACACAAAAAAAATCTTTTCTAATGAATAACAGAATATTGGCTATTTTTGTCACAAAAACGATGGGTTCCTCATATTCCCATCCTCTCTGTCCTTGGGATCTCTTCCACTGGAGGTAAAAGATCAGAGACTCAACTGCACTTTGCCAAGAACTATTATAAGAATTCTACCATGATAGGGGCACCTGAGTGGCTCAGTCGTTAAGCGTCTGCCTTCGACTCAGGTCATGGTCCCAGCGTCCTGGGATTGAGCCCCACATTGGGCTCCCTGCTCAGCAGGAAGCCTGCTTCTCCCTCTACCAGTCCCCCTGCTTGTGTTCCCTCTCTCGTTATGTCTCTGTCAAATAAATAAATAAAATCTTTAAAAAAAAAAAAAAAAAAAGAATTCTACCATAATAGAGAATGACTTTTGGAAAAAGTTTTCTCAGTATTCTACAATGCTTTGTTTTCTACAATTTTTGTTAAAAATGAGATGTAGCAACCCCAAAACTATGTATCAGTGAAGGACCAAGGAAGAAGTCATCCACCCTAGCAGAGAAAGAATACATGTCTTCAACACTGTTAGTTTCCTTCCAGTGCCTTCTTTCCCACAGATCATTTTCTCCCCCTTTGGAAAAATGTGGACAGGGCATATAAATGGTAAGACTTTCCACTAAGAGGGGGGCACCTGGGTGGCTCAGTTGTTAAGTATCTGCCTTCAGCTCAAGTCATGATCCCAGGGTCCTGGGATTGAGCCCCACATCGGGCTCCCTGCTCAGCTGGAAGCCTTCTTCTCCCTCTCCCACTCTCCCTGCTTGTGTTCCCTCTCTTGCTATCTCTCTCTCTCTCTGTCAAAAAAAAAAAAAAAAAAAAAAAACTTTCCACGAAGTGGAATAGTTCTATAACACAAGCAATGAAAGGTGCCTTAATGAGATAAAGAAATCTTACATGCAACCATTTTAAGTTCATTAATGAAATAATAAGTATTAGTGGATTTGTGTATCCACTGTACCCTTTTTTTTTTTCCTTTCGAGGCCAGCAGCATGCCCAGCTAGAAGACATTACATTCCCAAGCCTCCACAGAGCTTTGGCTAAGGAGATACTCAAGTGGATATTGTTGGATGGAATCCATAGAAAAGTCCTTTCAAAAGGGAGTCAATAGACTGAGACCAAAAAAAAAAGGTTGCTATCACCTGTGGACTAGAAAGTGATGGGAAACAATATTTACAGTTTCAAAAATGTCAATACCAAGATACTTATTACAAAAAGAAAGTACTGTAACTTCACAGTGGAAAAAGAGGCCAATCACCAGAAATGGGACAAATCACTAACATGTGACTTCAGAGGAAATATAACATTACTTCAATGGTACTGTCAAAAATCTAACCAGGAAGAAAAACCAGACAAACCCAAACTGAAGGACATTTTACAAAATAACTAGCCTATACTTTTCAAAACTGTCAAGATCATGTCAGACAAAGACTGAAGTTCCAGATTAAAGGAGCCTAGAGGGACATTAACAGCTAAATGCAGCACATGATCCTGAACTGGGTCTTTAAAGCTTTTTTTATTTTTTATTTATTTATTTGAGAGAGAGAGAGAGAGAGAGAGAAACAGCATGAGAGGGGATAGGGTCAGAGGGAGAAGCAGGCTCCCCCCTGAGCTGGGAGCCCGATGTGGGACTTGATCCCGGGACTCCGGGATCATGACCTGAGCCGAAGGCAGTCGCTTAACCAACTGAGCCACCCAGGCGCCCCTGAACTGGGTCTTTAAACAAAGAAAAATTTTCTAGTAAAAATGAACATTATTGTGACAGTTGGAAAAATCTGCATAAAGTCTTCAGATTCATTAATAGTACTGTACAGGGTTAATTTCTGATTTAGATCACTCTACTACAGTTATGTAATAGAATATCCTTGTCTTTAGAAAATACACACTGTAGTATTTGGGGATAAAGAGACATATCTATAACTTAATGCGAAACAGTTCAAATACACACACACACACACACACATACACACACACGAGGAAAAAGACAAAGCAAATATGATAAAATGTTAACATCTGGGTGAAGGATATAGGGGAATTCCTTATACTATTTCTTAAACTTTTCTGAAGATATTTCAAAATAAAAGTTTTTAAAAAAGAGAAACAGGGGTGTCTGGGTGGTTCAGTAGGTTAAGCACCTGCCTTTGGCTTAGGTCATGAACACGGTGTCGTGGGATCAGCCTCACTGGCTCCCTACTCAACGAGGAATCTGCTTCTGCTTCTCCCACTCCCTCTGCCCACCCCCCACCCCAGCTCATGCTCTCTCGTGAGCTCTCTCTTAAATAAATAAAATCTTAAAAAAAAAGAAAAGAAAAATATATGACACTAGGAGGCAAGTCAACTCAATTTTTGTGCCTTGTTACTCTTCTTCCTCTTTCTAGTTATGTAGAGAGAAAAGGCTTCAGGCATGGTAGCCGTACTGCCAACATAAATTGATAAGCATAAAGATGAATCCATGTAGTAAGGATGGCTGAACATAAAGCCAGAAATAGCCTGTGTGCTTGATGGAATCAAGGAGGCTGCTGTACCAGCCCCAGACTCCCTAATCACAATTATTTAATAAATGAGAAAAACAAAACCCTTTCTTGGTTAAGCCATTATAAGTTTTCTACTATGTGCAGCTGAACACAATCTATAATGAGCAAGTAAATTTTTTTTTTTTTAAAGATTTTATTTATTTATTTGAAAGAGAGTGAGAGAGAGAGCACAAGAGGGGTGAGCGGGAGAGGGAGCAGACTCCCTGCTGAGCAGGGAGCCCGATGCGGGACTCAATCCCGGGACTCCAGGATCATGACCTGAGCTGAAGGCAGTTGCTTAACCAACTGAGCCACCTAGGCGCCCGAGCAAGTAAATTTTTTAATGCACTGTTCCTAGTAAAAATCAACTGATAATAAAACATAACATGCTAAAGATGTTAAGCCACTGTGTGCTAGTAGAAAATCTTCAAATACATATATATAAAATCTCATGAAAACTTCAAAATATGCAAGTAATAATGCTTACTAAGGTTCATTACTTGAGTCTTTTGGGGAAATGAGCTATAAAATATTCTGCATTTTAAAATTCATAGTGTTTAGGGGCACCTGGATGGCTTAGTTGGTTAAGTATCTGCCTCCGGCTCAGGTCATGATCCCAGGATCGAGCCGACATTGGGCTCCCTACTCGGCAAGGAGCCTGCTTCTCCCTCTCCCTTTGCTCCCTACTCATGCTTGCTCTCTCTCTCCAGTGTTTTCTCTAAGTAAAATCTTAAAAAAAATTTTTTAAAAATTCATAATGTTTTATTTTCTGGAATGATTTTAATGACATTTAAAGAAATCCTAAGTATTTTAAGACTTTAAAATTAACAAGAATGGCTACATGGTTTATCTTTTTCCATCCTATTACTTTTTATCTCTCTTTATATTTAAAGTAGATTTCTTGTAGCTAGCATATAGTTAAGTCTTGCTTTTATTTTATTTTTTTAAGACCTGAGCAGAAAGCACTTAACAGACTGAGTCACCCAGGTGCAACTAAGTCTTGCTTAAAAAAAAAACAAAAAAAAACCCCAAAAAACTAGTCTCACAATCTCTGCCTTTTAATTGGAATGTTTAGACCATTTACATTTAATGTAATTACTAGTACACTGGGTTTAAGTCTACCACAATTAGAGATGGAGACTTTAATACTCCTCTCAGTAAATAGAACAGAAAATCAATAGGCTATGGAAAACTTTAATAATCAATCAACGATCTTGACTCAATTAACATGTACGAACACTCCATTTAATAAGGCAGAGTATCATTCTTTTCAAATATAGATGGAACATTCACCAAGACCACATTCAGGGCACAAAATAAGTACTGATATATCTAAGAGACCTGAAATCACACAAATGTTCTCTCACTACAACAGAACTAAAAAACAAAAATATTTAGAAAAACAACAAATATACAAAAACATACTCCTAAATAACCCATAGATCAAAGAAGAAAGCACAAGCAATATTAGCAAATATTTGAAATGAATGAAAATAAAAACAATATATGAAATTCTGGGGGATGCAGCTACAGTTGTGCCTAGAAGAAAATCTGTAGCATCAAATGGGCTAAAATCAATTATCTAGGCTTCCATTTTAAGAGGGCAGAATAAGAACAAATTAAACTGAGGTGTGTTAGAGTTAAGAGCAATGGAGACTATGGCAAAATGAAAGAATACAACCCCCTGTGGATAAACCCCAATTTTCTAAAAAAACATGAAGTGGCAAACAAAATAGAACTTTGCAGGATATGAGATTTTGACCTGTGCTATGGAGAAAGAATGAGAGGAGGAGGCTCCCAAAGTACTAGCAGACTGTACTGAGATGAGAAGAGAAGGGAGAATGCTATGGTCACATGGTGGTAAAGTCAAGGGAGGGAGGGTATCATAGGAACTGCATTTATGCATTCTGTATGTGACTGCTGTGTATGACTAGCTAGTTTAATTTCATTTTCTAGTTATAAACTTCAACAGATCAAAGCCTCTAAAGTAATAACAAAAAACCCCACAACTTTGATACATAATCCATTACTATGATATGGACTAACTAAATTTTTTAAATGGTTTAAATTGCCTGTACTAGCAATAACTTTCAATAATTTCCAATCAAATAGGTTTTGACAGTAAGACTGTACATATTACCATTAAAAATTGTTATTACCTCTGCTTCTCTTTTCTTTGCCCGTGCTTTCTCTACTTCATCCATTACTTTCTGGGATTCTTCCACATTTCCTTCAGCTCCTAGTTGTTCCACCTTGGCCAACAACTTACCAATTTCTTCATTTAACTCGTGAACACGTTCTGCCTAGAAATAAACAGAAAAGAAGATCATGAATAAAAAGCAGAATAAATTATCAGAGTTCAAAATATTTCATAAATGCTCAGGGAAGACTTATCTAAGGCAATATGAGTATAAATAATGCTTTCTGAGCATATCATAAATGAACTGGTAGGATATGAGGATGTTTTGAGCCTACCTGCCCTCACTGCAGTGAGGTCAGGAATACAACTGATCTCAGTTTAACTATTACTTTACAACCTCTGCTTTGGCAGTGTATTCCAAGTATAAAATACCGTTTACCACGATCTGCCCCTACATACCTTTCCAAACCATCTCTTGCTGTTCCCCCACGTCACAACACAATCTATAGTTATATCTAGTTTCCCAAATTTACTCTTGTTTTCTGCCTCTGTGACTTTGCAGAAGGATGTCATCCCTCTTCCTCAGACACCATCCCTTACCTCCCCTTGTCTGAACTCATATATATCGATTCATTCAACAAGATTCAACTATCCTGTGAAATATTCTTGATCAATCACATCTCACCCCCACTTAAACATAAGCAGAGAGCCAAACCTTCCTTTATGCCATCTTTTTATGTTTCATGATGCTCTTAAGTACATATCATACTTTTACACATATACTTTTGTACATATATATACCTTATGTATATACTTTTAGATACATATCACACCACCTTAAAGAAAGCTATTTATATTTCCCATCTGTGTATTTCCAATGCCCAACAAATAGCATAGGCTCAAACAGGAGTTAAAGAAATGAACTGGTATGGTGCCTGGGTGGCTAGGTTGGTTAAGCGACTGCCTTCGGCCCAGGTCATGATCCCAGAGTCCTGGGATCAAGTCCTGCATTGGGCTCCCCGCTGGGCAGGGAGTCTGCTTTTCCCTATGAACCCTACCCCCTCTTGTGCACTCTCTCTCTCAAATAAATAAAATAAATCTAAAAAAAAAAAAAGAAATGAACTGGCAGATACTCTTTAAGATAAATATATGACTTTAGAGTCCAAAAGGTCTGGCTTATTGCCAAACCAATTACCAGCTATGTAATTTTGACCACATTACTTAACCTGAATCCATTTCCTCACCAAAGAAGTGGGAATAATACCTATCTCATAAAGTGAGAAATGAGAAACTGTGCCTTGCACATACACTGCACAGCACATTACTGATTTTCAGTATACTACCATAACACTCTGTGTCCCTTAGCTTTAGTTCATGTCTTTCCCCTGGGATAAATTCTTGCCTTGGGAATCTTTGTCGTCCTCCTCTTCATCACCGTCATCCTGAGAATATAGCTCATGCCTATTGTTTTAATGGCATATGATACCTATACAGTCTTTATATTGGCCACAAAGTAAGTATTCAGGCTGTGTGTCCAATTATATTAGCAAAGAAGATTTTAATTTGTTATGGACATCCAGTCCCAACAAACTGGTGTGCCAATAACTTTTACTTCTCAAATGTCCTTCAATCCAAAATATTTATCCCTCAAAGAAATTTTCAATTCTATTATCATTTTCTTACCTCTTAAACAAGTGGTATTTTTTTTTCAATATCTGTCACAGAATGATTGGATTATGCTTTAAACTCTTCACCTTTCACTGTATCCATCTCTTTGCTATATAATTAGTACCATCATATTTTGATTCTGAATTTGGCCACGTAACTGGCTTTAATTAATAAGACAGTAGCAAACATGACAGAAGGGAAGGCTTAAAAAGCACCTGTATGACATTTTTTGTACCTCTTCCACCACCCTAAGAACACAGCCAGACTAGCATTCTGCGTTCAACAGCCTCTGACTGACCAGAAGACATGTGAGTGAGCCCAGCTGAGACAGGAATACCTTCCCAGTCAAGTTCAGCCTTATCATTACCTGAAGACTCATGGGCTAAAATACTGTTTTAAGTCACTGAGTTTTGAGGTAATTTGTTAAACAGCATTTTTACAGTGATAGATAACCAATAAAATGCCATATAAACCAAGATAGCACTTGTGGATCTTTTTCAACCGTAACATTAGATCCCTGCACTTTAGGATACCATCTTTAGAGAACATTCCAGAAAAAGTTAATTAAAAATAACCGTTTCTGTGCTCGCTTCGGCAGCACATATACTAAAAATAACCGTTTCCCCAGGGCACCTGGCTGGCTAAGTCAGTAGAGCATGCAACTCTTGATCTCCGGGTTGTGAGTTCGAGCCCCACATTGCATGTAGAGATTACTTAAAACAAACAAAAAAACAAAAAAACCTTTCCTCACACAAAGGAATCCATTTCCCTCTGTACATCCATCTCTGAGAACTGTATTTAATGCTGTCATCCAAACTCTATCTGGGTAAACTCTGTCTCCATTCTGCATCTTCATAAAATGTACAAACTATACTGAACGGCACAAATGTTTCAAAGTATTAAGTCATCAAATCAACAAAATGCACTATATGGACTTTAAGATTCTGATTAGAGGGCGCCTGAGTGGCTCAGTTGGTTAAGTGACTGCCTTCAGCTCAAGTCATGATCCCAGGGTCCTGGGATCGAGTCCCGCATCGGGCTCCCTGCTCTGCGGGGAGCCTGCTTCTCCCTCTCCCACTCCCCCTGCTTGTGTTCCCTCTCTCGCTGTGTCTCTGTCAAATAAATAAATAAAATCTTTAAAAAAAAAAAAAAGATTCTGATTAGAACAAACCAACTCTATATAGGAAAAATGAACACATTCAGGATATTAGATAATATTAAAAAATTGTTAACTTTATGGATGTGATTTTTATGGTTATATTTTAAAGGTGAAATGATGTGACATCTGGAATTTGCTTTTAAAATAATAAAACAGGGGTGCCTGGGTGGCTCAGCTGGTTAAGCGTCTGCCTTCAGCTCAGGTCATGATCTCAGGGTCCTGGGATCCAGCCCCATATTGGGCTCCTTGCTCAGTGGGGAGTCTGCTTCTCCCTCTCCCTCTGCCCCATCCCCTGCTCCATTTCTCTCTCTAATAAATGAAATCTTTAAATAAATAAAACAATGAAACAAGAGCAAAAAACTGACTATGAATCCATTGGGATTTATTGTACTTTTCTTTCTAGTTTTTATTTGTATTTTTAAAGTTTATTTATTTATTTAATAAGTAATCTCTATACCCAATGTGGGGCTCGAACTCACAACCCAGAGATCAAGAGTTGCATGCTCTACTGACTTGGCCAGCTAGGCACCCCTTTTTCCATCCTTTGCATGTAAATTCACATAAAAAATTTTTTTATGTAGGCTCCACACCCAGCATGGAGCCCAACGCGGGGCTTGAACTCAGGACCCTGAGAGATCAAGAGTTGGATGCTTAACTGACCTGGGCCACCCAGGTGCTCCTACAACAAAGTATTTTTTAAAAGTGGGGGGTAAAACAGAACATCTAAAGAACACTCAAAACTCAACATTAAAAAAAATGAGCAGTCCATTTGGAAAATGGGTTTACAGACAATTCACTAAAGAGGTACATAAATGGCAAACACATGAAAAAAATGTTCAGCATCATTAGGCATTAGGGAAATGCAAACTGAAACCAAGAAATATCACTACGCACATCTAAGAATGGCTAAAATGAAAATTAGTGACACCACCAAATCTTGGCACAGATGTGAAGAAACCAAATCACTAACACATTGCTGGTAGAGTGCAAACTGGTACAGCTGCTGTAGAAAAAAGTTTTGACACCTGCTTTCAAAACTAAAAATGGACTTACCATATGACCACATGACCCAGAAATTGCATTCTTGGGCATTTATCCCAGAGAAATGAAATGTTTATTGCAGTTTTACTGGTGTTAACCAGTAACTGCAAACAATCCAAACATCTTTCAATGTGTGGTTAAATTGTGGTATATCCGTACCATGGAATACTGCTCAAAAAGAAATGAACTACTGATATACGCAGCAACTTGTATGAATCAAGGAACCTGTGCTGAGTGAAAAGAACCAGTCTCAAAAGATTACATGATTCCGTTTATGTCATATTCAATAAAGTAACATAATTATCGAGCTGGAAAATACAGTAGTTGCCAGAAGATAGCGGAAAGGGGGAATAGATGTGGCTATAGAGAGGTAAGATGAGGGAGTCTCATGGTGATGCTACAGTGAAGTAATTTAATTATGGTGGTAGTTACCCAAGTTACTTACACATGTGATAAAACTGCACAAAACTACATACATACACACACACACACACAAAGTGCACACACAACTGGTAAAATCTGAGTAAAATTTCAAGATTGGACCAGTATCAATTTCTTGGCTTTGACAGTGTACTACAGTTGTATAAAATGTGAACAATAGGGGAGGCTAAAGGGAGTTCAGAGAATTCCCTATTTATGTCTTTGCAATCTGTGGATGTAATTTTTTTTTTTTTAAAGATTTTATTTATTTGACAGAGAGAGACACAGCAAGAGAGGGAACACAAGCAGGGAGAGTGGGAGAGGGAGAAGCAGGCTTCCCACTGAGCAGGGAACCTGATGCAGGGCTCGATCCCAGGACCCTGGGATCACGACCTGAGCCGAAGGCAGACACTTAACCATCTGAGCCACCCAGGCGCCCCTGTGGATGTAATTATTTCAAAATAAAAAGTTAAAATTAGTGAACTGAAATGGTATTTTGTAGTACTAATGAAATAATTGAAATTCTTACCTTAGCTGCCACTTCAGCACTAATCTCTTCTTGAGTTTCTGCTAATCTTTTCTTAGCCACTTCTGTTCTTCGATCACAATCTGCAATGAATGACTGAAGATGATCCATAGCCTGCAAAGTTTAATTGAAAGACAATTACACCGGAAAAATCAACTATATTCAGGAATATCTTTACTCAAAATATACATAATTTTCTTATTTTTTAAAGTAGGCTCCACACCCAGCGTGGAGCCCAACGCAAGGCCTGAACTCACAACCCTCAGATCAAGACCTGAGCTGAGATCAAGGGCCAGACACTTAACCAACAGAGCCACCCAGGTGCCCCTATACCTTATTTTTAAAAATGCTAATAGGGGGGCACCTGGGTGGCTCAGTTGTTAAGCGTCTGCCTTCGGCTCAGGTCATGATCCCAGGGTCCTGGGATCGAGCCCCACATTAGGTTCCCTGCTCCGCGGGAAGCCTGCTTCTCCCTCTCCCACTCCTACTGCTTGTGTTCCCTCTCGCACTGTTTCTCTCTCTGTCAATTAAATAAATAAAATCTTTAAAAAATAAATAAAAATGCTAATAGGGTAGTAAAAAAAGTAACAAAAGCAGGTTCAATTATGAATCAAAAATTCTACTCATCAAATTGGTAAAGAGTAAACATAAATAATCCACAGGAAAGGTAAAACTATAAGGAAATTACCATTCTCATACTCTGAAGAAACCACAAATCAGTGCAGTTAAAGGCTATGTGGTAACTGGTATCAAAAAGACTTAAAAATGTCCACTGACTTCGTAATTTTACTTCCAGAAATGCCTTTTAAGAAAGCAATCAGGGGCGCCTGGGTGGCTCAGTTGGTTAAGCGACTGCCTTCGGCTCAGGTCGTGATCCTGGAGTCCCAGGATCGAGTCCCGCATCGGGCTCCCTGCTCGGCAGGGAGTCTGCTTCTCCCTCTGACCCTAACCCCTCTCATGTGCTCTCTCTCATTCTCTGTCTTAAATAAATAAATAAAATATTAAAAAAAAAAAAAAAAAAAGCAATCACATATACAGAAGGTTGAATATTCAAGGATGTTCCTCACAGTGTTATTTTTATGGTGTAAAGTTGTAAATACCCTAAATACCTAAGTAACGTACAAATTTTAATCTTCAGCCATTAAAAAAGGTTTTAATAGAATACTTAATGATACAAGAAAATGTTATTTGTAAATAAAAAGCATGTTACACAGTATCATATGCCATAAAAATCCCAATTTTCTAAAATAAAGCAGAGGAAAAAAAGGAAGAGCATACATGAAATTTTAGCAGTAATTCTTTTTGAATATATGGATATTTTTTAATAATTTGTTTTTCCATGCTTCTCAAATTTTCCACAATGAAAATGTTACAATCAGGAAAACTTGATCTCTTTTCAAAGAATAAACCAGTCAGAATTTTAGCAATGTCTACATTGTAAAAATTCAGTTCATAATTATATTAATGACATTTGTCAGGCATATATTAGTATGTCTGTAATTAAGTACTAATTCATTTAAAACTAAACTTTTAAGATTTATTCCCAAGTTAAGCAATTTGGACTTTCATATCTTACTGTACAGAAATAGAGTGAATTTAAAATACAAATGTTTAATTAAAAATATAAATTTAGGGCGCCTGGGTGGCTCAGTTGGTTGAGCGACTGCCTTCGGCTCAGGTC
>NC_138380.1:12861374-12980434 GCF_054177405.1 Leptonychotes weddellii
AAATAAATAAATAAATTTATTCAGCACATAGCAAATTCTGAGTCTTTTTTTTTTTTTTTAAGATTTTATTTATTTATTTGAGAGAGAGAGAGAATGAGAGAGAACACATGAGGGGGGGAGGGTCAGAGGGAGAAGCAGACTCCCTGCCGAGCAGGGAGCCCGATGTGGGACTCGATCCAGGGACTCCAGGATCATGACCTGAGCTGAAGGCAGTCGCTTAACCAACTGAGCCACCCAGGCGCCCCAAATTCTGAGAATTTCTTGAAAGTGAAAAGAAACAGGCTCATTTAAAAGCTCTTAGCTGTGATGACAAATAAATAGCTATTTAGGGGCGCCTGGGTGGCTCTGGCCACTGGCTCAGGCATCTGCCTTCCACTCAGGTCATGATCCCGGAGGGTCCTGGGATTGAGCCCTGTATCAGGCTCCCTGCTCAGCAGGAGAGTCTGCTTCTCCTTCCCCCTCTGCATCCCCCCACCCCCCCTCCACTTGTGTGCGCGTGCGGGTGCGTGCGCGCTCTCTCTCAAATAAATAAAAATCTTTAAAAAAAAAAAAAGATAGCTTTTTAGCTCTTTTAATTTAAAATTCATCTTTAAATTCACAAGATTTCTCTATTAAAACTTCCTTATGGGAAGATAAAAGTGGCATCTCAAAGCAGTGAGAAGAAAAAGATGTACTAATCAGTAGTGCTGGGTCAACTAAGTAGCTATCTGGTGAAAAATAAAGCTAAATCTATACCTCAATTCCTTAGACCAGCATAAATTTAACTTGGTTCAAAGATCTAAGTGTATAAAATAAAGCCATAAAAAATACCAGAAGAAACCATGAGAGAACTCTTATCACCTCAGAATAGGGAAGACCCTTTTGAATTAACCCATTAGAAATTTTTAAAGCATTGATAAATGAGACAACTATAAAAATATTCTGCAAGGCCCAAACCACTAAAAGAAAAATGGTAAAATATGGAAAATCACCCAAATATCCATATCCCTACATTCAGATGATGGTTTCTGCCCAGAATATATCAAATCAAAATCTAATTAATTTTTCTCCAACTGTTCCAGCCCCATATTAAATTATGTTTACATAGATGATTTTCACTTTTTTGTTTTGTTTTGTTTTTTGACAGAGAGAGAATGTGCAGGGGCAGGGAGAGAATGAGAGGGAGAGAGAATCTTAAGCAGGCTACATGCCCAGCACAGAGCCCAATGCAGGACCTGATCTCACAACCCTGAGATCATGACCTGAGCTGAAACCAAGTCGGATGCTTAACTGACTGAGCCACCCAGGCACTCCTGATTTTCATTTCTATTAGCAGAAATTCTTAGAAGTAAATGGAGGTGCCTATTGAGTGCTTTATCTTCCAAACCAAGTAAAATACCTATTATACCTTACTGTAAAAAGTATCATAAGATGTGTGCTCATCAGTATCTTTTATGTAAAGCTAACTGGCATGTTTTATATAAATATAAAAAAAGTTTCCCTATTTTTATAACAAACAATTCTGTTTGTATAAACAAATCAGATCTTGAGCCTTTAAGGTACGTAAATGGTACCTTCTACTCTAATATTTCTTCTATTAGTTTTACATAAAAAAGTTACTTAATATCCTCTCTCTCCCTCTCTCTCTCTATATATTCACAGATACAAAAATAAAAATAATTTAAAAATTCAGTAGATTATTAAAGGGCCTGAAGTACATCAGAAATTTGTTGTTTACATGTGCTTAAATTGAGGTTTCCTTAATCATCACAACTTTACTGGAACAGTTTTTCAAAAGAATATATGCATTGCACAGATTTTTACACATTTTCTTAAAATACCTAGTTTCACCTTATATTTTTTAAAAAAATGTTGTTAGTCAAGAAAATACATGATTTTACTTTAGTACTATTTTTCATATAAACACAAAGAAGATAATTTGCTAAGAGCCTTTTCCTATAAAGATATTAACCCATATTCAAAATGTTTTACTACAAAAAAACCCATTAAAGCAAAATCACATACATCAAGTTCAAAGAAAAAATCTTGTTCTTTGGATGCAATTTCATAATCTGCTCTTAAAGCCAGGTCATGAACTTTCAGACATTCTCCAAGATCCATTCTCTGGCGGGGTGGGGGGGAAGAAAAAAAAAACGTATTACTGAAACAGTAAACACATTTTTCAAAAATTCATTAACAACCACAGTTCTCTTCAAAATACATATTAAGTCTTACAGATGCTTCTTTATTTATGGACTTTCAAATTACAAAATTTCATAGACAAGTATAAAACTTGGTACCAGAAAAAAATCCACATCAATTCTACCAACAGATGGGAACAGTGATTACTTTTGTACTTAAGAACAAACAGACAAGGAAAACTATAAAAATCTGAAAAAACTTCTAGCTTCTGTATCAAAACAAATTTCACTTGGCCCATTAACACAGAAAAGACAACGTTAGTTTAAAATTAAGCTAAAAGAATATGTAAATAAAATTGCAGATTATAGTCAATACTCTTTGAAGAACATTCTGATTTTTTTTTTTTTTAAGATTTTATTTATTTATTTGACAGACAGAAATAGCGAGCGCAGGAACACAAGCAGGGGGAGTGGGAGAGGGAGAAGCAGGCTTCCCGAGGAGCAGGGAGCCCGATGCAGGAATTGATCCCAGGACCCTAGGATCCTGACCTGAGCTGAAGGCAGACGCTTAATGACTGAGCCACCCGGGCGCCCAGAACATTCTGATTTTCAAATAAAGATGGAGTCCTCAAACATTAGACCAGTAACCTTGATAAGGATTCCAGACAAGACTCTAGGTGAACTAATAAAAAGAAATTTATTAAGACTCGATATAACTTCACAAAAAACAAGTATCAAATCCTATTTACAAGCATGTATCAGGGAAATAAAACATACTCCCATTGAACCTAGGATCCTCCTACTTAGAATTCTAATTAGACATTATTTACCCAACCAGAGGTTTTCTCTTGAGACAAAAATTCCTAAAAATCTGCCCATTTTTACATGTTATCTGGGCAACTGATAAAATCTTTCAAGAAATCCTTTAGTGGGAAAATTGAAGGGAAAAAATTGGGCTGGATGCAAAGATATTTACAGATGTGATTAATGGATGATCCAAGTAAAACAGATTTTCCAATTGGAAATATGCTATCCTATCAATAGAATGTCTCAGAATTGCTTAATAGTTGGTAAAAAGAGAATAATTTGAAAAGGTATAGTAAATACTGCCATTGGTTTTGTTACACAAACTATGCATAAAGTTAAAGTACGACAAACATTATAGTAGTAAAGTCATTCCTTCAATTAATTGTGTACCCACTTGTGCCAAGCACTATGCTAGGTGCTAGGGACACAGAGCTAACTGTCACAGATACATACAGTCTCTGACCTCATGGAGCTGACATTCAGAAGAGGGGAAACAAATAATTAACCATAATTGTGTCTCTGAATACAGTTAAGAGGTTTAATAAAATAGTAATGCTCCCATTACAATGAGAGGCTGCTTGGTGATCAGAGAAGGTCTTTCTGAAGAGGATATATTTAAACTGGATTTAAAACGTGTGAGGAAGCAAACTAACCTTAGGAAAAGCTAAGAAAAGAATGCTTGAGGGTTTTTTTTGTTTTTTTTTTTTTTAAAGATTTTATTT
Organism: Leptonychotes weddellii; assembly: GCF_054177405.1. Taxonomy (NCBI): domain Eukaryota; kingdom Metazoa; phylum Chordata; class Mammalia; order Carnivora; family Phocidae; genus Leptonychotes; species Leptonychotes weddellii. The sequence continues at coordinate 12,865,024 of NC_138380.1, forward strand.
ATTTGACAGAGAGAGACACACGGCGAGAGAGGGAACACAAGCAGGGGGAGTGGGAGAGGGAGAAGCAGGCTTCCCTGCCGATCAGGGAGCCCGATGCGGGGCTCGATCCCAGGACCCTGGGATCATGACCTGCCTGAGCCGAAGGCTCTTAATGACTGAGCCATCCAGGCGCCCCCCGAATGCTTGAGGTTTTACAGAAGATTTAAGAGGCAGATCTTAAAAAAAAAAAAAAAAAAATTGCCAGGGTCAAGCAGAGGGATATTTCTAGTAGCAAGAAACAGACTAGAACAATCACTGGCACAGAAGTCTGGGCCTTAAGCTTTATATATAAGTACCTAGAAATGACTCTGTCTTAACTTTTTCGCCAACAACCTGGATATAACAAAGGATATGAACGTCTATTTTATAGCACAATATCCCAAGCTAAAAAAATAGTGAATTCACTGGATTAAGACTCAAAAGAACTTGGGCGCCTGGGTGGCTCAGTCGTTAGGCGTCTGCCTTTGGCTCAGGTCATGATCCCAGACTCCTGGGATCGAGTCCCACATCGGGCTCCCTGTTCGGCGGGAGGCCTGCTTCTCCCTCTCCCACTCCCTCTGCGTGTGTTCCTGCTCTCGCTGTCTGTCAAATAAATAAATAAAATCTTAAAAAAAAAAAAAAAAAACTCAAAAGAACTGCGGCACCTGGTTGGCTTAGTTAGAAGAGCATGTGACTCTTGATTTCGGGACCCAAGTTATGTGTAGAGATTACTTAAAAATAAACAAACTTTAAAAAAAAATCTTAAGGGGTGCCTGGGTGGCTCAGTCGTTAAGCGTCTGCCTTCAGCTCAGGTCATGATCCCAGGGTCCTGGGATTGAGCCCCACATCGGGCTCCCTGCTCTGCGGGAAGCCTGCTTCTCCCTCTCCCACTTCCCCTGCTTGTGTTCCCTCTCTCAGTGTCTCTGTCAAATAAATAAAATCTTAAAAAAAAAAAATTTAAGATTCTAAAGAATTGATAGATAAAATTTAAAATAAATATGAAGTCGGGCGCCTGGGTGGCTCAGTTGGTTAAGCGACTGCCTTCGGCTCACGTCATGATCCTGGAGTCCCGGGATCGAGTCCCGCATCAGGCTCCCTGCTTGGCAGGGAGTCTGCTTCTCCCTCTGACCCTCCTCTCTCTCATGCTCTCTGTCTCTCATTCTCTCTGTCTCAAATAAATAAATAAAATCTTTAAATAAAATAAAATAAAATAAATATGAAGTTTTATAGCCATATCTAAGAAGGCAAATTTACAAATAGCTATGAGCAGAAAATTAAGACAAATTTAAAAACATACCAGTCAAGAGTAAGAGTTACAGTGTGGCATGACTAAGATAAATTAACTTACAGGACATAGTATGAACAAAGTAAGAAATCTCTTGCTGAAGGCTGGCAAACACCTCTCTTCCAAAAGATACAAGTTAGACCAAGTGTTTCCAATCCAAGCTATACAAAAAAAGCTGGAAGACAGATGTGATTGGCCAAGAAAAATAAAAATGTGAACCTAGTCCTCAATCAACTAAAGAACTTTTCAGCATGAAACAGAAATAGATATTATGGCCCCAAAGGACTCAAGAGTCAGATTTTAACTTTCCCTCAAATTAAAAACAAAAACAAACAAGCAAAAAAAACCCACCAACTTTCTAACGATCAAAGCTTTCCAAAGATAGAATACAGTTCCTCAAGAGTGAGCTCCCAGATAACTGAAAGATCCCAATATGGTTTAGACAACCATTTTTCTAAGATACTGAGGAAAGAATTCAACTGTTAAGTAGCTTCCTCCTTCCAACTCTGACATTTTATGATTATCTACAAAATAAGTTTCTCTGCAAAACCACTACCTCAGTTACTAATTACATAAAAGAATGTATGGGAAAATAAAGACTATGTCTTCCAAGTTATCCTTTGGGAAATAATAAGGAATATTCACCAGTATTATAAGTTCTCATCCCACTATGGCTCTCAGGTATCACTGTTGCTGGGCATGCTGAGATTTTTCCAGGCCCCACTGCTCACTCTCATTCATAAGTCTATGGATTAACTAAGTCTTCCAATGACATTAAACAGCAACTGAAACTTGCTGTTGATGTGTGGAAATCAAAACTGCTTATTGAGCAACATTTTTAAGAAGCTATAGGAAAAAATGTAATGCTCCTAAAATATGCAGGAAAATAAGACAGTAATGAAAAAGTTACAAAAGAACATTGTTACCATCTTTGCTACACCTGTGTGTGTGTGTTTATACGTAGGCTCCATGCCCAACGTGGGGTATGAATGAACTCATGACTTCATGATCAAGAGCTGTATGCTCTACCAACAGAAGTCAACCAGCCACCCCAGCGAGTGTTTCTTAATCGGTATCTTAACATTAATCTCTCCAACAACTCCCTTTGTATGTGTTTTTCTACAGCTACAGTTGTTAATGGGATGCTATACTTATTTCCTAAAATGTTATGATGCCAGTTGGGAATGCCACTGATCCAATGCAGTTGTTTTTAACCTAGACCCGGGGTAATAATATTGACGCAAGCTTTTGAAAACAGGTCCAAGCCCTACCCTCCACAGACAGAATTGTAAAAGCCTCCCAGGTGTTTTTTAATGTACGGTGTTGGTGGGGCGCCTGGGTAGCTCAGTCGTTAAGCGTCTGCCTTCAGCTCAGGTCATGATCCCAGGGTCCTGGGATCGAGCACCCGCGCCAGGCTCCCTGCTCTGCGAGAAGCCTGCTTCTCCCTCTCCCACTCCCCCTGCTTGCGTTCCCTCTCTCGCTGTCTCTCTCTCTCCGTCAAATAAATTTAAAAAAAAGTACAGTGTTGGGAACCACTCACTGATCTAGTTTTATTCCCAATCTACAGACAAAGGAAACGAAGCCCAGAAAGACACTTATTCCAGATACTTAAGAGAAAATCTGGTTAGACTGATTTCTAGTCTAACACCCCTTCTGTTTTACCATGCTAGTGTTCTGCACATAGCAGATACCCAAAGCAGTCGTCTAGCTGCCTTTCCTCCACTTATCTCCCTTATCTTTATCCTCTGTTTAACTAGATTTCCAATCTGTTCTCAATAAAAACCCAAAAGGAGTCTATAAAATCTTGTCTCACTGTTTAACCTAAATATCTCTGTTGCCTACCCACACTGGCAGGAATTCTAGGCTTTCCTCTGCTCTATCTTTAAACTTACATCATCCAACCAACCAAAGGAAAAAAGCCAACTATGTGGGTCAAGAACAAAATGAACACCAAAAAGGACACAATTCACAATTATACCACTGCTGTAAGGCTGAGTTTTGGTAAGAGGAAGAAGTTTGGGGGTGGGGGGTGGGGTGGATATATGCCTTGGAGGGGAATTTGTATAAGGGGGAAATTTTTACTACTTCACTAGAATGTGTGCTCCACAAGGACAAGGAATTTTTTTCTGTTTTATCTACTATGTAATTTGCCTGGTATATAGGAATGTTTAATAAATATTTGTTGTGGGGAGTCTGGGTGGCTCAGTTGGTTAAGAGACTGCCTTTGGCTCAGGTCATGATCTCAGGGTCCTGGGATCGAGCCCCACATTGGGCTCCCTGCTCAGCGGGAAGCCTGCTTCTCCCTCTCCCACTCCCCCTGCTTGTGTTCCCTCTCTCGCTGTGTCTTTCTCTGCCAAATAAAAAAAATTAAGAAGAATACTAATAAATAAATAAATATTTGTTGAATGAATCAAACTGGTAAAAGAGGACAAAGAAGAACATTTGGCATACAGGGCCCTGAGCTTAACAAGCAAGGGTGGTCAAGATGCAACCCAGTATAAAACTGCTCTAAGTTCTGGAGGGGAAGGTCTTCTTCACCTCTCCACGGATTATCAATTTTGCTGGGACTTCTTTCCTTCCTCAGTATTTTATGCTACTCTTCTCTCTTATTCCGTGTGCTACTGTCCTCCAGGAGGTAGACCGCCTGGACTTGACACTATCCTGGGCCATGAGCTCTGCAGCTTTCCAGTCTAGTCCAGCTTACAATAGTAGATTTGTGGGGCGCCAAAGTCCTAGGAGGAAGGGCCTAGCTATAATTTTTTTTTTTTTTTTTTTTTGGCCTAGAATAGCCTCAGTGCTTATTCTTCGGGGATCTAGCAGCACAGTAGGTGTATACAGATTTTCAGAATTCTAGATACTAGTCATCTATTTTCCTCTATCCATACCATCGTGACTAAAAACGTACTCTGGCACTGTCATACACACAGGGAGTATTTAAAATAAAGAATAGGGCGCCTGGGTGGCTCAGGTGGTTAAGCGACTGCCTTCGGCTCAGGTCATGATCCTGGAGTCCCAGGATCGAGTCCCGCATCGGGCTCCCTGCTCGGTGGGGAGTCTGCTTCTCCCTCTGACCCTCCCCCCTCTCATGTGCTCTCTCTCATTCTCTCTCTCTCAAATAAATAAATAAAATCTTTTAAAAAAAATAAAATAAAATAAAGAATAAGCAATCCAAAACAAACACAACTACCTGTCAATGTAAAAGTGAATGAAGTCTGCCCATGTTAATGCTCTTTGAGACCACGGTCATCTAATTAAAAAGTCACCACAAAGGGAACCAGGATAGAATCACACCATGACCAAGTATGGACCAATCCTCAAAACCTGAATCAATCCTGACTTCATCACTGATGGTTCAATAGTGCTTTGAACACTCAGGGCACAGATATTTGCTGCTGCTTCTCTTGTAAAATAAATGAGTTTCAAACTGAACATAATACAATGTTTGGTTATTTATTTTAACTTACAAAGGCTCTATTTGTAATGAAAGCCACAGGGAGAGTTTTTGAATTTTTAAATTTAATAAGTAATTTACTTCATAATTACATTCTTCCCACAAGTTTATTCTTGGAATTTTTAAGACTTCTAAATTCTTAGATTGTAAATGAGAAAAATGCATATTTTAACTGGAAAAATTCAGTTTTGCATTTTTGTCTTCTCCATCCTAAATTCATTTCCTTTGTGAAGTCTTGACCAAATAACTATATCTAATTCTGATAACTTCTCTTACAACCTCTCAGCATTTTGTACTACACTTTACTGTTTAGCAAAGTTGATTCTGTTAAGTGCTTTTCTAAGTGTTCTTTTGAAATTTCAAAAATGAACATTATCTCCTCAAATGGACTTTAAGCTTCATGAGGAAGTTTCTCTTATTTTTCCCCTCCTATATAAAAGACCAGGTTTTACACAACCCATGACTACTAAATAAATGTGATGATTTAACTAAGGAATTCTACTTCTAAGAACTTGAAGAAACAATGAAGTACACAAAGGTAATGGACAAAACTTTAACAATGATGTTTTTGATGTAAAAAATTAGAAACATTTTAAGGGCCTAGCAATAGGGTTTTGATTAATTGAATTACGGCATAGTCATACAACACATTATATAGCCATTAGAAATTATGATCTAGATACTAAGTGGAGAAAAGAGATGGCAAAGAAAAGCAAAATGCCATTTTTGTAAATTCATGTACAGACACTGATGTGAGACTGCTTTGATATTGGTTGAATTAAATGCAATGAACCCATATTATTCTTACAATCAGAAAAAAAAAGCCACTTTGGGAGAAAAAAATCTAAGTAACAGAACAGAGGCATGCAGGAATTATACATCAAAATCAACAAATAAACATATTATAGTAGAGCAAATCAAAGGGCTGACCTACACATTTGAGTGTACTGCCAGTTATAAACTAATGGCAGTAATACGTTAATGAATAAATCAGTGATAGAAACTAGGCATAGTAACCACTTCAAGAATTGCAAATATTCTTGCTTTGTTGTATTTACTCAGATCAATGAGCTAAATCCTTAAGGGAATTATAAAACAGTAAAAGAAGATAATTCCTGCTATCAAGGAATTTATATTCTCAATGAAAAAAATAAAGACATTAAACTAAAGCAACAGGTGCATATATATACACAGATGCACATGGAAAGATTTCATTGCCACACTGTGCACCAAAACCAAAAACTATGAACATAGTAATAGTCACTGAATAATTAATTTAGGAAACAGCCATATTATGAAATATTATGTAGACATGTTTTTAAAATATAGACCACTAATTTGGAAACTTCTCCAAGACAGGTGGAAAAAAAAAATCAAAAAATATAATGCCATTCGTTAAAACACACACATGCATGCACACACACACAGAAAGGAGTGTGAAAAAGGTACATTAAGTTGTTGACAGGCTTTATGTCTGGGATGGGGGACGATATATAATGGAAAATATTCACGCTTTATGCTTTTTCCATGTTTACTTGAAAACTTTATTGTCTAAGTAATAAAATAAGACAGACTGGGTACTCAGCAACTCAGAAGACCTCCCTTAACATCATATTATCCATTTAACTCTGAGAAATTCACTTAATTTCTCTGAACTTCTCTCTTCTCAAATACTTCAAGACTGCCACATCAATCAAGTTACAGATTCTGACTAGATTGTTGAAGATTTTGAATATGAATCAACATGCAGAATTTTCTCTATAGGCAAAGAAGAATGCTTGACTACTTGGGACAGAAACAGGACATGATAAAATCTGTATTTTAGAAGCATTAACACCATACTACTGGATGGACTGACAAGAAGAAAGAGGTCAAGGCGGGATAGGCTATTAGGGTAAGCCAGAAATAAAGCCATAGGGTCAAATTAAAAAAGAAAAGGGAAAGCAGGTGATGGAGGTAAAATAGGGTGCTAGAGAAGAATAAAAGCATTTTAGAGAGGGAAGGATCTCTGAAATCATCAATTCCATCACCACCTTCCTACAACAATGAAATCAAGGCTCAGAAAAGTCATAAGATCATAAGCCTAAGACTATAAGCTGGAGCAGAGTAAAAATTTAAATCCAGTCCTTAATATAGTTCAATATTCTTTTGATAACACAACGACTCTCAATCAACTAATTAAATGGAACTATCAACTAACCAATAACAACTGGAAATGAAGTGTTGAGAAGAAAAGGTCAGGAGTATTTCAAGCATGAGTAAATGATGATGCCACCAAGAGAAATGACTAAATCAAATGGAAGAGTTGGTCTGTGAAGGAAACATTTTGTTCTGGACACATTGAAGGTGATGGAACAACAGGAACTCTAAGTAGCAGTATCCAGTATGGTACATATATAATACTACATTCACTAAACGCCTGCTTTACCCAATTAAGTTTACCAAGCAGAGTTTTACATATTCTTCCTCTAAAGTTAGAAGTATTCTACTAGGAGACCCTCATTAACGAATTATAAAGGAACCCCAAATCCGACTTCCCTAAGTCAATTTATTAACAACAGAAATATTGAAAAGTTTTTTTTTTTAAGATTTTATTTATTTGACAGAGAGAGAGCACAAGTAGGCAGAGCAGCAGGCAGAGGGAGAGGGAGAAGCAGACTCCCTGCTGAGCAGGGAGCCCGATGCGGGGCTCCATCCCAGGACCCTGAGATCGTGACCCAAGCCAAAGGCAGATGCTTAACCAACTGAGCCACCCAGGAGCCCCTTGAAAAGTATTTCTAAAGAACAGTGCCACCTGCAAGACCAAAGTATATTGCCACAAGAAAATTTAATGAGGGAGAAGATGAGGACGAATGCTTGAGAATAACAGTATAAATTCCTATTATCATACTTAATGATTTAAAAACAAACCCCACTGCTTGGTAATTTTAACTTTGTAAAAACCACCTTCATGAGAGCAATAGTTTTACTGTTATCCAACCTGGCTTTAATTCTTTTATTTATTTACACTGCTTAGTTTGTTTAAAATAATAATTCTTCCCATGTGTCTTTTTATTATGTTTTCTTACACTGTTTTAAGAGTCTCAAGACGAGGGTGGAAGACATCAAAATATAACAATAATTTAGATATAGTACAAAAATAGCAAGGAATCGAAGAATATAGTGATATTGGTTAAGTACTAAAAAGCACACACACCAGCTGGAGAAAAAGTGAAACGATGACATGAGAGCAGGACAGAGCATGGGAAATACAAAGTCCTGGCTGACCACGTGAACCCTTATATATGCCCTCCAATGTCAATGCTATTTTCTAAAACACAAGTCACCTACACTTTGATTCTCACTTCTTACACCTTTAACTTTCTTCCTTCCTCATATTTGTAAAATCTCTCTTCCATCCATGTTCAATGTTTGATTCAAGCCCCAGCTCAATAACAAGAGAAAGCCCAGTATAATATGGAAAAAGCCTTGAAATAATAAAACCCGAGTATGCATTCAAGTTATGCCACATTGTCTTAAAATAAAAATTATGATATTTCTTTCCTAATTCCAATCCTGGTATTCAAATCAATCAGTCCAACATGAATGATGGGAGAAGAGGAAAGGGGCACACTGTGCATGCAGAGATTAGTTCCTGCTTTTTACCACTTCCCATTTACTAACTGCTCATTCCCACTTGTACATTCCATTTCCAAGTCCATTTATCCCTGAGTGGATAAAGAAAAACAGAGCTCTTCTTCTAGCTTTTAATATTTTTGAAGAACATAGCATGAAATATTTTCTTATCCATCCCAAACCAAGATATGCAAAGATATCTAGATAACATTGAAACAAAAGTCCCTGGGGTGCCTGGGTGGCTCAGTTGGTTAAGCGTCTGCCTTCAACCCAGGTCATGATCCCGGGGTCCTGGGATCAAGTCCTGCATTGGGCTCCCTCCCAGCTCGTGCTCTCCACTGCGTGCTCTCAAATAAGTAAAATCTTTAAAAAAAAAAAAAAAAAAGTCCTTGGGGTGCCTGGGTGGCTCAGACGGTTGGGCATCTGCCTTCGGCTCAGGTCATGATCCGGTGTCCTGGTATCGAGTCCCACATCGGGCTCCTTGCTCGGCGGGGAGCCTGCTTCTCCCTCTCCCTGCCGCTCCCCCTGCTTGTACTCTCGAATAAAAAATAAAAAATCTTGGATAAAAAAAAAAGTCCTTGCCCTAGAAAGATGATACTAATTGAGAAGAGAGAGAGAACATATACATAAACAAGAAAAACTAACAAATGCCTATTCAGTAGCACAGAGAGCAGGCGTTACACTGGGGTTCAGAGGCTAAAAGGCCATAGGCTCAGGCAATCACATACAGCAAGCCAGGCAGGATTTAAATGTGTAAAGAGGGGCGCCTGGGTGGCTCAGTTGTTAAGCGTCTGCCTTCGGCTCAGGTCATGATCCCAGGGTCCTGGGATCGAGTCCCACATTGGCCTCCCTGCTCGGCGGGAAGCCTGCTTCTCCCTCTCCCACTCCCCCTGCTTGTGTTCCTGCTCTCTCTGTCTCTCTCTAAAATAAATAAATAAAATCTTTTAAAAAAATAAAAAATAAAAATAAAATAAATGTGTAAAGAAACGTTATTCCAGCAAGAGGATATGAGGTAAGCTAAAATGAGAATCATGTTAGGGAAAGAAAGTAGTGAGATAACAATGAATAAATCAGTCTGGTAAAAAGGACCAAACCAATTTATTCATTCAAGGAAGAGGTAGACTGGGCTAAGGATTTTCGATTTTTGGCCATAGGTACAATAGGAAAACACCAAAAGTTTTATGAGGAAGCAACATGTGCTAAGTTCATTCCTGCTCAGAAATGGTTGGCTTAAATTTCTTAACATTTAGATCTCTTCAAATGTCACTTTATCAACAGAACAGTTTTCTCTATCCACCCTGAGTAGTCCCTGGACCACTATCTCAGACAGTCTAAGTTACTTAACCATGCTTTTTTTGTCCTAGCAACTTAAATCACTACCTGAAATCACATTATTTCTTTTCACTTAGTTGTGTGTCTCCCACATCAGAATGCTAGCTCCCACCACTTAAAGGTGGTGTTCACTTCTGTATCCCCAACATAGCACATAGTAGGTCCTCAGTAAGTACTTAAATGAATGAGTGAATGAATGCTGATCTCAGCAATCAGTACCACTCCCAAAGAGATGAAAAAGTCACTTTTTTAAAAAGATTTTATTTATTTCCCAGAGAGAGAGAGAAAGAGAGAGAGAGCGCACAAGCAGGGGGAGCGGCAGGCAGAGGGAAGCAGGCCCCCCACTGAGTAAGGAGCCTGATGCCGGACTTGATCCCAGGGTCCTAGGATCATGACATGAGCTTTAGGCATCCGCCTGACTGAGCCACCCAGGTGTCCCAATAAATCATTTTTTTTTTTTTTAAAGATTTTATTTATTTATTTATTTGAGAGAGAGAAACAGCATGAGAGGGGAGAGGGTCAGAGGGAGAAGCAGGCTCCCCGCCGAGCCGGGAGCCCGATGTGGGACTCGATCCCAGGACTCCGGGACCATGACCTGAGCCGAAGGCAGTCGCTTAACCAACTGAGCCACCCAGGCGCCCCAATAAATCATTTTTTGAAGAGAAATTTTTTGTTAACTTTTACCGAGAATTCTCTTTAGTTTCTCCATTCAGCCCACCTTCCCTTCCTCACCTTTTTCTATTTCTTACTCTTCTTAATTTCAACATTAAATTTCATTACTCCAAACACTATAATAAATACCATAAAAGGGAAAAAAACATAAGAACTGAAATGTGGAAATTTCGTAAATTATATTATCCAAATACATTAATATATATGCCTATATTTTTTTATCCTATAGACCTGTAATGCCTATGGGACAAAATACATTCACAATGTTTTACTGTATGTGGGTCAAAATAAAATACCAAATGCTTTTACAAGTTCCCTTAATGAGTGAGAATCATCAAACTAAAAAGGATTTCAGTAAGTCATCTGACTTGCCACCTGTATACCAAGGTAAAATTCATCAGTTTAGAAAATATTTCCAGTGACAGAGAATCTGTGACTTTGCTTGATGTTTGTCGTTAAGCTCCTAGTACAACAAAAATACTTGTTTCAAGTTTCATTTATTATCATGTGCTTGCTCTATTCTGTGTTCATGGTCTACATCCAAATGATGTGTTTATAACTCCATCTTCTCTTTTTCACTGAATAGCCTCAGAGACACACTAGTTTCTTCAGACTTGTTAAAACAGTTTATAAAACTGTACACATCTCTAAAACAGATCTGAAGAGTTCGGGGAATACTGAGAGGATGATTTGAGGTTCTCAGGTAATAAGCATTTATTGAGAATCACTATACAGAAATATGACACCGAAATATATTAACAAAGTATCGAGGGGCGCCTGGGTGGCTCAGTTGGTTAAGCGACTGCCTTCGGCTCGGGTCATGATCCTGGAGTCCCGGGATCGAGTCCTGCATCGGGCTCCCTGCTCGGCAGGGAGTCTGCTTCTCCCTCTCCCACTCCCTGTTTGTGTTCCCTCTCTCATTGTGTCTTTCTCTGTCAAATAAATAAATAAATAAAATCTTTAAAAAAAAAAACCAAAGTATCGAACTATGAAAAACAATATGCTTTAACAGTGACTTCCAAATCTCATTCTACTTTGCCTGGGAGTAACTGGTCTTTACTATTTTATATTTTTTCAAGATTCATCCTATCAGATAGGTCCAAGATTTAAAATTTGCTTCAAAATAACAAACAAAAGGACATTAAGTGATTATAAATAAGGTAGCTATGTGGTAAAGATTTATTGAAGCTGGTATATGGGTACATGAAATTCATTATACAATTCTACTTCTATTTATAGTTAAAATTTTCTATTACAGAAGTTAAAGATTCTTCCCTCAGAATGATTCATTATAGAATAAAAGTTAAAAGTACAATTAAGTTGTAATTTAACTTATAAAAATTGACCATCAACACTATAGTTCATCTCAACTACATGCATGTACAGTCGACCCTTAAACAACCAAGCAGGTCCACTTATATGTGCATTTTTCATAGTACAGTACTATAAATGTACTTTCATTATGATTTTATTAACATTTTCTCCAGCTTACTTTATTGTAAGAATACAGTTTATAAATATACATATACACACATAATATAAACAAAATATTGTCAATCGCCTGTTTATGTTATCAGTAAGGTTTCCAGTCAACAACAGGCTATCAGTGGTTAAGCTTTTGATGAGTCAAAAGTTTTAACAGGGATTTATACCTGCACAGGGCTTGGTGCCCCTAGCCCTGTATTGTTCAGGGATCAACTGTGTATTTTTATTTAATCATTAATCCAATTAATGAATAAATTTGCTGAGCAACCTCAACTAAAGACACACTAAACTAGAACAAGATGCTAGAATACATGGTCTCTGGGTCACCTTAAAAAAAAAAAATCACTTCAGGGGCACCTAGGTGGCTCAGGGGGTTAAGCATCTGCCGTCTGCCGTCTGCCTTCCACTCAGGTCATGATCTCAGGGTCCTGGGATGGAGCCCTGTGTTGGACTCCCTTGCTCAGCATGGAGCCTGCTTCTCCCTCTGCCACTCTCCCTGCTTGTGTGCGCCCGAGCGTGCGCATGCCGACAAATAAATAAAATCTTAAAAAAAAAAAATTTTTTTTTAAATTACTTCCATAAGCCTAAAGTATATTAAGTATATAAACTTAATGACTACAAGATTACTTAGTATGACAGAAAAAAGTTATTTCCCAAGGGCATACGTACCCCAAGTTGAATAGTTCAGGGTATTCATGTGCCAATCAACAATGCTATAAACAATATTGAAGACTTAGTTTTTAAAGTTTAATAGTAAAGTTTTAATTATTCACTGGGAAGCTTTTTTTTTTAATTTTTTTTTTTTTTAAGATTTTATTTATTTGCGAGAGAGAGAATGAGACAGAGAGCATGAGAGGGAGGAGGGTCAGAGGGAGAAGCAGACTCCCTGATGAGCAGGGAGCCTGATGTGGGACTTGATCCCGGGACTCCAGGATCATAACCTGAGCTGAAGGCAGTCGCTTAACCAACTGAGCCACCCAGGCGCCCCCACTGGGAAGCTTTTATTTTTTTTTAATTTTTTTAAAGATTTTTAAATTTATTTGACAGAGAGAGACACAGCGAGAGAGGGAACACAAGCAGGGGGAGTGGGAGAGGGAGAAGCAGGCTTCCCGCCAAGCAGGGAGCCCCATGCGGGTCTCGATCCCAGGACCCTGAGACCACGACCTGAGCCGAAGGCAGACGCTTAACCGACTGAGCCACCCAGGCGCCCCTCACTGGGAAGCTTTTAATGTGCCTCTGACTTCCTAGGCACCAAAGGTGTTTTGGTTTAGGCAATCTCTATAAATGCTTGTTAAAGGAATGCACATTTTTTAATTGAATAAAATGCAAATACCAAAATCTGCTTAATACAAGGACATAAAATACACTTCGAAAGCCAAAACTGGGGGCGCCTGGGTGGCTCAGAGGGTTGGGCGTCTGCCTTTGGCTCGAGTCACGATCTCAGGGTCCTGGGACTGAGTCCCACATTGGGCTCCCTGCTCAGCAGAGACCCTGCTTCTCCCTCTGCCTGCCATTCCCTTGCGCTCTCTGACAAATAAAATCTTAAAAAAAAAAAAAAAAAGGCCCAAACTGGTAAAACTTAGGTTGCAAAATCTGGCATTTTTACAAATTGGGCAGCTCTTGTTATGTAAATTAAAAAGGAAAAAAAATGAAGCCAGTTATCTGGACTAATGCTAAGAACAACTGTTAAAAAATATCAAAATAGCCCTAAACAAACAAATTTGAGAAACTGAGTTTAGAGTACCTAAAGACTAATTTTTTCCCATCTGCATGTGGAACTACTGCTGTCATTATTTAGATAAGCAACTCAACAAACCCAAGATACTCTCCAGCTCCTTACGTGTTAAAAGATAACACATTTCCCACTAACAATCGTTAATTTTTCAAACCCAAGTTAGTTTTTTAACAGACTTATGGGTGGACTGATTACTCATTCAACACAATGGAGGGACACTGTTCTAGATGCTGAGGACATAGCACAGAACAAAACATCCCTGCCCTTATTATGAAACTTACATTCTAGTGGCTGGTTGAGAAAATTCTGTGGTTTCTTTCTTTCTTATCACTTATTCTGCTTCACCATACTTTCATGGCTCTTTTACATATGTACTATCAAATAGACTTCAACAGTTTTAAGTTCAGGCTTATATGTACCCAAGTAACTGATTTTAGACCAGCCCTTAAACAGAATAGTTTAAAAAAGCAATAAAGGACTTTCAATTAGTAAAAACTTCACTTCTGATAAAAACCAGAACTTATTGGGCAATGTAAAATCAACTTAGTCAGAATTTTTGACAACTAATATTCCTACTCAATCACTTCAAAAAGGCAGAAAAAATTTTTACTTTATCCTTGTATTTCTCAATTTTAAACTTTAAATTCTATTTCTGAGCAGAATTTCTTTTTTTTTTAAACAAAATTTCATGGAAAATACCTAAACTTGAAATGTGTAAAATTCCCATTGAAATAGGAAAGACTGGCCAGTCCGCCAGTCCCCATGACCTTAGTGCATGAAATGCCTCCAAAGATACTTCAGAAACATTTGAAAGTCACTGCCCTAAGTAAATGTGCTATCTAAAAAACTAACAAAAACCATAAAAATATTTTTTAAAGTATTTAGATTTAAATAACTCCAAGATTCTTGTGTTGTATAATATACTGTAATTCTCTGTGAGACATCTGACAAGCACAATTTCTCTGAGCCTTAATTTTTCCCACCTATGAAATGATGACCTTACACTACAATACATGATGGTCTGTCAACCCTAAAATCGTACTACAATGAAGGCTGTGATAAAATTAGTAGTGGCCATTTCTGATTTTAGGACAGGCACATCATGAGAGTATACATTTTCATCTTTGCAGATCTTAATTTCAAGCTTCTGTTACCATCTCTGCTTTAGATTTAATGTCTCTAAATTATTACTACTACACATCTTTTTCCAAGATCATAAGAAGCTAGATGGAAAGATTTTTTAAGCACTTCAATGTACTTATCTTCAGGGAAGATATGTACTAGAAATAATGTGTTCAGGGGGAAAAAGGACAACTTTGCTTAGATTTGTTTTGCCTAAATCTGAAAGGGGATGATGCCTACTATTTGCACAGTGACTAGAACAGGAAGAAAGTGTGCCAAAAGGAGGAAAAGAATGAGACTAAAACAAGACAATATTCTTGATGACTAGAACAGTAACACAAGCCTTTGAAATAAAGCAGCTTCCTCAGTTACAAGAAAGTCATGCTTCTTATAAAAATCGTAACCCAAATATATATATACACAATTATTTTGACTCTCTATTCAAATATTTCATACTAATAGTCAGTCGTGAGTGCATTTTTAGAAATCAGACTCTCCATCTCCAAAAATGCCAGAAAATACATTTCTGTATATTCTTCTGCTAAATAATCTAGAGTACTAGTGAGTCATATTCTGCTGGAAGTGACAGATCTGAGGAAAAGGGTAAACTTTAGTCATACAACAAAGAAAAAGCATTATAAAATCAAGTTACAATTCAGTTATTTTCATCTAACGTGTTAAAAAAGAAAAAGAGAAACAGGCATTTCAACATAAAGAGGTATGAACTATTAGACTGTGCCAAAAAAGTTGTTCTAGAGAGACTGGTTGCTAAATAAGTCATAACTCTGTAATTATAAACCATTTGTACACAGGATGAACTGTTATAAATAGCTCTTTTTCCTAATAAGGGTCATGAGAAAGTCACACCATGGATGGTTTTGAGTTATCAAGGAGACCATTCTATATGACAACCCTGGAGTCTCACAAAGTCCCATAGCCATCTGTACAAGCTCTGCTTAAATTCTCACAGAGGTTCACAACTACTTAGTATCATCCTTACGTAAGGCAATCTCAGGTCTATTACATTGACAAAAAGGAGGTATTTTCATCCAGAGTTTCCCTGGCGAGTGCCTGTAGAAGGGTTTTCATTAACTGTTTTTAATCCACCCAAGCACTGTCAATTTTAAGCCACACCATTCAATTCTGTACTATAAGAAAATGTTACCAATTAAGATAATATTTTTCTATCATCATTTTAAAATATGTGTTTCAGAGATGTTAGAATTTGAGAAAATGTGCATCTTATAAATCCACCAGGCAAGAACTTTACAAGAAGGAAAGTCCAAGACCAACCACTCATCCTTTTTTATTTAACAGAATAAAAAAATTAAGTATTCCCTACAGAGTAGAAAACATGCTGAGTAAAACTTGGGTTTGGCCCCAATTATACTTTAAATCAATAGAACTATGTGATTTTGAATACTCATCTACTATCATTACGGCTAACTGTGGATCACAAAAACAGTTTTAAGATTTTGTTTTATTTAGAGAAAGAGAATGTCAGACACTTAACCAACGGAGTCACTCAGTTTGCCCCTAAACATCTGACTCTTGGTTTTGGCTCAGGTCATGATTTCAGGGTCCTGGGATCGAGCACCACGCTGGGCTCAGCGCTCAGTGCAGAGTCTGCTTGTCCCTCTCTCTCCCTCTCTGCTCCTCCCCTGGCTCGCACTCTCTTTGTAATAAATAAAAATCTTTAAAAAAGAAATGAATGAGCATAACTGCTTATGTACATTATAAAACATAAAGCACAGCTGTGACATCAGATTTTTATTAATGGCATACCTGACCAATACAACACTATGTCCATGTCTTGCTATGGCTGGTTTTATAGTTTTAAAAAATAAAAAAACTAACTTTGTCACTTGCTAATTAAGCCTGTCCTCAAAAATTATTTGAAGTTATAATTTAGACATTAAATAAAATGACCATTAAATTTAATACAATAGTAAATGCGGAGAATCAAAGTATACTACAGATAATTACCTATTTTACAGATTTCAAATGTTTTATAAGCACATTAAAAATATTTTATGGGGGCGCCTGGGTGGCTCAGTCGTTGAGCATCTGCCTTAGGCTCAGGTCACGATCCCAGAGTCCTGGGATCGAGCCCCACATCGGGCTCCCTGCTCGGTGGGAAGCCTGCTTCTCCCTCTCCCACTCCCCCTGCTTGTGTTCCCTCTCTCACTGTGTCTCTCTCTGTCAAATAAATAAAATCTTGGGCGCCTGGGTGGCTCAGTTGGTTAAGCGACTGCCTTCGGCTCAGGTCATGATCCTGGAGTCCCGGGATCAAGTCCCGCATCGGGCTCCCTGCTCAGTGGAGAGCCTGCTTCTGCCTCTCTCTCTGCCTGCCTCTCTGCCTACTTGTGCTTTCTCTCTGTGTGTCAAATAAATAAATAAAATCTTTAAATAAATAAATAAATAAATAAAATCTTAAAAAAAAATTTTTTATGGACATTCTAAAGAGTAGGAATGAGGGTTAATTATCTGTCATAGTTCTAATTCAAGTGCTCAGAATCTGGATTACGTTATTACACTTAAAAAAAAATTTAGGTATCACATAAATTTTTAAATGTAGGCTTTTTTTCCCCCTCTTTTAACATAATACAGTTTCAACAGTCTTTCCTACTGGAAAAAGACAGCAGTGTTTCCTCTTGTATGTGCCTTGATTTCTGTTAGAGTTATTTAACTTTTCCTACTCAGAAAAAAACACTCAATTTAGACTACTTTAACTACAGGAACTCATCATGTCTGAAAATGGAAGTCAGAAATCTTTTCTTCATTTCAGTCATTTCTGGCAAATGAGAAATAAAGCCAGCTAAATGTTTAGCTCCTACTAGTCCTCCTCTGCCATCACATGCCGTGAAGGGAAGCTCTTGCAGTGAGTAATCATTCCAACCAAACCCCAAAGTCAGAAAATCAGATCCTTTGTTCCATTTAAATAGGTCCATCATCATGTGGTTTATCTTTTCAAATTAAAATGATGATACTCCAAGGTCAACCAATATCACTAGATATAAAATCTAAATTAAGTGAGCTTTACATCATTAGGAGTCAGAAATATAAATGCATTTTAAGTGACAACACTACTAGCAAATTAAGTTGTGTGAATTTAAGTATTTACTATTAGGTTTTCCTCACTATGATTTCCATAATATAATGTGTACAAATGTAAACATATAATGCTTTGGATAAAAGTTACTCTGCTCAACAGTAAAGAAAACTATTTTAAAAATCATTTCTATAATTTCAGAACTAATAGTGCAACTACAGTATAACTGCCTTTATATTCCAAATAAGAAATGCTTTTTCAGAAATTTCTCTGAAGAATGGAAAAAATTATAAAGGAAAGGACAGCAATGACTTTTCAGAGGAATTCCATTTTGCAGCTTTAAATCATCAACCTGAATAAACAATATAAGGGATGCAAATCCCTCCTCTAACACTGTTTTAAAAAAATCATTGAATACCCCTGAAACAAATAATACATTATATGTTAATAGAAAAAAAATCATTGCATAATAATCTGACGAAGAATTAAGTCTTTATCAAGTAGTTCCTTTCTGTAGGATACCAATAATCAAATAATAAATTTAATAAATACGTACAGTTCCAGAGAGGACATCATGGGGGCAACAGTTGAGAAGGTGACTCTTGCATACTCTGTCATCACTGAATTTGATTCGTTGACGAGTAGTATCTCCTGCAATATAGAAAAGTTAATAACATTCAAGGTTAGACAACTGGAAAATACTTATTTTCTGAGAGCCCTATCATCTCTAGCTTTTCCTGTGTGGCTACACACACACACACATTTATTTATAAATCAGCTCAAGAGGGATTAGTTTTTTATATAACATCCTATAGAAAAACTATTTTAGACATGCAGTTGCAGTATGTGTACTGCAAATGTAATTCAAATAGTCAAAGTGGGAAAGCAATGCATTCCGTTAAACAGAGTACTTCAGAAAAGCATAGGATATAGGGCAGGAATGGACTTTAAAGATTATCGAGTCCAACTCCTTCGCACTGCAGATGATGAAACTGAGGCCCCAAGAGGTTAAGTGACTTGCAGCAGACCCACTAGGAGAGTTTCTACTGGTATACAATGTTCCCTACTTGATGCTAAGCATAGATTTATTTTGTAATTATTTACATTAATTGAAAAACATAAAAAGTAATCTTGCAAACATTGCATACACACTGCGAATCCCCACTGAACCCCAGACGCCATTTCTTCCACTATTTTGTTCCAGCTGAAGTGTCTCCCTTTTGCTGCTGGGATGAGTTAGAGAGGGTAGAATAGCGTGTTTAAGAGTGTACAAACCTGGAAGAAGGACTTACACACCAGTCAGACAAAGGCACATTGCCTAAATGAAACGTTAACTTTAATGCCTCCAAAGGTACCATACCTTCAAATTTTAGGTGATCTGTGCTACATATGGCCAAACCGGGTATATTTAAATTTATTCTGTCTTCATATAACACAGTACACCTCCTAAGCAACAGAAGCATCCAACCTCCTAATCAAATATGCCTATCCAACTCAAACTTTAAAGAGTCTAAGAAAAAGAAAGGTAACTAACTCTAGTAACAAAATACAGATGTTAGTTACAATTTTTTTTGCTTAGAATCTCTTTGGGGAAAAAAAAGAAAAAAAAAACTCTTAAGGACATTTTTTCTACGTAGAATGATAAGCCCTAAGAAATGTAGGTGTTTTATTCTAGCCTTAAATTGATATCATCATTGATGAATGAAAACCTACTGATGAATTACTGAAGCGAGAACTGTTGGTACCAAAAGAGATTGTAAATACCTCTGTACTTCACATGATGTCTGGGGCACTCCAAAAACTCATCTAGGAAGTGATTCAATTATTTAAATTAATTTCTATTATTCTCATGTGAATAACAAAAAGGTTAAGCCTTTACCCCTTTCACATGGTCTTATTTTGAAGAGCTTAATGCAAAGTCAACTAAATATGTCATTTTTAGGTGGGGTAAGATTTTGTTCAAATTGTTTTAACTCCATTAAAAAGACTTAAAGAACATTCTCATTTGCAATCAGGGTATATAAAATTTAAGAAAAGTAATTTATAGCTAAAATGATAGCTTCAGAGCAGTTCAACAATAGGTTTTCTAGAGGCTAGTCTCTAGTTCAAGTAGGTTACTTTGACACCACAATTTGGAATAAATCATTTAGTGTTCACGCCTGCTACTATAATAAAGGTTATTTTGATGGTCCTTTTTTCCTTTTAAACACAACTGCTTTTGTTCCACATTCATTAACACATCTGAAAAGTTAGTGATAACTCACGGCTCGGCGAATGCGGGGCCTTTCTGACACTCCCTTGCAGATTGAAGTAGGCAGGCATAGATACATTGAACCTTTACAAATAAAACAAGGGGCCAGATTGTTCAGTTTGTATAGAATAGACTCTGCCAGCAATTTCAATACAGCATCTAGAAGTACATGTTGACTGTAAAGATTCTTGTATATGAAAACAAAAGTGAACAAAATCAGGGTGTTTTATTTTGCAAAATATTGACTTAACAAGTGTAACCCTAAGAAGAATAAGACTGACCATAGATAGGAAAAAGTCCAACGCTAGAACTCTGGGAAATGGTCTCTGGGCCAACTGGGGTTTTAAAAAAAATGCTTTTTTAAAGACTTTATCTCATTAAGACTTTGGTGAGGGCCTAAGTTCACATTAGAATGGTACTATGATAAGCTAGCACCAGAAGGGCAATGCTATATATTCAAGCTTTTGCTTACTGGCATGTAAGAAAAAATGTCTTATTTTCAATCTGTACCCAAATTATGCTAAGAAATTTAAAGATGATGTAGTTTTAAATACAAAAAAAAAAACACAAAAACCCTTACATATCTAGGACTCTCCCTACTACAGTATCTAAGCTTTTTAGCATGCAACAACAGTATTGTTTCAATGCTATGTCAAACTAATGGCTCAATAATATTATAAACCAGGCCTTAAAATAAAATCAAGATTCTTAGAAATTTTACTAATCAAACATTTTGTAAAGTAGGGCGACTGTTTTTGCTTCAGAAATCACAACATTAAGTCTAATATTAAGATACATGTGCCCTGAAGACACAGCTGTCAGGCAAAATATAAGAATGCCAAATACGAATTTAGCAAACATTATCCCCAATGAACTCTTACAAAAAGCATATTTCTATAAATGCAAAAAAGCATTTTAAAGTAACTTCTCACTGCATAAGAATGGTTGCTCTATAGACATTTGATAACTGCAAACACAATAAATACAGCTATCAAATATCAGCTTACACATTAGAAAAACCTTTAAGACCATGAAATAATAAAACCCCTAATAATTTCAGATACAGAAATATCCCGAGATGGACTAGCAACTAAGTATCTGTTCATTGGTATTTTTAAAGTTTTACTTAAGAGACTTTAAGGTTAATATCTTAAAATAATTTGGCTACATTACCATGCAGTGTTTAATAAATTTATTTGGGCTTATGCCATAAAACGTATAATTTAGCTAAACCAACAAAGAATTTTAAAATAAAAATACTGGTAATTTTGGTTTCTATCAAGGTATCTGGCCCAAACCATGTTTTTCAAAAGAAACAAGGTAAAACAGCGCCCATTTGAAAGAAAAGGGGGGGGGGCAGACTACAATTAATAGAAAACAATTATGAACCAGATCTTTTAATAAAAAGAATTACTTCATGAATTCAAATACTGTATCTTTGGGTTTTCTGGGCATACAGTCATATAAAAATAACCTGAGTTAAAAAAAAAACAATTACCCTCTTACACTAACATTGGATCCAAATCATAGAATCAAACCTATTAGTGCACATATCCTTTGTGCTAGTCAATGGGGTTACAAATAGGCATATAATTACAAGCTCTCTACCTTCAAGGAGTCCATGATAGTGACAGAGAAATAGGACACCTAATTGAAATAACAAGTAATAAAGTAGCATGACCCAAATGCCAAATGGATGTCTCTAGCAGTAGTACTTCGGGAATTCTAAGACTAGAATGGCCACCAAGGATGGAGAGGTTAGAAAAGGCTTCATACAAAAAGTAGAAGCCAAAATTTAAAGAAAAGATAGGACTCAGACCACAGGAAAGAAGAACATTTCAAACTGGAGTATTATCTTTGACAAAGCTTATAAAGGCAGAAAGGTTTAGGGAATTGTAAATACTCCAAGTCAAATTCGGCTTTGGAAAATGGCTACATGTAGGGGAATAGCAAAGCTGAGGCCAGAACAGTATTTCTTGGGTAAAATTTGATTTCTTAATTTTTTTCATTTTTTTCTTCAATCCAGATTTTTAGTGTAAACAAAGTTTAAAAAGTTTAAAAATAATGAACAGAGATTAAACCAAGTTATCTGAATTAACAGCAATACAGTGTCCTACCCATAAAAACATGGAGGTTTCTCTGCCCTGTAACCTCTACAATAATTAATTAGGCTTTGTACATAACTACAATCTAAGTTTTTAGCATTAGCAACTTGATTTATAACTTTGGTAGGCAAAGTGTTCTTCATTTGAATGGAAGCATCAAAATTTCTGTTAATATTTATTACCAAGCAACTAACTTCAGAGTAAAAGCTTTAATTCTCTCTTTGGTTCAACCCCTCCATGAGTTTCATGAATTGTAATTTGTACTTGGGAACACCTGAGTTGCAAGTGTACAATAAAAACTGGAATGCCTATTATTCCTCTTAAGGCTTCTGAGGAAGTTAACAGGGCCTAATGTGGTACTGAGGCAGTTTCCCTTGGGGAACACAGATAGGCCACTCTAAAAAGGCAGCTCCTGCCCAGACTGTACTCAAATACTGCTATGCTCAAAATCCCCTTCAATCTGTTGGGAGGGAAAAATAAGCCCACTGTAAATCCCAACACCGCTATTTTATGGTCCTGCCTCTTCTGAAACTAACTTAGACTTAAACTGTAGTAGTAACACTTAAAACTTCAGCCTAGATGGTATCTGACAATTTACATGGTGCATGCTATTTTCCCAATGCCCACCCCCTCCCCCCTCCAGTGCCACCCACCCTCTCCCTCCCATACAAACAATAAATCAAATAAATTTTCACAGATTTAGGTGCTATTTTAAAAACATCAAAATTTTACTTTACCCATTCTCTCCGATGCTCCCTGTATTTTTTTAAGCTGTGAGTGGATGACCATGCTATGTGATCAACAACTGTGAAGGCTAAGCAAAAGTGAACTGAGTTTAGTATTGTAATTAAAAGAACCTTAAAGTTTGTAATATTTGACATATATAATGGTATGCAGAATCCTTATTTTACTGCATATTATCAGGCATTAATGGCAAACAATTTATAAAAACAACTAATTAGTATTTCTTTTGTATAGAATTAGTTTAGAGCTTAGCTTAGGGAAAACAGAGAAGAAAACTTAACAGCACACAAAACAAATGGAAGCAACCCCTAGCTTATAAATGGGGCCAGAAGAGGGAAAGCCCGCCCATATTCTCCAATGTGACAACCAAAGCCCTCCCCACAGGTACACTTGTTAGGGAACAAGTGTCACCACTGGCTTAGGACAGGATACGCACATTCCCTCTGAAATAAAATCCATATCCCTTCAGTGAAAGGAAAGCAGAGCAAGAAAAAGAGGTGTATAACTGATAGCTTAAAGTTTCTCATTTCCCTGTGCCTCGGAATCATCAAATGCAGAGAAATGTTTCACTCTTATTACCACTTCTTATAATATATCAGCTACTGGGGGGCGCCTGGGTGGCTCAGTTGGTTAAGTGACTGCCTTCGGCTCAGGTCATGATCCTGGAGTCCTGGGATCGAGCCCTCGGCAGGGAGTCTACTTCTCCCTCTGACCCTCCCCCCTCTCATGCTCTCTTTCTGTCTCATTCTAATAAATAAATAAAACCTTTAAAAATAATAATAATAATATATCAGCTACTGGGTCCACGTAGTAACACAGAAACTATATTAAAAAAACTACATAAAGGCCAATCTCTAGTCTAGTACAGGGCAGGAAGAAACTTGCCCTGTCCCAGGAAACCCTTGTCTTCAGAGGTAAAAGCAGGTGATTCCTGCAGCACAGTGTGATTACTTTTACATTCTTCGCAAACTTTCATATCAACTCCACTAACTTGTCCCACCTACCTTTGCTGTTCCTTTAGAACTCAGCCTAAAGCTCATCTATAAGAACTCATTTGTTATTATCCTTTTAAAAAGAAATCTATTACTCCGTGTAAATGTTAATACACTTAGTTTAATTCACTATACAGTTCAAAGTACAGAATTTGTTTTGTAAAAGGACTCACTACCACGTCTTAACATATTATGACTATAGGTGCTTTGAAACAGTTAACACGACATGATACATGTCAAACTTTTCAGGAATGTATTTATTACATAAGGAAAGAAAGAGTACTCAGACAAAGGTGGCAGTGGGAAAAACCAATTATGGCATTGTCCCTTCCAAATATAGTCACTTCTATCTAACAGAACTTATAAAGTCATACCAAGTAAGTAGTAGCAAATTTCTTTTCCTCCAGAAAAAATGCAAAAGTAAGGGTACTATATGGTCCAGAAAGGCTATCCCTCCTAATCATTCCATAGGGTTTATAATTACAAATAGTTACTACTATTATCCCATCAGAACCCCCAAGACAAGCCCAATACTTAAGAACTTAAAATACTTAAAAACTGCAATGCCCATAGTAGAAATTGCTAGAACAAGTTCATTCTTACTGAATATGATCAAAGATTAATAATGCTAAAATAACTTTTTAAATCTACCAGCCTACTTGTCTATGAACATCCATGTAACAAAATTATAAGGATCGAGACAGGGGAACAGCCTTGCTATTAGGTGAAAAAGCTTAGAGGATATTTAAGAGCTAACAGAATGGTGATGGAAATGTGAGAACAGGAATACTAAAGTAGCTACATTCCAAGGGCTCTATTCCACCCCTCGCCACAACTGTATCTTCTCTCATTACACAAGCATAGAATTTTGGCCACTGGCAGGGGTGGTGGTGGAATCTATGCTTTAGGAAATCTATCACAACATGTTTCTCCTTTTAGATTTAAGAAATACATTAGAAAAGCCTGAAAAAACTGTTACCTAAAAATTAAATCCTAGAAGCAGATTATATAGAATGTGTTTTATGATATATGTCATAAAGGAAAGTCAGTCCTTAAAAAGTTGCAGCCTGCTAAATTTTCTATTTTGATACTTACTTGCAGAGCTGCAATGCTGATACAGTAACACTTATACTGGGGCTATCTGGTGCCTTCTATCATCCAGAACGTTCTATACACAAAATCAGAAGTAATGAAAGCTATCTCTGGCTATGAAGATACAGCTGAAAAGAACCAGAGAGAAAGTGATTGGCTGATTTACCAAAAAGACAAATTTTCATCAGTTGGCTATAGCTATAAAAGCTAAGCAGAGCCTCCCCAAATCAAAAAACCAGTGAAGGAAAGAAACAAGAAAGGAAAAGAAATGAGAATATCAAAGGACAAAAGTGACAAACAACTCAATGATAAAGGAAGTTAAAATGAAAAACAGAGATTACCATGAAGGAGACGGAGCCTTACAACTACTGAAATGACACAGCAGAAATACTGTGTCACGTTGAATACACACCAAATTCACAAGGATTGCCTCTGGAGAAAGGACTGTGACTGTGAAGGGGACAGAGGGACTTCATTTGTAATGTTTTGTTTTGTTTTTAATTTGAAGAAAATATACAAAATAACATTTGTTCACTCCTATAGGTGTTTGATAGTCTTTTGTATTTTTTAACAGTTTTTGCTAAATTAGACCCCTATAATCAGCATCACAGAATTCATCACTTAAAAATAAACATAACTGGGGGCGCCTGGGTGGCTCAGTCGTTAAGCGTCTGCCTTCAGCTCAGGTCATGATCCCAGGGTCCTGGGATCGAGCCCCACACATCAGGCTCCCTGCTCAGCTGGGAGCCTGCTTCTCCCTCTCCCTCCCGCTCCCCCTGCTTGTGCTCCCTCTCTAATAAAAAATTAAAAAATTAAAAATAAATAAATAAATAAACATAACTGTTCATGTGTAAACCTTCATTCCCCACTAAACTTTCAGTCCCTCTAAGATTAGAGCCCTGTATCACTACTTTATTGCAGAGACAAAAGACAACAGAAAGAAATGTATCCATAATCTCTAAGGAAAGGAAGAAGTAACTAAAGCAACTCAGCAACCTGGGGATATTCGGGAAAGGAAAGGAAAGATTTGATTCCTATCAACAATTACTATACCCTAAAGCACATCAGCCAGTAAATACACAGAACAACATGTCTAGGGAAGTTAAGTAACATGAGAATTTCTCAAAATACAAAAGCATGGCTTCTAGAATCTGAGATGAATCAACTATTTTCCTAGCAAGCATATCCTGTTGTTCCCCTATCCACAGCATAAAACCACAGCCACTTCCCCCCCAGTTTCTAGTCTATCTTTTTTAAGTAGCCTTTCCCAGGGCCAGGCACCTTTCCACATTCCCATTGTGAAACAGGTTGGTGAAATCCCACAGAACTGCTGGCTACCATGGGCCAAAACACTATTGGAGAGGTGAGAATTCAAGCTAAGTGAGGTAATTTCACCCTGTGGGCTAGATGAACCTCTCTAGGGACTCCCTAGATGGCTCTATCTCATAGGTATGTATCTCTTCTGGTCATTCATTTCTACTTCAGGGCTTGGGTATGTACAGTTCAAACAGCTTTTTCTTTCACATGAATAACCAGAACAGTATTTTCCGAAGTATGAGATTTATACAAAAGATGATTTTAGGTGTTATCCAATTGCACCAACAGGATTTCACCAACATTTTAAACACCACTGAATCTTTTAGTGATTATTTATCATGATTAACTTTAAAAGTACATGATGAAGTCCACCTGGTGCTTAACATCTAACAAGTTCTAATGTTTAGCACGTGTGACAACAGAGTCTAAGCTATCTTTTTTTTTTTAAGTTCTCTCTTAAAATACCATGCTGTTCTCACTGTATTTTTCTGGTGACATAAATTTTCATTTTAAAATTAACTTTAATTTGGGCGCCTGGGTGGCTCAGTCGTTAAGCGTCTGCCTTCGGCTCAGGTCATGATCCCAGGGTCCTGGGATCGAGTCCCACATCGGGCTCCCTGCTCCGCGGGAGGCCTGCTTCTCCCTCTCCCACTCCCCCTGCTTGTGTTCCCTCTCTCGCTCTCTCTCTGTCAAATAAATAAATAAAATCTTTAAAAAAAAAAAAATTAACTTTAATTTTTAGAAAGTGAGTTGACATGAAGAAAATATTAAACAGAAAACAGTAAGAAACAGTCAAGGTGGTATGTGTGACTAACATTTGGGAAACATTTATCTAGAACAGAGTTTCTCAAACTTTTAATGTGCATCAGAGTCATGTAGAAGGCTTCTTAAATCACAGATTATTGGTTCCAATCCCCAGAATTTCTGGAGTCAGCCCAAGAATTTGCGTTTCTAACAAGTTCCCAGGTATTGCTAAAGTCTGGGGACCACATTTTGAGAATCACTCATCAAAACAATGGTCAACAAGCTTTTCCCTAAAGGGCCAAACAGCAAATATTTCAAACTCGCCAGCCATATAGGTCTCTTGCAACTACTCAACTCTGCTGTTTTAAGGCAAAGCAGCAATAAACAGTAGGTACACAAATGGGCATGGTTGTATTCATATAAAACTTTATTTACAAAATGCAGGGCAGCCATAATGCCAATCCTGATCTAAAATATACCTTCAAATAACTAAAAAAGGGTATACTGTGTAATCTAATAGTAGGACAAAATGAAGAGGCAGTGAACAGCTAAGTATACTATAGATACTATCCAAAAAATATCCAACTTATTTTATTGAAAAGTAAAACTTTGGAAAGTTCTAACTCTGAAAGAGAAAACTGAAGTCTCAAGAAGATAAAAACAAAACAATTTACCATGCATTCAGGAGACATGACAAAAGACTCAGCAAGGGCAGCTGGTTAAATTCTTTTCATGTTGAATCACACAGGTGAAACATCACTGCACATGGTTCACAACTAAATTAGAACATATGGATCAATATCTAGTGAGCTTTTTTTGTTAGAAAAAAATTTAAAAAGACTCCTTTCTCTAGCCCATGTTAAACAGCAAAATGACATTTATTCAGTTTTTACAAAACTACGCTTTTCTATAACCTCAATCACCTTATAAAAATTGATTAACTGATGTATTTTGGCCTTGCCTTTCAATTTCTACCCTAGCGGCTATAAGTGCATGAGAATTTAAACCAAAAAGGAACAGAATGACTTCTCTGCAGGTGCTGAATTCACAAGATTCCTGTTAGAAATATACCCTCTCTCTCGCTCCCTCATTCTTTCTCCAGCAAAATGTTCCAACTTTCTTCATCTTCTTCGTCTACAACTTCTTAGTAGACTCAGCTGGTTAGAACAATCATTTATATTTCCTCATAGATTATACTAATAGCCCTGAGCTTTTAGGATTCAACCCATTTCATGTACCTTTCTAGAATTCCATCCTTGAGGAGAATATGCCTCATTTATCTAGTTTTGCCCACACTTAAGTGACCTTCAGTTTTAAGCCATCTACCTATCTTTGCAACCCCACCACTTGCCTGAATCCCACCACTTGCCTAAACTTCAAGCTTTAATGTCTGTACGAACCACCTGATACTGAACACCACTATCTGACTCATTAAAAGACCATGATCCAGGACACCTTTCCGGCTACCTATCTTGAACATGCAGCTCACCACCATTTTTCCTTATGTGACATCTTATCCAAATCAAAGCACTTATTTGCTGCTTACAGAGCCTCTGCAGTGATAGACAAAATGATTTTTCTTTGGTTTCAATTTATTTCTTTACCCAAAGTAAAAGAATATCTCACAAGCATAGGCTTCCCTGAGGAAAGCTAAACAAATGCAGAGAATCCAAGGACAAAACAAGATTATATGAAATGATACTATTACTGTTTTCTGGGCTGTTTTGCAGACTGAAATATTCAGAGTTCAAAATGCAAAATGAGTTAAAGTTTGTTTAAAACAGATTCACCATATGGAAGTTAACAGAGCTTTCAGTGTTTTGATATGCCTGAACCTCTGATGAAGTCAAATATTCACTACAACTCTTATTTAGCCTGATGTTTAACTACCGTTTAACCTTATTTTCACCAAAATTTCTTATGTTAAAAGAATTTACAAGCTCTGGGGTAAGATATACCCGTTACCATTTTTAAAAATGTGTGCTTGTACATTAAAGGCTATGCCTCCTTCACTTAAAATGAACAATCCAAGTGGAATAGAATGGCTTACAACTGACCAAGAAATAAATATGGCTCATTATGCTAATGAGAAAAATTTTTAAAAAAATGCTCTCAATGTTGATGACAAGTCAAGGAACACAGATTAAAGATGACTTTATGAAGAAAATCCACTGAAGAAAAAACTACTTCTATCTTTGATTCAATGGTTTATTTTGCAGAAAGGCAGCAATGTCACACTATCCTACAGGTTCAACAGTTATGTATTACTAACCTTATATCAGGAACAAGTAAATGATTTTCTGAACTCTATTTTCCTGGTTACCTCCTAGCATGAGTAGTACCCTTTTTAATTTTACATTCTATAAAACTACCCCACAATGTAACTGATCACCAAAAATAGTAAATTAGGACTAAATGTACTCTATTATCTAAGAAAGTACATCATTATATGTTCAGAAAGATTACCCTCAAAAAGAGGCACAATTATCTGAAAGCTTTAACTTGCCCTAGACATTCCCTAATCATAATGGGCAACTAATGATGCCATAAAAATCTATTTTATAGTCTACATTCTATTAGTCCACTGGTCATTTGGGGCACGAAGTGGGGGGAGGGGGTGTGTAGGAGGTGACTGCCATTCCTGGCCTGTTTTAACCTTTCAGAGATGATGTCTGCCATTTAAAGGTTATAAGTAATTAAAAAATATGGAGTCCTTAAAACTACTTCTGTAAATTCCTTGGTTTCTAAACTTAGGATATAATCTAAATTCATACCCTCCATTTTAATTCCTATCCCTTGCACCCTGCCAGGCCTTTTAGGGGTCAGGACCAGAGGCTTATAACCAAATTCTATTTGCTGGCAAAAGAGCTTTAGCTAAGGGACATCTTTGCAATTAACCCAACTCAGAAAAAATAACTACAGTCTGTGCAAGGACACTGAGTTCCTCCAACTGTCACATAGACAATTCTCAAATTGCTGCCTCAATTTTACTTTACTGCTCCTCCCTTTCAAATGGACTATGTTCGGGGAAAAATTTATCCCTCTTCCTTCTATTAATGCTAACAACTACAAGAGAAAGGTATTTATAAAGTTTAATTTACCTCAAACTTCAGATAAAATAACATACTAATTTATATCTACTTATGGTTTCTCTCTCCTAAAAAAAAACTTAAAATATACTTATTTTTCAACAGTTTTTGAGTGTAACATAGGAAATTATTTGGTTTCCCACTTAACAGATTATTGATTTAACTTGAGGCAAAAAAGGTTAAGTGACTTACCCAAGGTTACAATTAGAGGTACAGCTGGGGCTAGAAACCAGGTCTCCTGAGTCTCAGCCCAGAGCTCTTTTCCTTAGCCCATGATGCCTTATCAGAAAAATCCAAATACAGTCAGACCCCCAGTTACATGGGTATGAGTTACACTGATTCACATATACAAACTTTATATAGTGTGACCAATGTTTCAACTCACGCGGTACCCTGCTTCCATTTATGCAGTATGCCAGGCATCGGCACGATTTTCAGTGGCACACAGGCGGTTGCCACCACCAGGGCCCTAGGCAAAATTGCAAAGAAGGCAAAGTTTGTCTTTGGCCCTCCCACCACCCTGATGCATTCCTCTCCCACCTCCTGGTCATCCCCCTGCCCAGCCTCCCAGCACCATCATGCTGCCCTCTGGTTGTCCAAAGCCCCCCACTTCCACCACTCACCCAAGACTGTCCTTTCTGGGAGTGCCCAGTGATCCCAAAATTATCTCTCCACTTCCTTGACACTAAAATTCCCATTTCTGAGAATTTCAATAAAGCTTAGGTAATCTATATGATTAGACTGAATTAAGTAACTCAAAATAAGGTACTTTTAATAGACTTACATCTCCAAGGAGTTTAAAAAGGAACTAATTAAAAACTGAGTTGGGACAGAGGAAGAAGGAATAAATATTTTTACTGGTGGAGGAGAGGGGGAGGTGAAAGGGAAACAAAGTTTTCCCAGTGCCCTAGGCTTCTTGTGCCACTTCAGATTCCCTCAGAGACAGGACACTAAGGGTTGAGGAGGGGTTATGGCAACCTTGAATCCCACTATCCCAGAGGACAATAGCTGTTTTATAGTCAGTCTCGGATGATTAAAAAAAAAAGGGGGGGGGGAGCTGCCTTAAACACACCCTCCCCTACCTACCTTTTCCATCTCTCTCCCACCTCTTGGATCCCCATTTCCACCTCTTAGTGCCAAAGACACCCAACAGCATTCCCTGTAAGCTGTTCCTTTGTCCAATACAAAGCTTTCCATTATATGGTTTTAAAGTATATGGTGTTATTCAGGAACGTATCCATATTCCCCTACCCCTGGATAACTTGAAGTTGACTGTATGCTAAAAAAGAACAATCCTAATTATTTAAAGGTCCTGAATCATAAGATGAAATATGTAAACTCATTATCTGGTAAGGAAAATAATGTTCTGATTCTTATCTTGCATACATAAAAGAACTAATATGGGTATCTTTTCTTTTCCTTGAAAGTAGTATGTTTCTTACTTCTGGCCCAACACAGCAGTGAAAATCCAGTCATTTCAGCTAAATAATATCGTGGACTCGTTAACATGAGTTCATTGGTAAATCCTCTTAGTCTGGAGGCAAAAAAAATCTGGTAACATACACATAAAAAATGTAAATTTATTTGTATACAAAGCAGAATGGATTTTAAGAAATCCATGTTTCTGCTGACTACACACACAGGAAAATATATTTATATATATATATATATATATATATTTAATGTAGCTTTACAATACTAGATTGGCTACCTCGTTTGGAAATTTATCAGGAGATAGCAGTTACTTTGATCCAACGACCCTCCCAGTAAAATTAGAAAATTCAATCCATGTAGAAGGTACCAAAAATGGTATCCATCTAGGATTAAAAAGTTCATGTAAAATCTTAAATGATTTCCATACTTTTACTACAAAAATTAGTTATTCTGTCAGCTAAAATCCTGAATTAGGTCCCTTCCCAATACCGTCTTCATTATGGAAAAGGAGCAATGTTAAGACATGCTGCAGTTATAAAATAACCATTCTTATCTAACAGTGAAAAATGAACAGGTAGAAGTTTCTGCAGGGGCATTTTTAATTAATGTTAACTTGCAAGGGTTTACTACACAAAATTCATTTCCTTCCCAATCTTCCCCTCCTCTCTACACAAGCACAAGTAGGTTTGCCACCTCCACCTATTTGTCTATGTGTCCTAGGAAGACAAGTTCCCAATACGGGTTTTTATTAAAACTAAACTGTGAGCCCTGAAAAGCCATTCTCTGTATGCACTGAGAAAAATATCTGAATTCAATATACATTTTTTAACCTACTCACATATTTTGCTGCAAAGTATTCAAGAAAATTACAAGAGCAACTGTTAAAAATATAAGTGTGCCTTTTCTCTTACGTCAAGCAATTTAAGTAACTTTTCAAGAAAAAAGCATTTCTTTAATGGCTAAGAAACGATCTGCCTAAACAAGCAACATATAAAAATAAGCAAGTGTTTTTGCTTTTAAGAGAGAAAGTACTGAACTAGACCTTTCCTCCATATTAGCATGGATTTGAGCTCAATTTGATAATACATTATCATCATCACCAAAAAAGCAACAGCATTTCATCTTTGCATTTAGGAATTCTCTTTACGACAAAAAAGATCCGCAATTAGTAATTTTCTACACAAACTCTATCCTCAGCGCCTAAAAGGATCGTTGTTTCTCTCAATTCTACTTCACTGGGCACCACATTTTCAAAATGGTTCTATTTGGGGCACATGCAAGACTTGTCAATATTTACTGAACAAAGCTTCTATTAAATTCTCTAACAAAATGGAGGTCTCTCGGAAAAAACAGGCCATAACATTTTTCTTTTCACAAAATGGGGCCAAACACACCCACTTCAAGAAACCATGGTTTGGGTCAGATTTTTCCATAAGAAGGATTGTTTCTGTGGGATCGAGTGTGCACTTCTGGGACTGAGTTCATAGTGAAGGTTTTCTCCAGACCCAGGTAAGGGGCGGGGGGCGGGGGTGGGGCAGTTCTCTCTGGATGCTCTGGAGGGCGGCGGCGAGGGATGATCCCAAAGCTCTGGGTTAAGGAATTAGTTCAGGGGACGGAGGCTTTAGCGGTCCACCGGTACCTCATCAGCCACAAAACGGGATGACCGACTACGCCAAGAGAGACGTGGGCTCTCCCGTCCCAGACAAGTCAACATTGAATCTCAAACTCTCCTTTCTACCTCCAGGCCCCGCCTGACCCCATTGGCAGCAGTTCCCGCCAATCCGCTCGGTCACCGCCCCCCAAGCCCGCCTGCCCAGCCCTGATTGGATGGGACGGGAGCCGGGACCTCGTGTTACCAATCTGGGAGCCCCTTACTCAGCCACACACGCAAGCCCAGGTACGCCCGCGAAGCCCCTTCCCCTCGCTTTCCCCTTCCCCTCCCCCACCCCCAGGGCACTGGCAGACACTTACCGTCCCGGGAGGTGCCCATCAACTGGTCCAGCATTGCGCGCATCTGGGCCTGCGCCGACATGGCGGCGGCGTAGCGAGCGGGCGGGGGTGGGGCGCAGACCGGGCCCTTTCGGGCGGGGGGGACGGGGAAGGGGTGGGGGAAGGTGAGACGCTGTCTCAGTTGCCGCCGCCGCCGCCGCCGCCTCAAGGCGTGTGGAAAGGGAGCCGGAGGGCTTGTAGGAGAATCCGGGCTGCGCTCCTCACGACGATGCGTAAGTAGAAGGCAGCAGCCCCCGAAAGCAACCCTCGTTCCCTCGCTCTCCGTCGGGTCTTGGGACAGAAGCGTTACGGGCTAAGCAAGCTCTCGCCTCCAACACCGCCACCCGCCAGAAGCCGTCAGCCCCCCCTTCTAGCTCTGACGCCGCTCGCCGCCACCGTCGCCGCGACGTGAGCGCGCACGCTCCTCGCGCTTAGTTGTTTCCCGCGGGGGCTCCACCAACTGGCGTCCAACTGTATTTGCTCCACCCGCCCCGCCCGGGAGAGGTTCCACCCTAACGGCTCTCGGGCGCGTGCACGCGAGCTTCTCCCGCCTCCTTTCCCCCAGATCTCGCGAGACTCGGGTTATTAAACGACCCTCGAGCCGGATCTGCCCGAGGCGCCAAACCTCATGCTACCAGCTGCGAGTGGGCTAGGGTTGGGCGGCACGCTGTGCTGGCGAACCAGACCCAAATTAGCAAATGTGCCAGAGGGTTACCCCGAGTTGAAAGTAAGTGGAGACCTTACCCCTCGGTTCGACTGAGATTAGCAGTCTTAGTGGCTAATACAGGCGTATTGGATTATTCATTGGCCGATTAACTCGTTTTCAGGGGCCCACCCAGAATATTGTACGCTCAACCTTTCCCCACTGCTGCCTTGACCTTCTACAAAAGGAGCCCTGGAGATCTGACATCTGGGTCATTTCCCTTTATGCATAGAGGCTAACCCCCCCCCCCCCCCCACGAATTAGGATAAATCAAGTTCAGGAAATACCACCCGAAATTAATACACTAAGAAACGATGACCTAACCGATTCGGATTGATTATCATTATTTTTAACGGGAAGCTGTTAGTCTAAATTTGGAACTATAAAAATTAAGTAATATTCTCAGAAAGGAAACGTGATCTTGTAGAAAGTTTCTTTTTTCCTGTTTAAAAGATGAGTTTGAAGAATAAGGCTTTTTCAGTGTTTCAGCAGCATTGACAGTGGGAAAGAAAGCCTGTGTGTTCATAGCTTGCCCCATCACCTTGGGTTCAAAATCTTAGTCGACTGATTGCTAACTGGGACCTTCAGTAATTTCTGTCTTAATCTCATGTTTATGGGTCTAAACACACATACCTTATAGCATAGTTGTGAGGACTAAATAAGCTAACAAAATGCCGAGCTTGATATTTTGACTTTTTTTGTAAAATATTAATTCCTTAAAATGAGATATAGGTACTTCCTACATACTTGGAAAAGAAGTAATGGTAAAAGGTTTTCATTAAAAATTTATGTGCATCACCCTGGAACTTAAAATCTATTAGCAAGATTAGTAAAAAACATAATAGTAATAGTCCTGAGATCCCTTTAAATGCACATTGGGCCAAGGGGCACCTGGCAAGCTCAGTCAGTAGAGTATGTGATTCTTGATCTAGGGGTTGTGAATTCAAGCCCCACATTAGGTGTAGAGATTACTGGAAAAAAAAAACAAAAACTAAAATGCATATTGAGCCAATAAAATTTTTTAAATTACATTGTCTTTTGTAGCTGACAAAATAGGTTCCCTCCAATTATTCAAAGAACTCAAAATTCCAACAACTTCAATACTATGAATATCATTGAAAACAATTTACATGGGTGGTTCAGTCAGTTAAGCGTCTACCTTGGGCTCAGTTCATGATCCCAGGGTCCTGGGATCGAGCCCTATGTGAGGCTCCCTGTTCAGTGGGGGCTGCTTCACCCTCTCCCTCTCCCTCTGCCCCTCTCCTCTACTTGCATTGTCTCTTTCTCTCTCTCAAATAAATAAAATCTTGAAAACAATTTACAATAAGAGAAAAGTGTACAAATTATTCTGTCCTAGAGGGAGGCATATTATATATACATATATACAGTATGATCTTCTGAAGAACAATATCCTTAGGAGGGAAGTAGACTAACATGTTGAGTAATTAATGTGTTAATGAAGAGAATTTAGTTTTTTCCTTCCTACTTTTCTGGTTGCTTACATTTTAAATGGGTCTCTTAAAAACAGCATGTAGCTGTTTTTATTTAATAATCTGATATTTACTGTCCTTTAATTGAAGCATTTATTCATTTATATTCATGTAATTACTCATATGTTTGGGCTTAAAGTTCTTATTTTGTCTATTTGTCTCATCTATTCAATTTTCTCTCCTTTCCTGCCTGCTTTCTAATCATTCCATGTTTTCCCCTTCTAGTAGTTTGGAAGTTTTATTTTTATTCTTATAGTAGTTACCCTAAAATTTATAACAGGCATTCTTAATACCTTTTCACTTCCCCCAGATAATACAAAGAACCTAGAAAACTAACTCCATTTAACCTCTCCTGAAGTTATATACCGTTTTTATCATGTTTTAGTTCTATGTTTTTTTAAAATCAAACTTCATATACTGTTCATTTATTTGCCACTTTTTTTTTTTTCTTCATTCCTTCTGGAATCTCTGCCTTTCCATCTGGGATCATTTCCCTTTTGTCTGAAGTTTAAACTTTAGGACAGGAGTCAGCAATCTACAGTCCACAGGCCAAATCCAGCCCACTGCCCATTTTTCTGAATAGTTTTGTTGGAATACCGCCAGGCTCATTCATTTACTATTGTCTCTGGTTGCTTTTGCACTAGCACAGCATTGTTGAGTGGTTGTGACAAATACTGTATGGCCAGCAAGACTGAAATATTTACTATCTGGCTTTTTACAGAAGTTTGCCTAATCTGCTTCAGAGTTTGCTTTTGTGTTGGCCTGTTAGTGGGCAACTGTCCCATTCCTGTTGATCTGAGACAGTCTTTCTTTTGCCTTTCTTTATTCTAGGTGGGTATTTTTATTGGGCATAGAATTCTAGGTTTGAAGTTACTTTCTTTCAGCATATTCGTTCCATCTTTCTGCTGCCTTTTACCTTCCATTGCTCCTGCCAAGTCTGTCACTCCTTTGCAGATAGTTGGCTGCTTTAAAATTTTGTTCTTTTTGCTATGGGTTTCCTGCAATTTTACTATGATGTATCTGGGTGTGGATTTATTTTTTTCTGCTTTTAGGATTCATTCAGCTTTTAAAGATTTATTTATTTATTTTGAGAGAGAGAGAGCATGTATGCACATGGTGGGGAGGGGAGCAGAGGGAGAGGAGGAGAATCCCAAGCAGATTCCCCACTGAGTGAAGAGCCTGATGTGGGGCTTGATCCCAGGACCCCAAGATCATGATCTGAGCTGAAATCAAGTGTCGGCCAGTCAACTGACTGAGCCACCCAGACGCCCCATGTTTAGCTATTCTTAAATTTTGTTTCTCATTCATCCACTTCTGAAACTCCAAATAAATGTTTATTTAGACAGTTTTCACTATATCCTGTATATCTCTTTACTCTCTGCATTTTTTACGTTGTCTTGCCAAGCTGCCTTCTTGATATTTTTTTGACAAACTTTATAGTTCATTTGTCTCCTTTCAGCTGTATTTAGTCTGCTGTTAAATCCATCAATTGAATTACTTATTTTTTCAGTTGTAGAATTTTTATTGCGTTCTTTTTCATGTCTACTGTGTCATTTTTTTAATAGTTTTTGGTTCCCTGATAAAATTTCCAAGGCTGTCTATTCTTTGACCCTAGTGAACCTAATTGTTTTGTAATCCGAGTTTGCTAAATCCAATTATCTGAAGTTTTTTGTAGTTTGTTTCTGTTGTTGTTGTTTCTGCTGGTTTTCACTTAGGGAGTCTTGTTTTCTTGTGTGTTTGGTTATCTTTATATGTTGAACCATGTATTTGAAAAGAGACATACAAGCATAATATAAGTCTAAGTAGGATATAATGCTATCTTCCTTCAGAGATCTTTATTTTTCTCTGATAGGTAACTGAAGACCTTACTAGTCAAGGACCACCGTAATACAGGTTCAAGGCCTCAATTCCTCTTGACCACCAAAATGACAAAAGTCTGAGCTGAAAACTTGGCAAGGACTTTTTACTTACAGCTCTTCCTTGAGGGTGAACTTCAGGGTTCTAGATTCAAGTGGATGTGGATTTCTTAGAGTGCCTACCTTGGTGGGCCCTAGACTTTGCGTTTTGCATCCCTAACCCTACAAACCTACCAAAGTGTAGCTCAGTTTCAATACAAAGCTATTAACTACACAATTAGCAAGTACCCTGAAGCCAAATATGTGCCTTTATGTGCTACATTTACAAGGGACAAGCAAGTGGTTCAGGGAAGAGATACAAGAGATAAGAGGTCTGGACTAGAGTATTAGAGAGATTCAGGGGATTCTTAGGAGGTAGAATCTAATTAATTCAGTGATTATTTAACAGGGTATGAAGGAGGAAGCAGTCAAGAATGACTGTTTTCTAGTTTGAGCTACTGTGTACAAGTGTCAGTAACAGAGGAGATTTACAGGGGAAGATGATGAGGTTCCATTTTGGATGCTTTGAATTTGAGATGCCTTTGAATCATCTAAGCGGTGTTGTCTTTGAAGCAGCTGGACATAGAGGGCTACAGGAGGGCTTGGACTGGAGTTAGCCGCTTGATGATAATTGAAGCCTGGGAAGTAGAGATGATCTCACCCAGGGAAAGACTATCAAGTGTGAGGTAACGACCTAGATTTGAACCTGAAGAATGTCAACATATTAGGGACATGCAGGAGAGTAAACGAAGACAAATGGCTAGAGCAAGAGAAGAAAACAAGAATGTGATGTCATCAAAGCCAAGAGAAAAGAATGGTCAGTAGTGTCAAATGCTTCCTAGAGGGCACCTGACTGGCTCAGTATGTAGAGCATTGGACGCTTGAGCTCGTCGGGATCATGAGTTCAAGACCCACATTGAGGGTAGGGTTTACTAAAAAACAAAACAAAACAAAAAATGCTCCCTGGAGATCAAGCAAGGTAAGGAATGATCCACTGAGTTTAGTGACCTCATTTGTAACCTTGCAAAGCAGTTCTGGTAGAATGGAGGGGCAGAAACCAGACTGCAGTGGATTGAGGATGATTGGGCAGTGAAAAATGCAGAAAATGATGCAACAACATGGATTATTAATCTCAAAATCAGTATGTTGAGCAAAAGAAGCCTACTCAAGAATGCATACTATAGGACTCCATTTGGATGAAATCCCTGAGCAGGCCAAACTAATTTATGGTGACAGCAAGCAGGTCAGTGGTTGCCTAGGGCCACGGGTGGGGAAGGGGATTGACTGCAGGGGGCACAGGGCAACTTTTGGGACTGATGGCAATGATCTATAGCTTTAATGGGGTTGTTACTACACAGATGTATGCACTTGTCGTTATTCGTTGACCTGCACACTTAAAATGGGTATATTTATTATACATAAATTATACCTCACTACAGCCTATTTCATGTTTTAAAATGTAGAAAATGGGGGCGCCTGGGGGGCTCAGTTGGTTAAGCGACTGCCTTCGGCTCAGGTCATGATCCCAGGGTCCTGGGATCGAGCCCCGTGTCGGGCTCCCTGTTCCACGGGAAGCCTGCTTCTACCTCTCCCACTCCCCCTGCTTGTGTTCCCTCTCTCGCTGTCTCTGTCTAATAAATAAATAAAATCTTTAAAAATAAAAAAATAAAATGTAGAAAATGAGGGGCACCTGGCTGGCGCAGTCAGAGAAGCATGTGACTCTTGATCTCGGGGTTGTGAGTTTGAGCCCCATGTTGAGTGAAGAGATTACTTAAGTAAAAAAACTTTTAAAAAATTTAAAAATGTAGAGAATGAGTATAATTCATCAATTCATTAAATAACTCAATTTGTGAAGAGGTAGAAGCTGTAAAGGCATTTGTGTAAGAGGTTGAGTGTTTTTATTTATTTATTTTTAAGATTTATTTATTTGGAGAGTGGGGTGGGGGCAGAAGGACAGAATCCTTAAGCAGACTCCCTGCTGAGCACAGAGCCCAGTGTGGGACTCCATCTCATGATTCATGAGATTGTGACCTGAGCTGAAACCAAGAGTCAGACGCTTAACCGACTGAGCCACCCAGACGCCCCTATTTTTTTATTTAAAAGATTTATTCCAGAGGGGCACCTGGGTGGCTCAGTCGATTAAGCATCTGCCTTCAGCTTGGGTTATGATCCTGGAGTCCCGGGACTGAGCCCCACATCGGGCTCTATGCTCAGCGGGGAGCCTGCTTCTCCATCTCCCTCTGCCCCTCCCATTCAGTCTCTCCCACTCTCTCAAATAAAATCTTAAAAAAAAAAAAAAAAAGATTTATTCCATAGAGAGAGAACATGATGGGGAGGGGCAGGGGGTGAAGGAGAGAGAAACTCAAGCAGACTCCGCTCTGAGTGTGAGGGACCGAGGCGCCCCATGATTGAGTGTTTTTAGATGGAAGATCCTTGAGCATGTTTAAATGCTACTATAAGCAAGAGGAAGCAGTTGAAATCAGAGAGAGGGAAAAAGAGACAGCAAATGAAGGAATGTGATAAAGCATGTACCACATCAAAAGCTATGGTAGGGGTGCCTGGGTAGCTCAGTTGGTTGGGCGTCCGACTTTTGGTTTTGGCTCAGGTCATGGTCTCAGTCCCTGCATCGGGCTCCGCTGGGTGTGAAGCCTGCTTGAGATTCTCTCTCTCCCTCCTTCCCCCTCCCCTTGCTCATGTGTGTGCTCTCTCTCTAAAATGGATAGATTAAAAAAAAAAACCTATAGTAAGTTAACACAGTGCCAAAACCTCAGTTCTCGGAACTTCCTGGTATAGAAAGTTTATCTTTAATAGTTTATGTTCCAAAATCATTTCCTTCTATTTCTAAAACTGAGTTCAGCTAATTATTTTTGGTAAGTCCATTAGTAAGAGGCATAGGTTTGAATGTATATGAATAGAAATGTTTTGAGCAAATTATTTAAACTGTAAAAACAAAAACCGTCTATAATCCAGAATACAGGTGACAATAGGGTTTAAGAGAAGGGTTCATGGGGCGCCTGGGTGGCTCAGTTGGTTAAGCGACTGCTTTCGGCTCAGGTCATGATCCTGGAGTCCCTGGATCGAGTCCCGCATCGGGCTCTCTGCTCGGCAGGGAGCCTGCTTCTCCCTCTGATCCTCCCCCCTCTCATGTGCTCTCTCTCTCTCATTCTCTCTGTCTCAAATAAATAAATAAAATCTTTAAAAAAAAAAAAAAGAGAAGGGTTCATGATAAAAGAATGAGGGTATGGTAAAATGATTAAAATAAGATTTTCTTTTTGTCAGGCATTCATTATGTACTGTGCAAGTATTTTATGTATTTATTACAACCACCTTGTTGGCATTCCCATTTTACAGAAGAGAGAATAAGCTTAGGTCAACTAACCTGCCCAAGGTAACACAGCTGGTAAATTATAAAAAGGATTAAAAATTATAAAAAGGATTAAAACCTAGGTCTCTATTACTTCAAACCCATAATAAATATCTTATGTTGCTTAGGCAATTCTGCCTCAAATCTTTATTGTATATACACTATTGTAACAACAAAGGAAATCAAAACATGAACCTACCCTAATCCTTTTGCTTTCTTCATTTTACCAAAGTAAAACATCTTCAGATAATAACATACTCATGCCGATGAAATAGAGCAAGGGAAAAAATGTTAAGTATTTCTATCTTTTTGATCCATTAATTGCATAAATGCTTGTTTGACCTCTTAATACTATTGTTTTCATGTTAATCTCTTAGATGGTGTTTTGAACTGCTTTATGAACAGATCCGTTCGGATTGTACACCTCCTAGTGAATAGTACTCACTGAGCCATGTTTTCAAAATACTGAATAATTGGGGCGCCTGGGTGGCTCAGTTGGTTGAGCGACTGCCTTCGGCTCAGGTCACGATCTGAGGGTCCTGGGATCGAGCCCCGCATCAGGCCCCCTGCTCCGCGGGAAGCCTGCTTCTCCCTCTCCCACTCCCCCTGCTTGTGTTCCCTCTCTCGCTGTCTCTCTCTCTCTCTGTCAATTAAATAAGTAAAATCTTAAAAAAAAAAATAATGCTATATGTAAAGTCACTGTGGAAGGTGCTTTGAAGACTACAAAGATGAATGAGACATGGTCCTTACTCTTCAGGAGCTTGCAGTCCAGGGAAAAATAAGTCCTAAGACATGCCTACAAGAAACTGACATAGACAATAAAGTGGGCACAAAGAACTGCTGATGGTTCTCAGAAACAGTAATTTCTATTTGAGGATGTTAGAAGTAGATAGACCATTGAGGAGACTAGTTTAATAGTTCAGCCAAAAGATCATCAGTGCTGGAACTAGAAGAGAGGCAATGAGGACAGAGAGGGAGAAAAGGATAGTAGAGCCATCGCAGAAGCAGAAATTGCCGATTAGATACGGAGAGTGAGGAGACAAATACAGAACGAAGTCAAAGTTTACTTGGTCAGCCAAGTGCATGGTGGAGCCTTTCACGCTGATAAGACAATTCAAGAGCAATTTGACAGATGAGAAGGCAGAAGTCAGCACGCTCATTCCATCGCCCTCTCTAGACTTCCTCCCTGTGGCCTGTAGTTGAGTGGTGGCCATATTCCTATGCCTAAGGGTCAATTCTGTCAGCCTACGGAGGTAATAGCATCCAAATGGTGCTAGCCCCTAGGAGCTTTACAACTTGTTGACTGTAATTCAGCCCACATCTTTCTATAACCCTTCATTAACTCTCCTCAGTAACCCTGTTTGGTACTCCTTTCTGTCAGGACCTTAAACACGTTGTATTTGTGTATTTTTAAGTAAAGTGTGCATATTGAGTGTGTGTGTGTATGTGTATGTGTATATATATATATAATTATATGCCTGTATATAGGAAACAGCGGCAAAGACACACCAAACTGTTAGCAACAGTTACCACCTGGTAATGGGGATGCAATAGGGGAGGGACAAAGGAAAAGAAAAAAGACACCTTTATTTTATATTCTGTATCATTTGAGTTACTTAAAACAGTAAGTTTGTATACTTTTAAAGTAATAGAGTTTTAAAAGTAGATCAAGAGCATCAATCAGCCTAATACAAGAAGTTCAGTAAACTCACTGAAAGGATGAAACCTCCCTAAGAAACACTCGGTCAACAAAATTACAGAGAAAAACACTCAACTTAAATAAAAATTTAATGATAAATACATATTGAAAGATGATGAAATTCTTGTATGACGGCAGCATCCAAGGACTCTCTCCATTCTCATGGCTCCCAGCCCTTCCCTCCAGGCTGCTGGGGTAACTTGAGACCCACTAAGCCAGCAGACTCCTCCACTGAGCGCTCACCCTTGCCATGAAATTCCTGATGAAGGGCCACATGTTCTCGAATGCTGCGTAGGAGGCAGAGATAGGTGGCAGCTTGGAAA
The DNA here is from genome assembly GCF_054177405.1 of Leptonychotes weddellii. NCBI lineage: Eukaryota > Metazoa > Chordata > Mammalia > Carnivora > Phocidae > Leptonychotes > Leptonychotes weddellii. Next base: position 12,908,022 of record NC_138380.1, read on the forward strand.
TGAAGCTCATGTTGGGCTCTGCACAGCTTCTCACTGGTAACCTAGAAAACAGCAAGGGCACATACTTTATTAGCAGCCCAGCTAAGCTACAGGGCCACACAGATTTCATAAGCATTCTCTAGAATGAAAGTAAACTGTACAGAGGAAATATAAATATGTATATGTATATGCTAATTACATATGTAGAGGCACCCTGTAGTTGGTGGTGATTGGGAAAGCTGACCTCCAATTAATTGAAGAGGAATTTCACAAGGAGTATCCCTGAAGAGTTTCATTGAGTGTCCTCAGATTTTAATACCAAAAAAAAAAAAGTCATTTCAACTCCCTTGTCTTGCAATGTTTTACAAATGAGGAAACCAAAGCCCAGAGAGGCTTTAGTGGTTGGTTACTGACAGAGATGAGGAACTATAATCATTAATGTCGCCTAAGGAATAATATCTAGAACTTCTCCCCTTCAAACAAATGAAAGTCTGCTTTTTATATTTCTGACTTTGGTTAATGTTGTATATGTCTTTCAATGAAAAGTAAAACCATTTTGTCTGAAAAATAATAGCTTTGTCCTCAACAGTAACAAAATGAAGGTTTTATATATAAAAGTAATATGCATATATTAATATTACTTAATTATACTTGCTTTCAATGTACTTATCCATCTGAAAAATCCAGAGTCTGATGACTATAAGTAGCTGGAAACTATATCCATTCCGAAGTCCCCAATGACTCCAAACCTTGTTTTCTCTTCATCATAATTTCCAGATTTAGTACACTGTCCTTTACTTGACTAGTTTTGTGTTCTGAGGTTGTGAGCAGAGGGCAGAAAAGGTGAAACAGATGTGTGCATGCTTCAAGTGACTTAAGGAGCCCTGTGTATATCTTTTTTTTTTTAAGATTTTATTTATTTGACAGAGAGAGACACAGCGAGAGAGGGAACACAAACAGGAGGAGTGGAAGCGGGAGAAGCAGGCTTCCCGCCGAGCAGGGAGCCCGATGCGGGGCTCGATCCCAGGACCCTGAGCCGAAGGCAGATGCTTAACGACTGAGCCACCCAGGCGCCCCGCCCTGTGTATATCTAACTGCAGATTAATCTCTGGGCACCAGTGCCTATGCAAACCCCTTTCTTTCACCTTTCTTTATTTGAATATGTAGGGTTAGAATCTGAAAACTAGAAAGTGTGGTTTAAGAGCTGAAGATCACACACACACAAAGATGTGCAGATCACATAGTAAAAATGGCACTCAAACTGCTCAAAAAAAGAATTCATCTGCTTGGGGCGCCTGGGTGGCTCAGTCGTTAAGCGTCTGCCTTCAGCTCAGGTCATGATCCCAGAGTCCTGGGATCAAGCCCCGCGTCGGGCTCCCTGCTCGGCGGGAAACCTGCTTCTCCCTCTCCCACTCCCCCTGCTTGTGTTCCCTCTCTCGCTGTGTCTCTCTCTGTCAAATAAATAAAATCTTAAAAAAAAAAAAAAAAAGAATTCATCTGCTTTAATCATTTAACTTTTTATAATTAAAAATTTATGAGCAACCAACACCAATGTCAAACAACAAATGGTAATATCCATGTCTATTATATAAGCCCAATTGATAGGATTTGAAACAGGAATTCTACGTTAGTGTAGGACAGGAGAATATGGATCTTGATTCAGCTGAGCCTGAATCATGAGTCAGGAGAGAAGGGTCAACAATATACACAGTAAATGAATAACTAGAGACCAAAAGAGATCAAATGAAAAAGAAAACTCAGGGCGCCTAGGTGGCTCAGTCGGTTAAGTATCCGACTCTTGGTTTCAGCTCAGGTCATGATCTCAGGGTCCTGGGATAGAGTGCCGCTCTGTGCGGAGCCGGCTTGAGATCTCTTCCTCTCCCTCTGCCCCTCCTGCTTGTGCCGTGTCTCTTTCTCTCAAATAAATAAATCTTTAAAAAAAAAAAAAAGGTAAAAGAAAACTGTATTTTCTCTAAGGAGAAAGCAGAGGTTCCTCCCTAAACGAACCCCTTCAGTTTAAGAAAAGATAAAGAGGGGCACCTGGGTGGCTCAGTCGTTGAGCGTCTGCCTTCGGCTCAGGTCATGATCCCAGGGTCCTGGGATCGAGCCCTGCATCGGGCTCCCTGCTCAGCGGGAAGCCTGCTTCTCCCACTCCCCCTGCTTGTGTTCCCTCTCTCATTGTCTCTGTCAAAAAATAAAATCTTGAAAAGATAAAATGGGCATAGATGGTTACTGAGTTAGCTCTGAGCCAGCAGAAACAGAAAGCCTTCCCCGTAGCCTCATATGCATTCCACAGAATGGTGTTTCTGGAATTTGTAGCATGAATTTCAAATATATTTCCAAGGAATTTCAGAGCCATTACCAAGCCTCTCTCAAGGGCAATGTTGCCTCCATAAGGTACAACTATAATCCTGTCACCTTAAAAATCTTAGAATGAAGGTGCCTGGGTGGCTCAGTCAGTTAAGCATCTGCTTCAGCTCAGGTCATAATCCCAGAATGCTGGGATCAAGTCCTGCATTGGGCTGCCTGCTCGGGGTGGGGGGGTGTCTGCTTCTCCCTCTCTCTCCGCCCCACGCCCGACCCTTGACTTTCCTCCTGAAATCCCACTACTTCTTTATACGAGGATCACCTGTTGTTTATTCTCTTAGCACTTATTCTAAGTGCTTTGCTGTATGGCTCCTCAGTTGGACTGCAAGCTTCTTAAAAGACAGGACTCAGGTGCATCTTATCCATAATTTTAGCCAAGTTCCTAAAAGTCCCTAACATTTTGGCCTTTTAAAATTTTTTGAATTTTGGAGGTGACTGGGTGGCTCACTCCGTTAGGCATTAGACTCTTGGTTTTTCACCTCAGGTCATGATCTCGGGGTCCTAGGATCAAGCCTGGTGGCGGCTCCACATTTAGCATGGAGTCCAATGAGATTCTTGCCCTCTCCCTCTTCCTCTGCCCCTTGCCCACTCTCTAATAAATAAATCTTAAGAAAAAAAATTTTCGAATTTCAGCCCCATGTTGGGCATAGAGTTTACTCAACAAAATACATAAATTTAAAAATTTTGAATTTTAGTTCTAAAATATTGCACTCTAACTTCCATGGCTCAAAGATTCAACAAGATGCTGGTTCTCCTTTTTCCCACATTGCTCAAAAGACAGTAAGCTTCCTACCCTACAGCCCAAAGTGACTCTCCAACGTGTATTTCAGAGATTGCTTTCAAATTCCTTCGAAGCCCGATCCGTAACTCCAAAGGCAACAATTAAATGGAAGACCCCTATCTGGGAACTGAGGTTCCAGTTGTTCCTATACAAGTCCTTGCACAGGTCAGTGTCCCTGAGCCTCAGTTGCCCCACTTGAAAAATAAAACCGCTTACACCTGCTCTTGCCTAAGGGGAATATGGAGTGTGGATTTCGCAAAGGAATTTCCCAAGGATGGCCTCCCATATGTTCAAATTTATCTGCTACATAAGGAAAAAATGTATCTGGTCAGATATCACGTTAATGTTGTGACAGCACAATCTCATTACAGGTTTATAGTTCAGCTCTACAAGGCACCATTTCCTTAAGTGGGGTATGAGATACAACATAAGTAAAAGTAAAACACAGTTCCTGCCAAGTTCTTAATATTCCTCATTACAGTTCTCTTTTCTGCCTCAAATATTGGTTTTCAGAGTAACTACTAGAGGAAGGGCGAAGAGAATGGTGGATAGATGCTGAACATAGTAACTCTACACTCTCCATCAAGTATATCTCTTCTTTTCCCCCATCTCCTCGATTCCACTCTTTCTCCTCCGCACCTGCAAAAGACCAGCCAATGAAATCCAAGGGACGACTCCATCCCAGGGCAACTTTGCTGTCCTGCTCCTTAGTTCCTGGGCTTGAGCCACAGACCAGGGCCTAGGGCCTGGATTTGTTTGGCCAGAACCAGGGCTGGGCGGGAGGGTCGGTTACAGAAATGCAGGCGCTGAGGCCCAACGCTCCCTACCCCTGCCCAGATCCCACCCCCTCCCTCTCCCCGTGGAAGGCACGCTGCAGCACCGGACTCGGACTTCCGTACCCGATGTGCACGGAAAGCCTTCACGAGGTACCGATAGGCCGCGGTGTCACGATAGGATCGGCCCATGGCCTCGTTCATGTAGCGCAATTCCCGTAGAAGGCCTCGTAAAGTGCGCGCCGGGGACCCTAGGGCCGCCATTTTCCCGTCCTCGGAGCGTGGTGCCCAATGGCGCCCTACAGCCCTCCAACTCCCTCCCCTCCCCCCGAGCCCAGCCGCTAAATGGTACGATCGGACCCAGACTGCTACGTCCCCCCATCGAACGCAGAACAGTGGAATATCTCACTTCCCGTCTCTGCGGAGCCTTACTAATCAAACACCGAGAGGCACCCTAAGGAGTTAAGAGAGAAGCAAACGAAAGCCGAGTGTAACTGACTCACCAGGTCCTTAAGAAAGTCTGAGAAAGGCTGGGCTAAGGGAGAGGTTCTTTGCTGACTGCGTCATTTAGAACGTCATTAGCTGACCGCTGAGTCTCGAGAATAAGTGCGCCTGGTGGGAGTAGGTGTTGATCTGAAACAGAACACTAAAGATATGTTTTGGTATCTAGAGGGGATAGCAGAATTCAAAGTACTGACTTCACAGAAATCTGACGGCAGTGTACGACTCGGAAGAAGGAAATGGTGTATTCTTATTCTCTCAAACTGTAGCCCATCACCTAGGAAAACCACACATATCCTTCCCATTTTTTAAAAAAAAGTAAAATTAAGTTAGCATATTTCGGTGTAGTTCTTTAAGAACGGCAAAGTCATTTTCAATGCAAAAACCTAATCACCCCAGATGGGACTCGAACCCACAATCCCTGGCTTAGGAGGCCAATGCCTTATCCATTAGGCCACTGGGGCTTCTGTGAACGAGGCGCTCCAGCAACGTATTCAATTTTTTTTCCTCTTTGGTACGTCACCGTCACTTAGATCCCCTTTTAACCTATCCTGAGAAACCACATCTAGTACCAATATGAGGGGTGAGGCATGCTGGGAGTTGTAGTTCAGAGAACAAGAGTCCGCGTTCCTGCTCCAAAGTCTTTACCCTCGAAACAGCACCGATGCGCCGGGCGGAGAACGGGCGCGCGCACGGTTTTGCGTACGCGTTTGCCTGCCGGGTAGCCCCCGCGCCTGCGCAAAAGTGGGCATGCGATGTCGCCGAGCGGAGGGCGTTGGGTACACTGGCCGAATCTCGGAGACTCGCCCTCTGAGCTTCTGAGGTGTCGGATTTTTACCGGAAACAGCCGGTCCCTTCCGGTGTAGCGGCTTTCCGGATTTAGCTTGCCTCCTGCCCGCCGTTAGGTGGCGTCCTCATCGGTCATTTTCTGTTTCCGGTTGGAGCGCTGAGACCATTTCCGCAGAGCCATTGGCGAGTTAGGGGCGTGTACGTTATGTTCTGAATTGCCGGGTCGGAGATAAACGTGGGACAGTGGGAATTTATAAATTCACTAGAAATTAGTTAATTAGAAATAATTAGAAGCTCTTTTTCTGGTTCTCTTCCTAATTGTGCAACTTGGATAAGTCACTTCTGAGTATCAGCGACCTCAACTTCTCGTTTAAAATCTCGCAGTGGCTCCCCCTTGCCCCTGAGACTACTGGACCCTTGCCTTTATCTCCTCGTTTCCGCACACCCTCTGCTCCAGGTGTCCCAGCTTCTCTCATTGTCTTCTCCACTCTGTTAATTCCCTCCGCCTGAGGTTTAACCTTGTGTTAATATTCCTATTTACCTTTCGGGCTTCCAGTTTCCTCGGGAAGTCTAGGTCAGACACTGCTCTAGGCCTTTGTGGGCAATATGGTAAAGTTAAAATGATTCATTTCACTTCTGAGCTCCTCGAGGTTCTCTAGATTACATGTTAATCTTACCTTTTACAAGTAGGTTACCTGTGTCTCCACTCCACCATCTTCCGCATGAGCCAGGATGCAACTGCTCAGACTCCTGAAGTCCCACTTTTTTTTCCTTTTCAAGGATTTTATTCATCCATTTGAGAGAGATCGTGGAGGGAAGGGGCAGAGGAAGAGGGAGAAGCAGGCTCCCCGCTGAGCGGGGAGCCCCATGGGGGACTCAATCCCAGGACCCTGAGGTCGTGACCCGAGCCTAAGGCAGATACTCAACCGACTGAGCCAGCCAGGCGCCCCTGAATTCCCACTTTTAGCAGCTCCTTCCTCCTGGGTCCCTGTCAGGGTCCCCCAGCTCTAGCTGTGGCCAACTTCAGGGTAACGGTTCATAGTCTGGCTGGAATCCTGACACTTCCAGAATCGACATTAGAGGAAACCAGACTAGAATGACTTAATGTGAATGAACTGATCTCTCCCTGTGACATTCATAAAATACTGATCAACCTCTAATTCACAAGTATCTGATTTTAAAAGACACATCTACAGTAGTGGTTGGGGAGAATGTTATAAGTTATTCTCTTCTTAATATTGTTAACGAGAAAACCACAGGCTGAAAATGGCCTCATTTAGGTTAAGACCCCAAGTCAGTAAACCAAGAATTAACACCTAACCTGACTGCAGTTAGAACCCCCTAGAAGTGGAACCTATAACCAGTCACTAGGGAAATTTCCTGGTCAGCACTAGGAAATTGATAGACTCCTTCCGTTTTTCCTTCGGGTCCCCTCAGGAAGGCGGCATTGCTTAAAACAATGGATTCTTAGCTAATAATTTCCTTTTTTCAACGATTTCTACCTTTAAAAAGCCTTTCCTTTTCTGTAGCCCTTTGGAGCTCCCCTATACTTGCTGGATGGGATGCTACCTGATTCATGCCTTGATTAATAAAGCCCATTAGATCTTTCAAATTTAGCTGAATTTTTGTTGTTTAACAATATAAATTTGTTTAACCAGCTTTCTAAGATGTAGCAAATTTAAGCCAGCTCTGAGGAAGTGGGAGAATTTATTGGAAATAGGTCTTCGATAACTTGGTATGTTGTGGTATGGAGTAATAAGTAATTCTGAATTCCTTTTTACTGAATGGCCAAGAGACTCTCTTCTTCTGCTCTAAGCCATTCTCACACTAAGAAAGAGTAAATAATCATGAAATGTTAGCTATACGTAGCCACTAGCCTCCAAAGATGGCCTTCCAACAGTCTTCTCTTTTTATATGTACGTTGCTACTTACATCAAGAGCTGAAGCTCATTTCCCATCCCACCCATCCCTCCCCCTCTTGAATCTGAGCTGGCCTTGTGACTAGCTTTGACCAACAGAATATAGCAGAAGTGACATTCTAGGCCATCTATAGAAGACCAGGCCTTAAAACTGGCAACTTTCACTTCCTGCGTCCTATCAAGCTACCATGCTGTGAAATCCCCAAGGCCTATAGAGGAGTACTGAGATAGCCCCCAAGTGAGCTCTCCGCTGACAGCACCAATTGCCAACCTTGTGAGTAAACCATCTTGAATGTCCTAATCCAGCGGCACTTCCAGAAGACCACAGTCTCTGCCAACGTCAGACGGAGCAGAGAATTGCTCAGCTAAACCCAGTTTACGCAAAGAATCATTAAAGATGATAAGATGGCTATTGTTTGGGAATAATTCCACTAAATTCTGGAATTACTCTGCAACAACAAAACAGCAAATCAGTCTGAAGAAGTTCGTGGGTGACAATTTAGCCAAATTTCTCAATTTTGCAGCTTTAGGAAATCTTTAGGTTCCTAGTTGCAAGGCTACAAACTCAAAACCCTACTGCAGAGACCAGGCAGGTAATACAAGAGTAAGCGGGCCAGGTGGGTTCCTACCTGCTGCAAAGGAGCTAGCTGCTTTTCAGCTCAATCTCAATGTTGCAAAGTAAGAATGTGTTGCCAGTGTTGCCCGAGCTGCTGACTTTTCAGTAATTGTAAATCCAGCATTTTTAAGAAATGCCCTAACTTTTAAATGTTAGCAATCAAGGAGCGCCTGGGTGGCTCAGTCGTTAAGCGCCTGCCTTCGGCTCAGGTCATGGTCCCAGGGTCCTGGGATCGAGCCCCGCATCGGGCTCCCAGCTCCGCAGGAAGCCTGCTTCTCCCTCTCCCACTCCCCCTGCTTATGTTCCCTCTCTCGCTGTGTGTCTCTGTCAAATAAATAAAATCTTTAAAAAAAAAAAATGTTAGCAATCAAGTTAAAAGCAGTTTCTCAAACAAGCCCCTTCTGTTGGCCTTATATTAACCTAGGATTGCAAGTGTGTGAACGATGATGTCCCAGAGCACTTTACAGGCTGGGCCGTGTTCCTATGTTTTTGGTCAAGGGTGGCTAGGAAAGCAACTATTTGATCACTCAGTGAATTTTTATTGAGCATCTGCCATGAGTCAAGCACTCTTCTAGATGCTAGGGAAGCAAAAGCAAGCAGAATACGTAGTTTCCATTCTAGAAAGACAGACAGTAATCAAATCAAACATCAAATTTATCAACCGGTGGTGAGTGCTATGGAGAAAAGTAAAGATGGGGGCAGCGGATTGCAACCTGCTGTTTAATAGATGTTCAGCGATGTCCTTAATGATTTGGTGACATTTTGAGCAGAGATCCAACTGATGTGAGGGATCCAGCATCTTGAGCTTGTGTGTGTGTGTGCACGTGTTGGGTGGGACAGTGCCCGTACTTTTAAGTAGAGAGACCCAACCTCCATTCTCCAACCATCATGAGGCCACCATTCTGTCCTTCAGGCTCTGTGAGGGACGAGGAGGAGTTCTGGGACAAGTTTTCTATGCCCAGTGAAACTGCAGGAACAGACCCAGAGGGTTCAATCTTAACTCTGCAACTACAGCAGTGACTTGGCTACCTGGCCAGTCACCTGGGAATCTGGGGGAGTTTTTGGTGGGAAAGAGCCAGGACTAATGAAAGAGGGTGTATCTGGGAGAATATACATGCATGGGCACTGGTTTCCATCAGTTGTGATACTATAGATGTGTGTCCGAAAGCGGTGATTTCTCATTTTTTAATGAGGGTAATTTTATTATTTACTTATTTAAACTCTACACCCAACATGGGGCTTGAGCTCACTGACTGAGCCAGCCAGGTGCCCCTCTAAACTTTTTTGATTGTGTGTCCATCGCGGTAAAAGTCTTATGCCTCCCCCATAAGTGTTTGCATTTTTTTTTAAGATTTTTATTTATTTGTCAGAGAGAGAGAGCGCACAAGCAGGGGGAGCAGCAGAGGGAGAGGGAGAAGCAGGCTCCCCACCAAGCAAGGAGCCCGACATGGGACTCGATCCCAGGACCCTGGGATCATGACCCAAGCCGAAGGCAGACGCCCAACAACTGAGCCACCCAGGCGTCCCTGCATTTATTTTTAAACTATATTCATGTACTACTGAATCAATGTAGTACATACGTTAAAAATATGCACAAAATAGAATTAAAAGGCTGTTTTTAAAAACAAAACATACAATATTTGGAAAATATCTTTATTTTATTCACTAACGGTAAAAAAAAAAAGTCCTAATTTCTCTCAGTAAAGAAAGATTGTTGTTTATTTTATTGAAAACAATGTAATTCAGTACGTTTCAGTATTTTGAAAATGTTGGTTTAACACATTATTTTGGGCAACAGAATCACATAGTGATAAATATTTCTAAAGACCGATTTTCAAATTTCTCTCTTCATAGCACGAGTTTCTTTTAAAAAGGGCAGTTAATGTTTCATTTGTAGCTTTAAAAAATTACTCTTAACTTAAAAGGGACCCATTAAGCATGTTCATTTCTTTCACAATACCAGCTAGGTAGGTGCTGTGACCCTCAGGGGTCAGTCAGCAAAAGAGAACCCACTGCATGCCTTCCAAGCAAACAGGGCATTGAGATGCTTAGGGCACGTTTAGAAGGACTGGAGGAGTTTGGGGAAGTTGCCACCAAGTTTCAGCAGTTCTAAGCAGTTACTAGGAGGTTGGAGCTGTCACCCAGGTCAGAAAAATGCAGGGAACCCCCACTGCTGATCAGAGCTGCGCCAAGGACCGAGGTGGGGGCTCACAGATCACCTAGAGCCTAGGGCAGAACTTGAAGTCTACTGTGACCTACCCATTTTGGTAGGTGCTGCCAGAGAAACAAATAATACCACTTTTCCCTCCCACCTACAAAATCTCACATGCATACACTGGCAGAAAGAAAGCGCACCCAGAACCTTGAAGGCAAAGGAGTTTGGGAGATGTCGTTTCCAGAATTCCGGTCCCTGTACCACGGAGAGATAGAGTAGCTCAGACGCTTGTGGGAATGAACGCTGGCTGACAAAGACCAGACTGTGGACCCCACAGCAGCATCCTAACCTCCTGATAGCCTCTCGTCATCACAGAAAAGGAGAGCAATTAAGAAACACTTGCCTCTTTTGTAAAAGAAAAATAGCCATTAATTTTTAAGTTTGACAACTCTTGTAAATACTTTGCAACAAGATAATCGCTCCCTCTCTTGGTTGTTTACAGGATTTTCATGGCTACTTTGCATTACATAGTAGTTCCTTCTATAAAGGTATTACTTTTAATCAAATTAATGTAACCGACAACCTCCTGTAGCATATAAACTACAGTACATTATAATACTCGGAAGGAAATGTGACTAGTAACAAGCAAGCTGACTTGCTAGACGCAGGCAGAGAGCAACAATTTATTCCTCTCAGCTCGGCTGGAGAACCTCCTGGCTGAATTCTTCCTCGCCAGCATGAAATTGTGGGTGGTTCACACAGCTAATCCAAGAGAGAGCAGGACGATTAGCCTTTTATCTTTGGTTTTTAAAAAAGTCCAATCCGTGTAACATTAAAACTCGAAACTTCACCCAATAGAACTTCGCCGCGTTGTCGGCTGAGACAGCCGTGGGCTGAAAAATGAGCAGTGAGGGGTGGAGGACACGGGCAACCTCTCCGTCTCCCTGATCTGCTCTTCGCTCCTCAAATGCAACCGGTTTGTGGAACGAGCTAGACTTGCAGGGGTAACTAGCAAGCGGCTTTATGTTCTCGCGAGTGCCCCTACAAACCCGCTGGGGATGCTTTGTTTTTCCTTCTGCCCGGATGAAATCTCTGGCTTTTCCAGTCTCTGTGAAGTAACAAGCAGGTTGAAGAGTTCTCCTCCTCCTCCTCCTCATTTCAGAAATAGTCTCTTTTCCTGGGCGCTGACAAGTCCCCTCCAGTCATCTATTACAACTTCAAATGCCAGTTAATTTCACACTTCTCCCCTTCCCCAGCCTGGCGATCGGAGGGAGAATGGGGGTCATGGTCAGCGTCATTCGGAATTCTCACACACTACCTCTTCCCAGCGGCTGCAGTTCTGGGCCTGCTGTCCTTACTCGGGCAGAGGGGTAATCTGGTGCTGGTGTCCTCTGGGAGGGGCAGATTCCAGGGTTGCTTTCTCATGGGTTCTCAAGACTCTGTCCATCCTGGGGATCTCTCACCCGAAGTTCCCCTGTAGGTCGTGCCTTCTCTAGTTCCTTAGGATTCCTACCCCAGCCTCCCTGCCACTGAGGTCATCTCAACCCTCCAGAGATTTCCTTCAGCTGGATTCCTTCTTAAAATGACCAAACCTGGCTCCCTTTCTTGAGAACCACATGAGGCCCACAGAACTCAGGAGCTTTGGGCATGCAAGCCATTCCGAACGCAGCCTTCTCTCCTCTTCTGTCTTCTCAAGGAGCTAGCTGCCCGACAGTGTGTCTGTAGGTTTTTAGGAGGGAGTCAGACACCGGTCCCCGTGTCCCTCAAACTCCACAGGATGTGTCAGGCTCTTCCAATGGTCCTCTTGAAGTGCCCCCTCCTTTGGCATGAGGCAGAGAGGAAGCGCCCCCACCCTCTCCTGCTTGGGGAGACGGGGAAACATCCAGCATCCTGCCAACTATGTCCACAGAAATCCTCTCACATTCTGTGACCTCGCCGGGGCCGGATGCCAAGCTCATCCTTCCCAGTATCGAGCTAGTGCGCCCCAGGATCCATTTCACAATCTCTCAGCCTGCACCTCAGAGGCGACCAGCTCCTCCTCCCTTTAGAACGAGGACAGACTTGGTGCCTATTGTTTGGTTCTCAGCCTTTGGGGTTTCTGGTGAAACTGACACAGAAAGAGTCCTATTTTAGTAAATGAAGTTACCACTGTCAACCCCTCCTCCTCATGGAACGCCTGTCCTTTCATCAGGACACCCTGGTGCACTGCAGATGACAATCAGTCGTCTGACTTATGACCCGGACTGTGGATGTACAGTTAATATAGAATTGAATACTAAATAGCATATGTATTATAATTTTGTATTAAATATTAATATGTACATATTATGTATTTACATATAAACTACTTTATACAAAATATATATAGGACTTTTGTTTTTGACATTATGAAAGATGAGATGTGCAGAGATGTCTCTCAATATAAAACACCGTAAGCGCTGGGTGGGATTTTAACAAACACACAAAAAACCACTTTTTCAAAGCATGACAGAGCTGACAGTAAAAGAGCCAGAATAGCCAGAGGTGACAAAGGAGGAGGAATAGGAAAGTGAGCACTGACAGCAACATTTGCCCTGAAGAGATATGTCGATCCCTGGTGGCCTAGAGTCTGGATTTCAATTTGCCGTAGGCCGTCAGAAGGAAAGAAAGCCTCAGACCTGCATGGGGGGAGGACAGATCAAAAACTCTTACAAAATTGGGGCACCTGGGTGGCTCAGTCGGTTAAGCATTTGGCTCAGGTCATGATCCCAGGGTCCTGGGATGGAGTCCCTCATTGGGCTCCCTGCTCAGTGGGGAGCCTGCCCCTCCCCTAACCCCTCCCCCTGCTCCTGCTCTCTCTCTCTCTCAAATAAATAAATAAAATCTTTTTAAAAAATTATTAAAAAACTCTTACAAAATGATGGAACCCCCAAAATTGACCTCATTGGTGGGAATGAAAAAAATATCCCTGAACCTCACTAAGAAGAGAATTTTCCATTTTTTTTTTCTTTTTAAGATTTTATCTTTTAAAAAAATCTCTCCACCCACCCAACATGGGGCTCGAACTCACAACCGTGAGATTGAGAGTCACATGCTCTACCGACTGAGCCAGCCAGGCGCCCCAAGACCTTTCTGTTTTAATCTCAGCTCAGGGTGGGATAGCACGGTGGAGAACCTTCTGTGAGAGTTCCTAACCACCAGCAGTAACCGGTCACATGCATTTGTGGTTGAAATTCATCCTGTCTCTAAGGCCCTGAAATCCTTAAGCTAACATTTAGTTTGACGTGATCGTGGGTTGATAATGTTCCTAAGGAGCCTGGAAAAAGCGAACTCAAATACTCTTTAGAGGGACATACTTTAAATCTAGGCCTCAAAGAATGCCCATAGCTGAAGTTACAAAGTGCAGAGATATATAATAAAAAAAATCACCAAACATACAGAAATAAGCCACTCTGAGCAAGTTAGCAGAAAACAATAACCACAAGACTGGACCCACAGTTTGGGTCAAGATCTGACTCTGGTGCCTGGGACTTGGCTCTGGGAAATGCCCTCTGAGGCTCCCAGCCTGGTTCTTAAAAGCACATTCTAGGGCCCCACCTTGGCCTCTCCCCTTAGTAGACATCCCCAGCTAAGAAAGCTGTTCATAAACCCTGGAAAAAACAAGCTCACAAGTGAAAATAATCAGATATTTGAGGAGTGGAGTCACACCAAAAGAGACAGTAACTGGAACAAACTGTACTAGATAAACCAGAATGGAACAAGGCAAATCAGGAACTTAAAATAAGCATAATAAAGATCTTTCCCAAGATAGAAGGACAATTTTAACAAATAAGCAGCTATAAAGAACCAAATGGAAATACTGGGTACTATATATGTAATAGTGAATAAACCCAATAGATTAGATAAAAGCAAGAATGGCTACATAGCTGAAAAATGAATAATGATCCAGATCAGCTCAAGGAATTTTCCCAGAAGGTACTGGAAAAAGATGGAGAGTATGAAAGAACATTTAAGAGATGATAATGATGATGATGATGATGATAATGTAAATATCTGTATAATATGTGTCCCAGAAAGAGAGAAAATGGATTTAGGAAAGAGAATATTTACAGAAATCATAAGAACTTAAAAAATTAAAGATAAAAAAGATTCCAATACATAGGTCTCATGGAGCACCAAACAGAATAAATATGGCAAAACAAAACTTTGACACATTATAGTGAAATTTAAGAACATCAAAGGCAAAAACAAAATTCTAAAAGCTAGAGAGAAGGAGCAGTTAGTCCACAAAAGAGTAAGAATTTGATTGACATTAGTTTTTCTAACAAACACTGGAGATAAAAAAGCAATCAAGCCATATCTTCTAAGTGATGAAGGAAAATAACTTAGAATATTATATCCAGCTAAACTATTCTATAAATGTGAGGATGTAAAAATGATAAGTTCAGACTTGCAAGGCCTTCGAAAGGTTACAGCACAAAGTCTCTTTGGAAACTCTCCTTGAAGAAGTACTTTTACACTTAGTATATTTAGTATCTACTATAATTATACTAATATACTAAGTACTTAGTAAGCACATGAAAAGATACTCAACACCATGAGTCATTAGGGAAATGCAAATTAAAAGAATGAGTATCACTTTATACCTACTGCAATAGCTCTCATCAAAAAATGGAAAATGACAAGTGTTCGCAAGGACGCAGAGAAATTTAAGCTCTTCTATATTGCTAGCAGAAAGGCAAAATGTTTCAGCTACTGTGGGAAACAGTTTTGTGGTTCCTCAAAAAGTTGAACAGAGAGTTTCCATATGACCCAGCAGTTCCACACCTAGGTACATACCTAAGAGAAGTGAAAACATACATCCACACAAAAACTTGTACAGTAGTCCCCCTGATCTGCAATGTCGGTTACCCATGGTCAGCCATGGTCTGGAAGCAGATGATCTCCCTTTTGGCGTGGTCAGAAGGTGGGTAGTAGCCTAACGCTACATTCTAACGCCTGTGTCATTCACCTCACTTCATCTCATCATGTAGGCATTTTATTGTTTCATATCATCACAAGAAGGGTCAGTACAATATACTATTTTTGAGAGAAAGAGACCACATTCACATAACTTCTATTACAGTATATTGTTATAATTGTTCTATTTTATTATTAGTTATTATTGATAATCTCTTATTGTGCCTAATTTATAAATTAACCTTTATCATCGGTATGTATGAATAGGAAAAAACATATATAGGGTTCAGTACTCTCCATGGTTTCAGGCGTCCCCTGGGGGTCTTGGAACATATACCACTTGGATAAGGGGGGACTACGGTACAAAAATGTTCATAGCAGCATTATTCATACTATCCAAAATGTGCAAACGGCCTGATAAATGGATAAATAAAAAATGATATATTCATACAGTGGAATATTATTCAGAATATAGATACCTGGGATAGCAAACAACATTAGGGCAAAACACATCATAACGAAAAATGAGGGACATTAAATATTGGTGGAAAAAACTAGATCAAAAAATATAACCACAATGAACATTTACGTACCCAATAAAATTCATGGCTCCTTGAAAAATTAGTAAGACTGAAGGTTGAATAAGACTGGCAAGACTGAAGAAGAAAAAGGGAGTGATGCATATAAACAAAACCAAGAATGAAAGAGGAAAACAAAGATACATCAAAGATTATAAGAATTATGAATACATTTCTAAGAAATTTTCTGGAGGTGTTGATCATGTTCTTGGTGTTATAGGGAAAGCACCTGATATAATCCAACTCATACTTACGATCAACAGTCCCAGAAAATTAGGAATAGAACCTTTTTAACTTCATAAAAACTACATACCAAAAATCTAGAATAAACACCACACTTAATGGAGAAAATTGAGATAAGGAACAAAGATGTTGCTTTCACCACTACTGTTTAATACTGTATTAAAGGACCATTTGAATGCTCTAAGATAAGACAAAAGTAAAAGAATTGGGATGGGAGATTATACTGTCATTTTTTTTTTTAGTTTATTTATTTACTTATTTGAGCAATCTCTACATCCAATATGGGGCTTGAACTCACAACCCCAAGATCAAGAGTCGTACACTCTTCTGACTGAGCCAGCCAGGCACCCCTGTCATTTTTTGTAGATTATATGATCATCTCCATTGAAAAGCTAATAAAATAATCAAATGAGTTATTTGAATAAGAGAGTTTAGCAAAGTTGTTGAACACAAACTCAACTTTCAGAAATCAGTAGCATTCCTTGATACCAGTAAACACCATTAGAGTATATAATGGATAATAGCATACCATTCATAAAAGCAACAATTGTAAAGTACCCAGAAATCCTTTATAGATAAAATTTAAAACTATAAAGTTAACAGAAGTGTAGGAGGATATCTTTGTGACCCAGGGGGAGGGAAATATCTCCTAACAAACCCCTCAACACATACATATAGACAAATGGATCAATTTGACTATTAAAAATTAAGATTTTCTGTTCAATATAGGATGTCATCGACAAAGTTAAAAGAGGTTACAGACAAAAATATCAAAAACATCCAAAACTGCTAAGAGATTATTATCTACAACAAAAAGATTAAATGCAATTGAATAATGAGCAGAGATGAAAAGGCAACTCGCAGAAGACGACCCATAGCCTTTCTTGCGGTAATAAGAAATTGGAGGCAATCTAGGTGTCTACCTCCAGAGAAAGAGATATGTAAACTGTGGTCGATATATAGTGTGGAATACTATGCAGCGATAAGCAACACACAGGATGTCCACATAGCAACACAGACAAATCTAAGAAAAGTTAGAAAAGTAGGAAACAGCACGGTTTATAGCCCCAGACCATTTGTATGAAGTAAATATGTACACACATGAAATAACACTGTTTTAGAAGTATACATGGATGGCAAAGGGCACATATCAAGTGGGCCCCTATTAAACACAGGAGACTGGGGACTAAGGAAGGAAGGAGAAACTGAATTTATAATAAAGTGAGGGAATGAGTTCTTGTACTAAGTGATGATGACCACGTGCTATGAATTGAGGCCCCCTGATTAATGCATTGCTTTGCATTTGAGGTACGATAAAGCAAAAATAAACTACAGACAACACATACATATAGTTTGGAGCTGGAGTGTCCATCTGGCTATGACGGGAGAGCCTGAGGTTGTCAGAGGGCTATCTGTGAAATCTGACACTTTGAATGCCAGCGCAGAGACAGGCCTAGATCCTGATGACGTTGAATCACTGGATAAAGCTTCACGTATACCAGGCTTACCTCTAGACTACTCAGTTATATGAACCAAAAGATTCCCTTTACTGTTTTGTTTAACAGACTTTAGTTTTTAGAGAAGTTTCTCTTTACTTTTTAAGCCAGGGGTTTGACATCTGCGATCAAAGAATTCTGATGTTTATCCACTTCTGTACTTTAAGTATTAAAAAAAGGAAAGTTTTTTTTAAAAACACTATGGCTTCACCTCTGTAGTTTGGGAAGTTAGGAGAGCAAGAGGAAGCATGAATTTAAGAAATGAATTTAAGAAAAAAGGCAGAAGAGAGAGAGAATAACATAGCCACCACTAATGAGCTCTTATGCGCTAGGCACTGTGCTAGGTGCTTTCCGTATCTAGTCTCTAATTCAGCCGCACCCCCCACCACTGGGTATCACCACTGTAGAAATAAGGAAACAGGCTAAAAGGAGCTAAGCATCTTGTCTAAATTAGTGCCACAGCTTCATAGTAGGGACTTGGGAACCCATCTGTCTGATGTCAGCCTGTTCTCTTTCATGCTATACCACCTACTAGGAAAAAAGAGAGTGGGGAAATGGGAGAGGGACAGACACAGGGACACAGAAGAGGTAAATATACAGACAGAAAAACCAAGCCATGTCAAGGCACACACTGATAGGGGAGAGCATCGTTTTTGAGGTAAGGACCCTCATGACATACCAGAGGATACTGGCATCAGAGGGGGCCATCCTTCAAAAAAGCTCATGATCTCACTTGCCATGTAATTCAACCCACAGTGTGCCCAGAATCAGCTCTTCTGCTTTGATTTCCAATTTTTCAAAACCCTTTTAAGCAAAAGATTCTCAAGGATTTCTCAAAGCTTTACTTGGATAAGAAGCAATGTCAAAGATTCCAGACACTGACTTTCACATCTAGTATGTCAGGTCATTATTACCTATGACAGAATGAACTTCTGTCTGCGTGATGTGCATCCACAGGATATTACAGTTGGCCTTGTGATAGTCATCTAAATGCTCATCAATTAAAAACAGATACAATAAATAGTGCTGACACCACAAGTATGGAAAACTGTGAGCTGTCAAAAAGAACAGACCCCCATGTGCTTATGTGGAATAATCTCCAAGATAACTGAAAAAGAAAAAAAAATACCAGTACCGTACAGCAGGGTATGTTTGCTAAATTTATGTTTAAGAGTCAGGGAACTGAAGAAATCAGTAGCAGTGGTTGCTCTGAGAAAAGGAAAGAGGAATCACGGCTAGGAAAGACAGGCTTTGCACTCAATGTATGCCCATGTACTTGGTACTTTTTTTTTCCCCAAGTGCAAGGATAATCTGCTCCCCACCAAAAAATCTTTATTTTTTAAATTTAGTAGGCTCCATGCCCATCGTGGGGCTTGAACTCATGACCCTGAGATCAAGAGTTGCATGCTCTACCGACTGAGCCAGCCAGGTGCCCCCAGAACTCTTTTATTTTGTATCAAGGTAGTTCACTGTGTCTTCCCTCCAAAACAGATCCAATTTTGGGATCTAGCAGGATCTGAGCAGAAGAAATAAGGTCTTTTCTTTTCCCTTCTCCGAGTGATGAGACAAGGGATCTTTCCCATTTCTTTCTCCCTTTCTTCAACCAAGCCCACCTGTTTGTTTCTTAAAAACAAAAAACCCCCTTTCTCATGTCATCCACGTTTGTTGAAAATACTTTTCGGTAAAAGGATAGAGAAAAAGCGCTCATACCACCACTCTTTAGATTTTGGAGAGTTAAGTCTTCCTATATATTTTTCTGTGCCTATGTGAATTTACACTTATAACTGCTCTTTCTTAATGCCTGGACATCTTGGCCATTTCTTATTTTTAAAATTTTTTATTTAATATTATTATTTTTATTTACTTAACCAATTCTAACATGGCATTAGACTGTTTCAAACTTTTACATCATTGCACAGAAATCTTTGTACAGTCCATTTTCCCCTTAGAATCAACTTATAAAAGCAAAGTAACTCCATCGCCAATTTGTTACCTTTGCCTTAGAGCTCCATCTGTAGTTGCTGTTCCATGCACTCGTGTCCTAGCCAACCACTCTCCCGTCCCAAACCTCAGGTTTGACACAATTTCCTGCCTACGCGGACAGTGTAAAACATACTTCCTGCTCCATATATTTTTCTATACTCTCTTGAAAAACCCCACCCTCTGGACCCCTGACCCTCATTCAACTCTAGAAGATTGGTTGCATTTTTCTACCTGATTACTTGTTGGCTCTCTAAAGTTTATTCTGAAATCCTTAACTCCTCGAGCTAAGTATCTTCTTAGAAACTTTTCTAAACTACAGAATATAATAAATAATAAAAGAGAACTAGTTTGAATGATAAGAGCTAAGGCTTACTAGTGCAGATTCCTACGTGTCACCGTGCTAAGTGCTTTACATGCCTTATATAATTTGTTAATTGGAGTCACATGAAAAAAATTCCATGGTCAAATAAGCTTGGGGAAATTATAGATTTAAAAGTATCTTGCTTACAGGGGCACCTGGGTGGCTCAGTTGTTTGATCTCAGCTCAGGTCTTGATCTCAGAGTCACGAGTTCAACCCCGCATTGGGCTCTACACTGGGCATGGAGCCTACATTAAAAAAAAAAAAAAATCTTGCTTACAATAACACCTTTAATATGGTTAATACACATTTACAAGATGGTGACAACATAGTTGAGTGTAGTCAAATAAAAACAATTATCTTTAGGGGTTATTACTTCCCAAGAACTGGCTTTGGCAAATCTGTCCTTAAAGGTTGTTTTGTAGTAAAAACAATTGCAGCCTATCCTCCTCCCCCATGCATGAGGACCATCCCTTTTAACGGTTCTTCATGTTAATGATAAAGCAGTAAAAATACATGTAAGTAAAAGAAAAAAGAAAAAGCACTCATACAACCACTTTTTATATTTTGGAGTGTAAGTCCTTTTTCGTATTTTCTATGCGTATATACAAACACACTTATAAATGATAAACTGTTCAATTTCTCCAACAAGTTGCTTTCTATCTCTTTATCCTTTCCCCACTCCTTCCCCAGAGTTCTAAGGTTGACTTCTTTTTTCTACCCTTTATCTTTTTTTTTTTAAGATTTTATTTGAGAGAGCGAGCATGAGAGTGAGGAGGGTCAGAGGGAGAAGCAGATTCCCTGCCGAGCAGGGAGCCCGATGTGGGACTCGATCCCGGAACTCCAGGATCATGACCCGAGCCGAAGGCAGTTGCTTAACTAACCCAGGTGCCTCTCTACCGAAGTCTTCTACGAGTAAGGATTTAAATGACCACTTCTTTTTTTTTTGGTCATTTATTTTTTAAAAATTTTGAAGTAATCTATCCAGTGTGGGACTTGAACCCACTCCTCTGAGATCAAGTCACATGTTCTACTGACTGAACCAGCCAGCCTCCCCCAAGGATGATCACGTCTTTTTTTTTTTTTTAAGATGTAAATTTATTTTTATTTTTTTAAAGATTTTATTTATTTATTTGACAGAGACACAGCGAGAGAGAAGGAACACAAGCAGGGGGAGTGGGAGAGGGAGAAGGAGGCTTCCTGCTGAGCAGGGAGCCCGATGCGGGGCTCAATCCCAGGACCCTGGGATCATGACCTGAGCCGAAGGCAGACGCTTAACGACTGAGCCACCCAGGCGCCCCAAGGATGATCACTTCTGCAAATAATTCCCACATCTACAGTTCAAGCCTTGAGCCTGGTAGCGCGTGCACACACACACACACACACACACGCCCTATAACCCAAAGGAAGAACCTAGTGAGCCTGTGTTCCAGGACTCCCAGTCTGGCTTCTACTAATCCCAGTATACACCACACACCAGCCTAGTCTCTTTCCTGCTTCTTCCTGACTCTGCTCAGGACATTCCCTTTTCCTTCTTCCTAGCCAAATCCCACTATCCTGAGACCTGGCTCAAGTGCCATCCAATTGAAAGTCTTCCCAGATCTCTCCAGTCCAATTTCTTCCCTGCTCTGAACTCGTATGTCAGGCAGCAATGGACCACACCTTTGTGATAAATTTTGAACTGTTATCTTTTAACATGTCATGAGATTGCAGAGTGTTTGTTAATACACTGAAGGTGGGGACCCTGCCCTTTCCTTCTGTTTCTGATAGCGCTCAGCACAGTACAACACAGACAACAGACACTCAACCACTACTGAAAGAATGAGGTACTAAAACCCAAGTTAGCCAAATAATACAACAGACACGAGAATAATATGTACATTCCTCTTTATTTAATACAACACATAACACATACAAAAAGAAAAAAAACACTCATGTAAAAGGTCCTGTCACAGAAGGATAGACAGGAAACATCTACACTGAATCAAATAAGGCTCCTGCTTTAAAACAGGGGTTTGCTAGCTATACCTGGAATATGAGCAAGGCTGTTGCAAAGAAAAAAAAAGAAAAGAAAAGAAAAAAGAAAAAAAATTCCCTGCACTGAAGGAGTATATCCACGGGGGCTAATTTACTAACTTCACAGACCCATATTTAGGAATGTTTAAGCCCTCTCACATATCCAAAATTCATCAGGGTTTTATGAAATGTGTGATTATTTTTTGGTTAAAAAAATTTACCTGTCCTTCTTTCTTCTTAGAAAATAGTGACAAGAGCTCTCTAAAAACTAGAGACCAGCAAACCACCCAGAGTTTGGAAAGCGTTACCATTAAAGTTCACAGGGTGTGCAGAACAGAGAATGCAAAGGCAAGATGGCAGCGGGAAGAAGAATTTCCTGGCAGCCCATATTCAATCAACCACGGGGAAAGACAAAATGGAAATACCTAGGCTCAGTGCAGGGTTCAGTAGCAGCAGTTTGTCCATATTCCTGCTCTAAGTAGAGCCGGAAATTAAACAAGCACCAGTTCGTCTCAAAAGAGCCTTATACAAACACACACACATACATACCCACACCCATCCACATGTCATCACCACCCCCTTTTATTTAAATTTATTATTATTTTTTTTTTTACTAAAATAATACAAAAAAGGGAGACAGGTATATTTACAAAAATCCATGGCTGGTACAGTACATAATTTTTAAGACACACTAAATGCTACAATCTTTCAGGTCCTGAGATTATTACAAATATCAACTCAAAGCTGTGTTCAGGTCCAGTTTTAAAGGAGGAAAAAAAAAATCCCAAAATATTAAGTCACACACTTATTTAAAATACAGCATATCCCTTCAAGTTAGCACAAACGCACCTCCCTATAAACAAATGCAAGAGAGTAATCAGTGCCCTTCACCCAGAGGAGCTGCGATTCTGTAGGCCCCTTTCTTCAAGATCGGTTGTGGAACATGTTGGCAGCTCTGTCAAGTGTGGAGGCGGCTAAAGTAAGAGGAAGATGTGTACCTGGAGGGAAGTTCCTCTAGAGAGTGAACGTTCACTGTATCAGTAAGTCCTGTTTTTCCTTCTGTTACCAAACAAAAGTCTTTCCCTTATCAGAATTCATACCACAAGTGTTGGAAATATGTGCTTACCCAGACTAAAAATCAAAATCCTTATTCCCAATCAGTTATAGCAAATAATTGGTCTGCAGTCCCACAATAATTTTACAACTGCAAATAAACTTTCTTGCTTGTAATAAAAGAGAGAAAACGCCTATCACTTAGTTACCTTGGTAGACTTTGATTAACATATTATTTGGGGCACAAAATTCTCACCAGCCAGAGATTTCTTTTCCTTTTCTTTTAAGCTTGACAATCATATTTAGGCAAAACACAAGGGCAAGCCCCAGATTACATACTCTTCTTAAGGACAATTTGGTATTTTTGATACTTTCTATAATTTTTCAATGACAGCCAACAAAAGGACAATACAAAGCTTGAATCTTTTCTGTGGCCGGCCATAGATCAGAGGAAATTATTTGTAGGTTGGAAACCTACCTCTACCGGTGGAAAGGCCCCTTGCTTATCGGAAGGTCTCAGGTGGTATATGTAATTAATTATGTAGGCATAGCAGGATTTAAAAAGTCAGCTAAAGACGGCCAACTTTCTAACTAACTATATAAAACAGCAATACTTTTATCAGCTGAGAATTTCTTTGTCTTTTAGTGTCCCTAGCCAAAATCAGGGTAATCCTTGGTAGTTTTGCAGGCATGGGAAAGAAAAACTCTTATGTGCTGGTCCAGGGCACACTAACCTTGCAAACAGCACAAAATAGCAAACAAATGAGGAAAGGTTATGGCCGCAAGGACAGAAAATACAAGATGGTAAGGTCTGACAAATTAAAGGCAGGCTGTCACACAGAAAAACATGCTGACTGGCTGGTCTCAGTTACTGCTGACTCTTAAATGTGCTTAGAGGGTGGATGGAGTTGTTACCTTCAAAAACAGAAGTATTTTCCAAGTTATCTTGAGTAATAGTTATCTTTTTTGTATTTCATTTAGGTTTCCATTAGTGCTCTATTATAAAATATTTTAAAACTAGATTTAAGATAAAATAGAATTATATTATCATTAGCAAAATGGGAGCAAATAATGTACAGAGTTTTCTGAGGAACATAAAACTGGTTCTAAGAATTTATATGGCCTGTGTGACACAGACCTTTGCAAAGCAGGTTTATTCCAGGGGAAGTGTATGAAAATAAGCAAGGCAGAGTATTATGAGAAATAAGAACCCTTAACAAAGGTCTGCATCTCTTTTGAATAACCTTGAAAAGTATTAAGAGGAAGCCATGAACTGTAGCAACCACACTGTACAGTAGTAGAGAAATCTAGTTTTTAATAAAAGGTAGAAGAGAAAAAAACAATTCCAGTCACCAGTGAACTTGATTCCAAATCCTGGACACACAGACCCCTTTAATTATACTGCTGAGATTTCTGAAAGTATCCTTGACCTGTTTGGGAAACAGTTTGGAAAACTGCTAACCCACTATAAATGGCAATATGTAAGAAAGATTGAGAAGTTAAAGAATTATAGTATGAAGAAATTAAATAAAGATCACAAATAGCTACTTTCAAGCAAATGATACTTCGGGAGTATCTGAGAAAAATGTAATTTTTCATTTCAAAGTTGTTCAAAGGCAGTCTGATGATAATCCTCCGAGTCCCTGTCTGAGTCTATGCTAGGATAGGAACACTGTCCTGGACCATGCCTGCAGTCTTCACTTCTGAATGCAGTGAAGACCCAGGAAAGACAGCCAGAGTGAGAGAGAAAAGGAAGTGAAAGTCTAACCTTTTCTCTCAGGACTCTTAACAATATGCAGTGGATATTCTAGTGTAGCAACTGGCTAATGAAATGGTTAATTTAAGAGCTCAAATTAGAGGTAAGAAGAAGGAAGAAAGAAGGAATTCAGCAATAAATATTCAAAGCTATTTTTAATTAAGAGTCTAACCAACTGTTCAGCTCTACATACCTGAACACTGTGCCACAGAATCTAGAATTTGTGATTTGTTCCTCACTCTCTACATTCCAGAACTTTCTCAGAATTAAACACTGGGATGATTTCATCTTAACAACCCAAAGACATTCCATGATTCTCACTACAGTTTTGCACCAGTAAAATTAAGTTTTTTTGAATATAAAGTTCACATTTTAGGATAGATGAACACACAAAATATCTCTATTTTATGTTCCCTAGAGGAACAAACACACATTCAACAAAACCCTTATGCCTTATTTCTTTGGGTAGAAGTCATTTAACAGCTGTATTTGAAGAATGGAAAAAGAGGGAAAGTATGGAAAATAAAGAGTATGTTTATCTGCATAGTTGATATTTAGAGGTTACTAACTAAGGCTTTATCTTGAAAAAAGCAATAAAAAACCAAAAAGTGATTTTTAAGACAAAAACATCCTATCGCTAGAGATTAAACGGGCCTTGGCCGATTGTGGGAATTAACCCGGATGCTTTGTCTGCTTGGGCCTGGTGCTTACTCTTGACTCACTTGAGCTGGGTAATTTGTTCTTCACTCTCTACATTCTCTTTCCTGACCCTGAATATGTGCTATAATTTAAATCTACACACACTCTCTAACAATTGTTGCTTAGCATTTAGCCCTAACTACAAACGCAGCATCCATTTTTTTCCTGTTGCTGTTGTTGTTTGAAACGATAAAGGAAAATTCTAAGTCTTGCTATTTAACATGCCAGGATGAGAGGTGGGATAAAACGATCTTCATTCCTTCCTCAGAGATGGGCAAAACATGTTTCCTTCTATCCCTCCCCTTCCTACCCCACGTCCCAGCTAAGAAGTGAATCCTGCCTCCCCTCTCCCATTGTCCTACAACCTGAACAGTGGACGGCTCCGACTCTTTCACGGGTGGAAGAAGCCTAAGTTACACACAGGTAGACTGGCTAACGTCTACCCCGCTGACTGTGTGTAGTGCTTGCCCCATAGGCACGAAGCCGGACAGACCTGTAGTGACAGGATTAGGGCACAATCTCTGATGCACAAGAATGAGGAGACGCCCATTCATTCCTGAAAGGTTAAAAGCTTAGCTATCCATCACCAGACAAGTGGTATAAGGAAATTAGATTGAGAAGATGGGAAAGTGAGGCAGATAAAACTTGCAGGGTCATTTATCAACTCCAATAACCAATCACCCAAACTCTACCTAGCTGTAGCCCCACAACCTTGGCAGAAAGCACAGATGTATTGACATCCTAAAAGGCTAAAAAAACAACTACTTATAATTAAGAAACTTAGTGTTACTCCCCCCCAACCCTTGTTAACCTGAAACTAACCATTTTAATCCCACCACAAATATGTTTAAATAATCTGCATCTAAAGTAGAATTCCAGTGATTATTCTTTAAACTGAAAAATCATATGGTACTTTTTATACCCATCATAGGGAAACATTTTTTAGCCTCTGTGGAAAGATGGTAATACTTTTTTAATTATATAGGATATTTTAGAAAAACTCAAAGTATTTTTGAAATAGTAAAGTCTCTGATATCCCTGGGAGGTAGGTGAATATTATTATACCCAATTTTCTAATGGGTAATCTGAGGCACGAAGGTTAAATGATATTCCCCCTGTTAAATATAGCAATTCAAGAGTAAGACGTCTGAGCTGAGGCAGCCTGATAAGCGCTTCGGTAACACTACCAGGAGCTGCCGCTTTCTGTTAGCCACCAGTCTCCTCTTCCCGATTAAAATGTCTTTAAAGGGGGCACTTATTAGATATATTTGTACTGGGCTCTGAGGATTGGTTCAACTTAGTCTCCCTTTATGTGTCATATCTGTTTTCAACAAGAAACAGATGAATCTTAGATACGGAAGATTACGCTATTCTGCTCAAGGGAGAAATCTAAATAGCTGTAAAATCAGATTAAGCCAAATGTAATTATCTGGCAAATGAAAAGAAAACTAAAGCTCTCTCAAGAATGCTATAGGTTATATGAGTGTTTACATGAGTATCTGAAGTCTAAGCTTATGAACCTTTTCACAGATATGCAGCTGTATGAATTCTTTGAAAATCATTTTCCAGAAGAAAATATGCATGCTTAATGTGGACAAAGTTGCTAACTTCCTTCAAAACTTATTCAGATACGATACGGAGCTTCTAACTCTAGCTCCCCCACGTCTTTAGTCTTGCCTGCCAAGTGCACCTTATCAACTTGACCCTCAAAAGACTCTTGTTATTCCAATGCTTTCTCCAGTGTTACTCATGCCAAGTTGGAAGGGCAGAGAGCAGTGGGTTACATCCAGGAAGAGTCAATGAGTCCACTAAATTTACTTTAATTGAAATAAATGACTTATTATATTTATGTATTTTTGTTAATGTCTACAAACAGATATTCAAAGGGGGAAGATAGCATCTTGTGTAAAGACAATTTCCCAATCTACCCATTTGAATTGACTAAA
This sequence comes from Leptonychotes weddellii, assembly GCF_054177405.1. Classification (NCBI taxonomy): domain Eukaryota; kingdom Metazoa; phylum Chordata; class Mammalia; order Carnivora; family Phocidae; genus Leptonychotes; species Leptonychotes weddellii. The sequence goes on from NC_138380.1 coordinate 12,934,969, forward strand.
CGCAATGGAATAAACAAGCCAGAAGTTTTGCAAACATCGAAAGGGGTGTGTTTGGAAAGGATGAAATGGTACAGCAGCCACTAGTTATAAATATATATATATATGTGTGTGTGTATATATACACATATATATATTACATATGTATACATATATACACACATATATGTATGTATCTTATACATATATCCTTATACATATAAAGAAAAGGAAGAATATTACAGCATGACATGACGTTGGCAAGTTTGAGATTCTTCCTCCTGAATCCCCTGACTTATTAGCCTGGACTTTAGGATATCCGAGAACACTTTCAAGAGGGGGAAAAAGAAAGAAAAAAAAGGCACTTAACAAAGACAAAGGCCTGAATTGAGCATGTTTTAGAGGAGTAATAGAAGCATTTTACCAGGGCTAAGAAATGATTTACAGAGAGTTAAACTTTTCCCCTTCAATTTTATAAAATAAAACTGCATGTTTATAATCGGTCATTTACCCACTACTGCATTTCTGCTTCATTATTACAAAAGCAAAAAACAAAACAATCATACATGCACAATAGAAAGTGAAAGTGCCCCTTTTGAGAACATATGGTCAGCAGAAACTACAGTGCTGAAGCACAAGGGAAAGTTCTCAAGTTTGGCCTGATTATAGATTTTTCTCACTCTGCTATTTCTAATTTAAAACAAAGAGAAACAAAACATCAACGAACAAAAAGTAAGCCAACACAAATTCAAAACCTACATGATAATAAAAAGAACTCAGGGACCAGTGTGCTTTTATGGTACACTCCTAAAATAAAGTATCCTAACTCTATATATGGGTCAAGTTATATGACAAAACCTCCTAGAGATAAAGAACTGTAAATCAGATTATAATCAACCAATACAGGCAAAGTTCATTGTACAAGTGTAGCAGCAAACATGATAGACAACTGGAGTTCTAGGAGACAGTCCCAAGGGACAGAGAGTTCTCACAATCAATGGCAGTTTGATTAACAGTAGAGTTTCCATCTCAGAAACTGTCGTGAACCAAGTAGAGGCGGGAAGGGGTGTGGTAAGGGCAACCGGAGAAGAAAGACTAGAGGGGCCTGCCCTTTCCAACCCTGGGTAGTAAACAATTTAGATCTGCTTTGGGAAGGAAAAAAAAAAAAAAAAAAAAAATCCTGGGTTAAAAATCTTTTCCAGTAAGTTGTTTTCAAACAGGTGTCAAACCCACAGTATCCAGACATGTATGTGCCCGGTTCTTCCCCCTTCCTTGGTGATGCAATAAACCCTATTCAACTTCTGTGATATAAAAAAAAAGTGTAATTTGGGCTAACAACATCCATCAAAGGGGTGGTAGGCATAAAATAATGTACGAACACAATCCTCTGATTTCCTCAGAATATCAGGATTTTGTGACTTCAGATTAACTTCACTTCTTTTTCTGAAACGTTTTTCTTCAGTTTAAAACCATGATTTATTTTACCCTCTGATCTCAGAAGCATATTAGAAAGAATTATAATTGAGTTACAGTGGAATTATTGCTTGCATTGATTTTGGAGGCTCGGAATGAGCTTGACACTTTGCTCCCAAACAGTCTCCAACTGAGGCTCAGCACTGCTATCTCGGAAGACAACTTTGCTGACCATTATTGCTTGTGAATACTGAGGATTAACTTGTATGTACAGTAACAGCTTATACATCAGCGAAGGCAATTTAAAGTACAAGACCGTTGAAAACAAACAGCTTAATTTTCCTGAATCAAGAATCCCGCTGAGTGGGACAGAATTAAGTGTGCTGATTATTTTTGCATTGGGATGTTGCTAATGCTCTTCAGAAATACACATTGCTCTATAACCTTTCCAATTACTCACCATTTTAAAAAATAACATAATTTGACTTTTAAGTGCAAAAATACAGTATGAGTCACAAGTCTCTGTGCTAAAAAATAACCAATTTATATGTTTGTATTTAGTAAGAAAGACTGTAAAGACAGGTGCCCATAAAGTATGGCCACCATTCTCAATGTTATGATCTAGAAAAGAAATAGTTCTGTATTTACATGTAGGAGCTCTCTGATCATACTTATCTATTAAGAAATAGAAGGATGCCTGTTTCATCTGTACAACACAAAAGGGTAGTCGTGACTGAAACGGACATAAGTTAGTGAAAATGTGGTATGGGGCTGAGGGCGGGATCTGGCTGCAGTCCTCATGGAATCAAGACTGAAGAAAATAGAATATAATCTCCATATATATGACTTCTCAGAGCCAAGGGTCTCCAGATATTTTTACTGGTTAGTTATAAAATAATACTTGGGGGAAGAATTGATAATTCTGTTCTTCTCTAATGGAGACAAAAGAATCATCAGGGATCTTCCCATGGCATGATTCAGAACTGATGGATTTAAGAAACTGAAATTATTCCCTGACTTAAACTGGTAATGAATTTTTACATAGAAATAAATTTATGTATACACACAGATGAATACATGCACAACTATCAGCAGGAAGAGAGATTAATATGCACTCTGACTCGTGGTGTGGGAAGTGAAAGCAGGGCTAGCTTCCCAAAGGCAAACTCCTATACAGTATTAGCAAAGACTTTTTTTTTTCCAACTTAGATAAAAGCAACAGGTATACTACATTGTATTAACTCAAGAATTGGGTAAGCTTCCCCAAATTAAATAAGCCAAACAACCTTTAATCAAACATATTCAATTCAAGTCAAACCGCTGGGCAACATCCCAATATCCTTTCAAAGTATCTACTGGGGTTGACACAACATTCTTATTTGTTCTACTGGTAAACTAAATTCTTAGAGGCAAGTAATTATATCAATGATTCCTCTGAAATAATCCTTTGCCCTTACTTTAACAAGTTCTTGGAACTAAAGTTTTCAGTTACTTATTAACTTTTTGCTATGAAGCAAGCCAATGTGACTTTGAAGTCAAAATACAGGTAATACAGATCTCAACAGATCTGTGGTAACTCATTCAGTCCTATAGGCTATTTGGGACTTTTGCTTATAAAAGAAAAAAAGGGGCCACATTAATATACTTCTTTGAATAAATTTAAAGGTAGAGGGTGACTTGTAATGAAAACATGCAAATATTGCTACTACCAATCTGATGCTGTTTTTTAGGTTAGTCTGTTATAAATGGATCAAGCTTACACCAATCTTGGGCATGGTTTGAAAACATTCGGAAGTCTAAATAGGGAGAAAAAAAGAGAGAGTGAGAGAGATTGATAGAGACAAGACCAATGATGAGGCAAAAAATAAATAAAAAAAATTAAATGCATCCAAAAGGAACCATAAATTTCTCCCTTAACATCCTTTGTTGAATACGTATTTGCATAAGGAAGCTATAATAACTAAGCAGTCTTATTATTATCTGCAGGTTTACTCACATATCAATATTCTCAGTAAATATTAATAAAGCTTTAAGATCCCAAATGCTCCAAATCCATTTCACTACACTGGATACAGGGAGTAAAAATACATTGTGATTGTTATAAAAAATAATCCCTTGTACACATAATGATCCTAATGTAATTCCTCCCTTTAAAATACTATCTTAAAAATTCCAAAAATATAATATATGCCATTTGAATGACCAATGAAGAGGCATGTGCAGTACACACTTACACCTGTCTATATCAATAATTAAGAATCACCTGAAGTACCACTAGCTAAAAGACCAGGAGAAGTTGTGAATTGAGGGGAAGCTTGGGAAATTTACAGTTCAGAACGGTAGGCCTGCAAGGGCTAAGAGCACCAAAGTCGCAGCCCTACATCAAAGATCCCCATTTCTGAAGAGAAAAATGTGAACAAAGCCACATTTTAACATCAAGAATGGAAATAAGAATTAACCAGTCAATACCAGATGCACAAATCACCTGAAGAAGAGTTAAGTACCTGCTTCTGAATGGAAGATGAAATTGACCCTTTTACAAAAAGGGGACATCTAAGTTTCGTCTGTTAAGAGCAACAGGCTCAATTTCTTGACTTTTAAAAATCTCGATGATTTTATGTATCACTGTGCTAAAATTTCTTGAAGCATATTTAGTCCACTGATTTACATGGGGAGTTGCTACACACTGGAGAAGATTCAAGTTTGTTCAGGATTTGTGAGGGTACAATATTTACTCAGCTACTGTCTGTATCAGACACAGGGTCATTAATTGGTGCAGCAAATTTGCTGCATAGTCCATTCAAATAGACATGATTGTTACTCCTGACAAACTGGCCTAATTCCAGATATATTGCCTTTTATTATGCAAGTATGTCTACAAGTGTTCAGATCCAACCCCCAGGATGGATGGAGTATACCCAAATCCTCAGATTCCTTCTTCCTCCCCCGGGGAAAAATCAAATTTGTACTTCTGTGGGTTTGACAACTGAGTCTCTTTCAAGTCAGTTAATGTGGTAACTTTGTCTTTCTTTAGAGGAGACCAAAGGTCACTAACTTTGCATGAAAGCATTTCTTCCTCCTGCACCTGGCTTTACTCAAGTAACGTTCTCTTTTCTTTTTTTCCTCCTCACCACAGTGCTTGGGACGAGAGAATGTAAACATCGACAGAACGGCAGCCCTAGGACCACATGAGGACTTTCCCATCAGGTAGATTCCATCCGCCGGCTGAGTGTCTCATCTCCATTGCTTGCTGGGAAGTCACTGAGATTTCCGTGGTAATTTAGTGTCCCCTTTACTTTGGCCTCCATCTGAGAAAAGAGGTGTTTAATCCGCATGGGTTGGCATGTTATAAAAAAAATAGATAAAAACAAAACAAAAAAACCCCCAAAGAGAACAATTAACTTTTAATTTCCATGTGAATGACATTGCTAAAAAGATAACCTTTAATATCTTACATGGTATAGCACAGAGGTTCAGAAACATAAAGGAGATAAATTAACGCAACAAAAACAATCCTCTTATCTCAAGTGACTGTGGTTCAACTGATTTTCAGTCGAAATACTATTTCAGCAAGTATTTATTATCTATCTCAGAGCCAACTGTGTCAGATGCTGTGAGGATTATAAAGGAATATAAAAGACATAATCCCCATGTTTAAGGAACCTACCACATCTCTCAATTCTTTAGACAACAAGGTCAATTCCATTTTCTTGCGAGTGAAATTAAATTTCTTGCCATGACATGGCATTTGATAATCAATTCTCAATTATTTACGTAAATGAATGCAACACACTGGTAAGTGAAAAATCCAGCTGAGTTTTTGTTTTGATCCTAACCTGGCAAAAGTTGTAAGTGATAAGGAAAGTCTGCTCCTTGGGAACAATGGTTTCTAGGTTTACATATGGCTTTTTAACTTTTGTTGGGAAAATGTTGGTTACTCTATTTACACTGGGCAAGAGTAGGACTCAGTGAGCTTGAGAACTAACAAAATGTAGAGAAAGTTGAACAGGTTACTGCCTTAGCAAGGACAATGAAGCGTCCCTCTCCTAGGCCTGAGAGAAAAAGTCAGGGGAAGGCATGAATGGTAGAAACACACGGGTGAAAAGGAACAAATTACTGTACTATAAGATCAATCCTAAGGCTGGAGGAGACCATGAAAGTCACATTGCTAGGTTCATTAATGTGATAGCTAAATTACTCCTGTATGACATAAAACAAAAAACTGCCTCTGTTGAAGAAATGATAGATCAATGAGACAGGATATTTGTTTCAAAAGCTGTATAAATAGAACACTATTCAACATCTAAGGCACTGGCTTTTCCATTTATAATGTGATATTATGTACTTGTGTTTGTAGAGACAATGATTTGACCTGAGGTATAATTAAATTCATAAAATGGCAAGGTAGGACTGTGCTCAAAGAGGCGCTGGTAAATAAGCAAAATAAAATACTCGTATTAACTGGACTGTGAGATTCTTTAGACCAAGGTTTGGCCCCAGGGCCAGATGTGGCCCACCACTGCTTTCTCGTTTTACTGGAACCTTACGTTCCACACTTACGTTAATGTATTTGTCTATGGCTGTTTTCGCACTAGAGGGGCAGAGTCAAGGAGTTGTGGATAGAAATTATATGACCTGCAAAGCTGAAAATATTTACTATTCAGGCCTTTTTAGAAGAAGTTTATATTATATATAAAATGACTATATAAAAGTTATAGTCATTCTTTCGAGGGCTGAGTCTGAGGCAGCTTAACACTTAGGTCTTTTGCAGGATTAATTATAACCTGCTGCCTTGAGATTGCCATATAGCTCTGATTTCTGCATGTGGTCAACTGTAAACTTGTTCAAAGATCATTTTAAATGCAGTGGCCAATGGGGCGCCTGGGTGGCTCAGATGGTTAAGCGTCTGCCTTCGGCTCAGGTCATGGTCCCAGGGTCCTGGGATCGAGCCCCGCATCAGGTTCCCTGCTCGGCGGGAAGCCTGCTTCTCCCTCTCCCACTCTCCCTGCTTGTGTTCCCTCTCTTGCTGTGTCTCTCTCTGTCAAATAAATAAAATCTTTAAAAAAATAAAATAAAATAAAATAAATGCAGTAGCCAAAAAGAATAGTGAGGTCCCAGTCAACTTCCAAAGTTAAGAGGGCAGCTGAACAGTTACTCCTGTTCAAAAGATCCTGAAAATGGTCTTCAAGAATAGTATCAACAGTCCACCGAGACCAACTGCTAGTGAAAGCAAGAACCTGGAGGCCAATATGTGATGTCCAGTGTCCACTATCTAATTTCAGATTTCAGGGTGATCTAGCTGGCCTGCAAGTATCTAATGCATACAGTTTGGATCGTATAGATTGAATCACTGCTGAAAGGCAGAAAAGTTTAATGGTTAAGAATACAGCCTATTAAGTCAGACTTCCCAGATTTGAATTTCAGCTCACTTCCTAGGATTATCATCTTGGGCAAGTTGCTTCCCTCGAATTCAGTTTCCTGGTCTATAAAAATGGGGATCGTCATTAGCTCACTCACAGGCCTGTTACAAGGATTAAATTAGCTAATACATGTAAGCAGTCACAAGACTACCTGGCACTTAGTAAACCTTCAATACATATGAATTATTACAATCACTGGACATGACTTTTGTACATTGTTTTATGAAACCTCTTCTTTGTCCTCATTTCAATATAACAAACACATGTCTTCAAAAAGGTTTTTTTTTCACATGTAACAAAAGGCCTCATACCTAGTTCCTTTTTCTTTTATAAGGAGTTTGTTGCTGGGGCACCTGGGTGGCTCAGTCATTAAGCGTCTTACCTTCTGCACAGGTCATGATCCCAGTGTCCTGGGATCAAGCCCCGCATCAGGCTCCCTGCTCAGTGGGGAGCCTGCTTCTCCCTCTCAAACTCCCCCTGCTTCTCCCTCTCCCACTCCCCCTGCTTGTGTTTCCTCTCTCGCTGTATCTCTCTGTCAGATAAATAAAAATCTTAAAAAAAAAAAAGTTTGTTGCTAATGAGGATTCAGTCATGAAAATCTGTTTTTCTCCAACCTTTGTCATCCCATTCAGTTTTCAGAAAAGGTTTATAATCCAATCTATAAGTCTATATAAATAGTAAAAGAGGAAAAAATAGGTGGCTTTCTTACCATTGAATGTTTGCTGTAAGTGTGTAGGCAGAGGTGAGTGGGAAAGTGTTGCTGCATGCTGAGCTCCTGGCTGTAAACCCTTTAGTAAATCTGAGAGAAAAACAGACTTGTCAGTGATCTTCCTCAACCTAAGATTTGAGCCCTCTTAGATCAAAAATGAAAACAGTTTAATTTATCTAATATAAGTACAGCCCCTAACTTCAGAGTCCTTCTTAAACTAGAGCACATACATCGAAAAATTTATATGTATAAACGTATGTGTATGCAAATAACCCAGCAAATAGGACTTCCTCTTATTATTACTTTCATTAAGATAGAAATGTGGTATAGATGGTTCCTTTAAGGATTGTAAATAAAATCTGATTCCAGTAATTTGACTATATTTAAATGAAATAAATTGCATTTCTTAAAAAAAAAAAAATTCTGTAATCTTCACTAACTCCAAATGGACTACCCTCAATGAGTATAAATTCATGAGGTTTACTGTTCTGTCAAACTAGGTAGCCAAATGACTAAAGGAGCCGCACTTACTCTGAGTTAGGCTGTGGTGGAAAGCGGCTGAGGTAGATCCCGAGGTGGTTGTCACTCCAGCTGTGTCCGTTCCAAAGCCAAGCAGCTCCAAGGGAAACTGGAAGGGCATGGTCACTGGAACAAGGCCACCCAGCATCCCAAAAGGAGTCACATTTTGATTTGTTACAGACAAAGGTGATGTCATGAGAGTCAGAGGTGAGGCATTAGCCAATAATGATGCTCCTGCTGTGGACTGCAGAAACCAGGGGTCAAAATACATAAGAAATCAAATCTTTAACCTGAATTGATTTATTTTATTTAATATCCTTATGGGCGCAAGACTGTGTCCTATATCTACTCTAACAGAAACGTTATGAGACAGAAAATGAAGACTGAGGTGAAAAATATATTTCTGAGACCTACCCATATTGGTTTTGGAATTAATTCTCTACTCAGCTCTTCATTGCCAGTTTAAACTCCTTATTTTAACGCCTGTATTACCACTCATTCATTCATTCCTCACCTCAGACTTCCACTTTTCTACTTTTGCTCCTAGCTCCTCGATCTGAGCTACTGGTCATTAATTCCATACAATTTCAATTTGGTCTTTGAAAATGTTTGGTAATTTCATTGTTTGTTTTACCATCTTTTCTGATACAATCCATGTGGTTACTGTTCCAGACAAGAACTCTCTCAGAGCCCGTAACACAATACCCTCTGCTTTCATCAGAACGCGTTGAAGAAATGAGGCCATCTGGATGTTCTTCCTCTTCCTTTATTAGCTTTACCTGCCTCTTCTCCAAAACTGACCTATGCCATGAATCTCCCTATGCCAAACTTTCTGGTACAAATATCTAGTATTACATCTTTTTCCAAGTTTCCTCTGTCTTGCCATATACAGAGACCTCATCTTTTTTTTTTTTTTTTAAACAACTACAGTTATTCCTGGCTGCTCCTCAACCCCTAGAAAAACCAAACTTATTTGTATTCCTTTTGTTAACCAAATTTAGTAAATGATACCTTCCATTCCCCACATTATCTAGTTTCTCCTTAACCCCTGGAAGCTGGTTTCCATATTCAATACTTTTCAGAACTTAAAGACTCCTTGCAGTAAAAGGTGTTTTAATACTCCTCTATCTGGGCTTTGATGCCATGTGTATGAAAAGTACATTTAAATCAGAAAGAAATATGGTAACATTAACTTTCCCTAAGAAATTAGTTAAATACACTTCATTAAGCTAATTTAATTCTTTGAACAATTTTCTATTCAGCAATCTTTTCCCATTTTGACTTTCTTTTCTACATGTACTTATCAACAAACATTATAATAAAATTGTCTCAGTATCAGATATTATCTATGATAGTCTGTACAACTATGAATTTTCTTTTGTAGTCTTATCTTACCAATTCTAAGTTTCCCTGGCCAAAAATTTTACAGTTCTAAATTTAGTCAAGAAAACTGAATTCTTCGAATATTTTTAAGTCAATAATCAATGTTAACTATTATCAGGTTTATTTTGTGTGCTCACTCCTTTTCCAGTAAACATTATTAATAAAGGGCTGATCATTTTATTTCTTAGTTAATATATGAGAAAAATTTTAGTGATCTTCCCATACATACACGTCACAGTGGATACATTTCTTACACCTAACAGTCCATGCCACTGCTAAACAAAAAATGAAGAATACTCTCCAGAAGGCTTTGAATCTGGTTTTTCCACTCTTTCTCCAACAGCCTTCCCTTCCCTTATCTCCTTTGTTAGCTCTCAATTTTATATCCTATCTCAGTTTCAGTCCTGTAAATCTAAAAGCTCAGGGAGGAATAGCACTTGGATATGGAACACTCATCAACAAATGAACTCATCCATTCCTACACTTGATCTTAGCCAAAAGGCCGAGAAGCGATGAACTCATCAGTTCCTATAATCATGTGACCCCATCCTACATCTCAAATGCTATCATTAGTAGTCTCATTCTTTCCCGACACCAGGGCTTGAAACCTTAGTTTTTAGGCATCATAAAAAAATGGACAAGGTGAACTCACTGTCAACATACCCATTTTTTTTTTTTTTTTTAAACCACTACTTCCTCCAACACTTAAGTACAAATCTTCATTACTTTATGCTTGGACTTGGCTACTTTTCTTATTTTCTAGTCTTTCCCTTACTGGCCAACCATGATATACAAAATGGATACACTGGAAAGAATTACTAAGCTAGAAATAAGGACACTTTGAAGCAATTTGGATAGAAGGTATCCTGCATCAATTTAAGAATTAAAAAGAGTTTTTTTAAAATCATAGTTCTCTTGTAATCTCAGGATAATATGAGGCACACACTCCAAGGCCATGTGCCCCAAGTGGAGCCCCCTAGAGAGGAACATTAGATACTGCTAATAAGGAGAACTCAAGCTTTTCTGGAGAAGGCTAACTGAAGTATTAAAATAGCTGGAAAACGTAAATTAGGGCAACTTCCCAAATTAACTGAGCGATAAAAAATGATACCATGCCATAACTGTGTAATATTTTGTACTTTCAAAAAACTTCCATATCCACTTTTGTTTATAAAACTAAAATGAAACATCAGACTACCTAAATATTACATGGCATTTATAAATTTTTCTCTCCCTGTAAGATGGAGACCTTTCAAAAGTTAGGTATCCTATTGCTGATATCATTCGAAAGCATACAGGAGAAGCGGTCAACCTAAAACAGGCCGACAGTTCAGGATAATGCTCCATAATCAAAAATACTTCCACGACCTCCATATTTCATTCCCAGGGGAAAATATGAAGGAAAACCATGCTCTTCCTGCAGTGGGCATTCTATCTATCGAGAATTTTTTTAAACCACATTTTATCTCGCTGAGTGCATCCACCCCCCCGTTCTCTATAACAACCAGAGGGATATTTTGAAATATAAATCAATGAAGACCCTCCAATGGCTTCCCACTGCACAGATTAAAACCCCAAGTTCTTATCGTGACCTGCAAGGTCCTGCATCACATGGTTCTGGTTGATCTCAGACCTTGTCACCTATCCATCTCTCCTAGTCCAGCCATGCATACCTACACATCAGGCTCCTTCCTATCTCAGTGTCTTCACACCTACCATCTCTCTAGCCTGGACTGTTTGTTCCCTCCTATCTCCAAATGACTAGCCTGCTTATTCAGTTCTCAGATCAAATGTTATCTCCTGAAAGAGGCTATCCCCAACTCCCTTATCTATGTTAGCAGCAATCACACTTTGTCATATTATTGTTTTTTCATAGCACTTAACATGTTTTTTAAAAATTTGTGTTTTATCTTTCTACCTGGAATATACGCTCCATGACCGGAGAGATCCTGAGTATGGTGTTTACCCTATCTCCCCAGCACCTAGAAGAGTGCCTGGCACATATTAAATACCTCAGAAACATTTGCTTAATGAGTTAATTATTTTGGGAATTATAAAGTGGCAAAGAAATGGATTCACAGAACATCAGTAAGTTGAAGGGTAAGAAAGAAGAGGAAAGCCTTGAGCAGGAAGTTATTAAATAGAAAGTAGGTAGAGGTAATAATCTGAACCCGGAAAGATTTTAATTTCTGTTAAACTCAGGGCCTGTCCTTTTCACTCTGCAAATGAACAGATAGCTGAAGATGTCTTTCAGACAGGAGCCGAATGTTCTGCAGGCACAGATAGGGAATCTCCTTTTAGTGTTAAGAGTGCTAGAGAGACAGGATTTAGAGGCCCCGAGGTCTCAATGACAGACTACGTTAAAAAACAAACAAACAAACAAACAAAAAAACCAAACCACAGGTTCCCCCGAAGTTACGATCAACCTTATTCAATTACTGACCTTTTCTTCAGTCAAACCAGTAAGACAGAACAAAAAGGATCAGATCTGAAGGCAGGAACAATAAGGCCTTCAAATCATAAAGTCATATTGGAAAGGATGAAAACTAGAAAAAAGTAGTTAACTTTTTGGAAACACAAATTTTGCCATATGGGTTCCCTGCTGACAAATGAATTGGTATGCTAAGTATCTAGGTTCTCCTGGGATAGATGATCAAATACAAGAAGGACTGGCAGGAGGGGGAGAGCTGAGGGGGTGGCAGCAGGGTGGGGACAGAACTGAGAGACTCTGGAGATGACAAAGGCTAGAGAAAGATTTAACCTTAAATTCAAAATGAAGGGGGAAAAAAGGCAATTTTTCTTCAGGAAAAAAAAACAAAAACTTAAAGCAAAAGAAACCATAGTTTACGATTTAGCTCAAGAGAGACAATATTTTACATAGTCCTGGATTTAACCAAAAGTTGTACTTTTACTCTTTCAGGAGAATGGCAAAGGTATAAAGGCAGCTAAAAGCTTTATCATGATAAGTTAAGAGATAATAGTAAAATGAATAAATTGTCTTCCATCCATTCTTAGTATTTAAAAACACAGAAAAAGCTATGAGAATTAAAAGTAACTGATACTAGGAAGGGGGACCCATGTGGCAGGGAACTGGCATTTCTGTTATGATTCTGTCCTTTACTCAAATTGAAGATTAACGTCAAACACAGTCAACATTTTAATAAAGGTATCACAAAGAGGAATGTGAACTAACTCCCAGACCTTAGTTATAACTTAAATTTTAACATACAATCCCTAATCAGTGGGTGTTTTTTTTTTTTTTCCATTTTATTTCTGATGAAAGTAAAACTAAACAGATAAAACATCCTAGATTTCAACTAGTAAAGTATCGGTTAATTGAATTTTGTTTTATATTAGAATTCTGGAATAAATGAATTCATTACTAAGCCTACAGTAATGGCAGAGTGATGATCTGGGTTTCATGTGTTTATGAATACCAATGCTTAGCTTGTACTGAAGAGCAGAAAATATCTATAAACACCAAGATAAAAATTCTTTCATTAGATGCTCCTATTCCGCATCAACAGGAGGCAGTAAAAAGAACACTTTCTGAGACAACGGAATCCCACAAATCAACAAAAGTCATGTTTTCAAAAAACACTTGGGAACCTAAGAACTAACATCACAAAATGTTACATATTTTTAAAAAGCTTGTTATGAAACAGCCTATTATAGGACACCCATTTTCTTGACAAGAATCCAAAAAAGTACCAGGAAAATATAAACAGCAGTGGGATAATGGGGGACTCTTCTTTGTTGTGAATTTGCCTACAGTGAATACGTATTACTTTTTGGGATGGGGGACAGGGAAGAAGAATCTTACAGAAATCAAACTGGTCACGTGAAGGACAAATCTGGCAAGTCTCAGAATACAAGGAGTAGCAGAAAGATGAAAACAGTGACAGAGAAGATGACATGGAAAGGAGAGAAATGAAATATGAGTAATAAAGAGTTCTCAACAAACCTGGGACAAATGGATCAGAAATGATAATGAAACACATCATAGAACAAAATATTCTTGAGCTGAAAAAGCCGCCAGGTATAAACTTACAGATAAAACCTAGCCATAATTTGAGGATACTTGAATTTCAAGGAAAAAGAGAAACTCTTACTAGCATTTAGGCAGAGAAAACACATACAAGGGAACAAAATACTGGAATGGCCTCAGACTTCCCTGTAATCCTCAATACTAAGCAAAGGTCAGTGGAACAGTATTTATAACATTGGGAGGAGACCGTTAGTGACCCGAGAAGTCTACATACCTAAGTGTGACAGTACAGAAATGATCAGGTATGCTGGAGCTAAGGTAAAGTAAGTTTTGTGTTAGTCTTCCTGAAAAGACTCCGAGTGAAGCACTCCCACTGTGAGATAAATTTAAATTAAAAACTCACGAACGGGGAAACCGGTGGTATAAAAGGATTATCGACAGTAATTTGACACAGAGAATTACATATGAGTAACTGCAAAATTCATGCCAAATAAAAATTTTATTTGAAAAGACAAATGGCTAAAGGAAAAAAAAAATAACCATGAATGTATAAATTTGATTAAATAAAAAAGTTGACAGGAGAAAGGGGACTAGAGAGAGGGAGAAAGGAGACAAGTGAGGGTATGTTAAACTCGTAAGTTACTACTTTGTTCTGAATTTTGACAACATATTTTAAATATGCATTATGTGTTTTTCAAAAATTGCAAAAGTCGTATGTGCTACTTTACCTGGAAGAAAAAAAAAATGACATCCCAACAAAAACCTCATCCACCAAGTATCCCCATTACTGTGATGTGAACATCAGGAACATTCCTTGGCCATAAGCTGTAATAAGCTATTACGAACAACCTACGTACATGGTTATTAAACGGACTCACAGGAAAGACCGCACAATCTTATACTTTATCCCATGAATGTACGTAACATACATACCTGCACACTGGCTGTTACCACTGAAGACCCTGAGGCAGAGGATGGTCTATGTGGAGTAGACGACGGTTTAGTAGCACCCTGTGTTCCACTTCCTGTTCCCCCAGAGAGACTAGTCCTATTCGCTCCGCTTGAGTTTAGGCTGCTACCTCTGCTGGCAGGTACATTCACTGCAATCCCACTCAAGCTGTTCTTCCCGACAGTTCCAGCGGATGAGGAATTTGTGAGCTTTGAAGGGGCCTGAAGATTTTTTGTGGATGGAAGGCCTGAAGTGCGATTAGAGGGCAGCAAATTCAAGGTGGGCGACTGTCTGCTGAGGTTTATCCCACTGGGTTGTTTATGGACTGGGTTGTTACTGCTGGAGTGGCTACTCTGGGCTACTAGTGCATTTGGACTGGAAGAGCTTGGGGGTACAGGAGGCTTGGGAGTGGGGTTGGACTTAGAAATAAGTTTCGTTGATACTGAAGGCTTAGCTGACAGAGAGGGCTTGGGTGAGGCGGAAGGCTTAGGTGAGGGCAAGGGTTTAGGAGATGTGGCAGGTTTTGGAGATGCGGCAAGTTTGGGGGATGCAGCCATTGAGAAGGGAGACTTGAAACCCTGCGTGGACATCTGTGACACCATAGCCTTGGCTAAATAGTTACTGGAGGTAGTGGTGCTGGGTACTGTCCTAGAAACCAGGGGGTGGGACCCTTGAGAACCATTTCCAGGTGAGGGAGTAGATAAGGGAAGGCGGTACATAAGTGGCTTATCCGAAGTCTTAATAAGCGGGGATGAACAGGCAAGTTGGGGATTATTACTTAACTTCACCACTGGGTTGGTCTGTGATTTACTAATGGTTGCTTGTAATGGAGACACATAGTTTTGCTGGACAGCTGAATGCTGGTGCACCTTTGTTACTTGTGTTAACGAAGAAGCATCCTGGGCCTCTGGTGTCCCCAGAGCGTGAGAGGAGGCAGCAACTTGGGCTTGGGAAGAGGACACGTGGGTCTGGGAAGAGGAAGAAGCATGAATCTGACTCGACCTCTGTAGTCCTTGTTGAAGCAGCCTGGCTGGCAAAGGTTCCAAGGAAACTTTAGGGTTCTGAATTGAAGAACCAGCAATAAGGCCTGAAGAGATGCCAGTATGAGCTAAATCCTGGGGTTTCTTTGGTACTGGCCCTGTATGACCAGCAATAAGACTTGATGAATGTGCAGTCTGAGGAGAATCTAGTTTTTTAGGAGCAGCCAGCGGCAACTTACTCATGATACTTGCTAATTTTTCTTCTCTCAGTCCTGGACGAGGTTTTGCAGTTGGCATGCTTATCCTTGAGCCAGCTGGAGGGCCTTTGTTCCCATTGTTGATAACAGCTAAAGCTTCAGAAACAAGATCCAGTGCAGGTGGATGGAAAGAAAGGTCTTCATCTAGTGAGTCATCAAGGCAGATCGTCTCCTGGGCTGGTGTGGAGCTAGAGCTGGTGGAGGCCACGGCAGATGTGCTAGAGCTCGTTGAGGGACCACCAACTGAAGCCACCAACGATGCAGTTTTCTGGTCCTTTTTTGGACTACACTCCTAGCATAAACAGCATTATATTGGAACAAATTAAATGATTAATAAATAATTACTAAGTATTAGTTTTTTTGATTTTTTTTTAAAGGACTAAGAACTTCTCACAATGATTAAAATTCTATTGGAAATCTTTAGACTGAAAAAACCAAAACAGTTCTCAGGATAGAGCTCTTGACTGAACCGTTCAGAAGCCAAAGCATCTGATACAGTGCACACAGCTGCCATACCTTAGTAAGCTCTTCTAAGAGAACTTGACACCAAGCCAAAGGAATATTCGTATACTAGTTGCATTATTGGCGAAACTCTCCCTCACCCCACCCCACCTGCATCAGATCTTCAGATACTATTCCAAATCCATCTGTTCATGGACTATTCTCTTTTTATTCTTCTTGTACCTAGGAGATATTCTGCCTTTATTCTAAGACTCTGCCCTTCTTCTCTAGTATGCTTTGCTACAATACTGACCCTCACTTTCTGCTCCCTTGTGTATCTGCCGCTGTATGCCCTGTCCTAGAGCCACTCATAGCCAGTACATAGAGAAGTGGTACATAAACTGGGATTCAATCCAAGCATACTCAAATTAAGTCTTCTATTCATTATGGTCATTTGTAATTTATTCAACATATATTTACTGAATGTTTACTATGAGCAAGGCACTATACACAAGAAAACAAGGTTATGGGAATTAAAATTCTGAATACCTAAGAGAATTTTTTTTTTCCCAAAAAAAAATAAGTTTCTTAAAATTCAAGGAAGAGAAAAGAGAATTAGAGCACAATTTAAAATATTCCAAGAGCAAAAGAATTAAAAAGTAACTGTTTCGGAGTGCCTGGGACTAATGTATTAGTTGGTTGGGCTTCCGACTCTTGGTTTCGGCTCAGGTCATGATCTCAGGGTCCTGAGATCAGGCCTGCGTGAGTCTCCGAGCTCAAAGTGGAGCTCTCCCTCCCCCCACCCCCTTGTGCTCTGTCTCTCTCTAATAAAGAAAATCTAAAAAAAAAAAAAAAAAAGCTGTTTCCCTTAAAAGGGAAATATAAAGTATTCGACTCATGTCATTTTTAAGATTTTTTTTTTAAGATTTTATTTATTTATTTCTGAGAGAGAGAGAGCACGAGTGGAGGGGAGCGGCAGGCAGAGGGAGAGGTGGAAGCAGGCTCCCCACCGAGCAAGGAGCCCGATGCAGGACTCGATCCCAGGACCCTGGAATCATGACCCGAGCCGAAGGCAGATGCCCAACTAACTGAGCCACCCAGGCGTCCCATGTCATTTTTAAGATTAAGAAGAAATAAAACTATTACATAAAAAGCACTTCAAAGTTTCTTTGATTAGTCTCTTAAAAACAAACCCAAATAAACCTAAACCCAGTCTTAAATTACACATTAATTTATACAATCACAGCACTTACCTTAACCATAGTGGGGAAAGAATGGAGAGGAAGTGTCTTTACCATCACCTTCTAAGGTATTACAGTAAAGAAGCTGGTAAGAAGGCTGTTAAACTCTAACTTCCTCAGCAATTTTTCTAAGCTGCTAGTCTAAAAGCCCTGATTGAAAACTCCACTGCCTCTCAGAATTCTGTAGTGTAACTGCACTAAGGTCAAAATTATCTGTTAAGGGGCGCCTGGGTGGCTCAGTTGGTTAAGCAACTGCCTTCGGCTCAGGTCATGATCCTGGAGTCCCAGGATCGAGTCCCGCATCAGGCTCCCTGCTCAGCAGGGGGTCTGCTTCTCTCTCTGACCCTCCTCCCTCTCATGCTCTCTCTCAATAAATAAATAAAAATCTTAAAAAAAAAAAATTGTCTGTTAAGATGAATGGGTAATACATATGAGACACGTCTGCCTGACAGGCCATCCATTCAAATATGATTAGTGAAAATACCTTTTTTATTAAAAAAGTATACAAACTGAGGGTGGGGGAATGTATTGGAATCATAATGGTAGCATTACCAATATAAAACTTTTTTAAAGGAACTTTTTATTTTTTTTAAAGAATATACTGGTTTCATTTTTATTTACTATCTATTTATTTATTTTAAGTTCTGGGCCCAATGTGCAGCTTGAGCTCACAACCCTGAAATCAAGAATCATATGCTCTTCTGACTGAGCCAGCCAGGTGCCCCTGAATTAATTTTTTCTTCTAGAATAATGTTAAATCCACCCACCAGGGTACTATATAAATTTATACTAGCAGAGATAAATTGTCCAGGGTATATATTTGAGTCTAAAAAGCAGGTTATCCCATTTATAAAATGTTAATTCAGTCTGAATAAATGAATAGCTATTTGGATGGATCAAAGGAGGGGTGGCAAGGACAGAGCTCCAGAAGTGTACTAGAAAGGAAGAGCTTTTTCTCCTGGATACTTTTACTTTGCTCCTTCTTACTTTTTTGTATTTGCATTTTCTACTGTACTTCCTTATATTACCTTTATAACTAAAACAGGTATTTGAGGGGTGGTAGGGTAGGAAAAACACAAATCAGCAATATAGTTTTTCCATTTGGGGAAAAGGAAACAGTAATTTAATCACAAAGACAAACAAAAGAGGCAATTCCCCTATACCATCCCTGTCATTATTAGAATTCTGATAATCATATGTTTGAATAGATGTATCAAAATTTAACCAACACTTTATGGAGAGCATTAGGAGTTTAAAAATACAGTGTCAAAGCAAAGCATGAACTCAACAGATGTGATGAAATACTGGTTCAATATTATTTGGATTAGAAGACAAATGAGGTAGGTAAGAAAAAGAAGACTATTTACTCTGTATTCAAAGAGCCTCTAATACTAAAAGTTAAGAAGGCCAGAGAGTAACAAATATTGACCTTCTGGCCATAATCTCATAAGCCAAGAAACTCATCTATTCAAAGAGATGAAGGCTATGGGGAAAGTCTAAAACCTAAAGGGTGTGGGCTTTCTTTACAATTTTACTTTCAAATGATTACAATTTTCACTTCTATAGATTATACGTGATTCTTTTTCAACTCT
Source organism: Leptonychotes weddellii (assembly GCF_054177405.1). NCBI lineage: Eukaryota > Metazoa > Chordata > Mammalia > Carnivora > Phocidae > Leptonychotes > Leptonychotes weddellii. Next base: position 12,953,837 of record NC_138380.1, read on the forward strand.
GCTTTGTCTATTTTGGTATTTTTTTATCCCTTCTTCTCCTTCTTTACATATTAAACAAGTTAAATTCCTTTATGTTCTAAACCCAATAAATCCATCACTTGCCCTTCTCAGGGATCTAATTCTGTTGGATGTTTCTGCTGACTCTCACTCATAGTAACTTACTTCCTTATGTATTCTGTGTCTTCACATTTTAAGCTCATGTTTGACACGGTATATATGTGGTAAGCCTTTGGGGCCTGGGATGAAACTGCATTTTTCCAGAGAGAATTTGATTTGCCATTTGCCTTGGGTTAATAACTAATCTAATATCCCTTTAAGTTATTTTCAAAGCTTGAGGACTTCCCAGGTCTTGTAGGCAGTGTAAATTAAACTCCTAAACCAGGGAAAATTCTCAGGAAGGACTTCCTTCCCCTAATCTAGAACTCAGGCCAAGACACCCAAGTTCCTTAATCTTTCTGCTGGTGAGTGGATTTCTTTTCTAGTCCTTTCTTTTACTAAACATGTTACCCTTTGAAAGTCCCAGGTTTACACAGAGTTTCAGTCTAATTCCTAACCTATATAAGGCGAAGATACCCCTATCTGCTGTGGTCTGAGAAGAAATTTAAAAATAAACCATAAAGTGATGGATGAAAATCAGCAAATGCTCCTAAAGGCAACCAAAGTTTCAATGACAGATTAACACGCTGGCAGCTTCTTCTTTGTTTTGGGACTTAGGGATTTCTATTATGTATTTGCAATCTCAACTATGCTTTTAAAGGATATTTGTTATATTTTACAGAACGCTTCTAACTTTTATTAGGTTAAATCTTACAATTTAATTCTCTGAAATACAATGGTTCTAGGATTTTTACAAAATTTAAAAATACCCTTCTTAAAGATACAGTACCTATCCACCTATGCCAAATACATATATCCTTTGCATCTTAAGAATGTATTTCAGCATTCCCCAATTATGACTAATTAAAGATTTGGTTCAATACTTACCTTCACTTTGGGTTTAGGTGCAGGAATCACCTTTTTCTTTGCCCTAAGACAAAAGATAAAAAAGGAGGCCATTTCAGTAGCAGTTAGGTCACCATTAGGAAATTATAATATTGTCATTACATGGGTAAGTAACTTCTTATGCTATTTGGAAAACTCTATGAAGGAAGGAACTATATATAAGTGCTCAGTTTATATGTGAATATACAGTAACATTTCCTCCAATTTCAATCAACTGGAAAAAAGGCCAAACCATTAGCAAAATATCAATAGTAGATAAAGGTTTTTTAAAAATTAAATGTAAATACTCAAAATTAAAAAAAAACCAAAACCTCAAGATAGGGTAACAAAGCTGCCTAAGGAGACTCACTTCAAAGAACTGGTAAGAATTTATAATTATTTATAGGAAAACAGAGCTTCAAGAAACTTTCAGCTCAAATTAAACCACAATTTGAGGAGAACCATTGTCAAGATATTGTAAATGAGAGATCATTTTAAAAACAAAACAAATCTTTGTTTTTAGAGAAAATTATTTTAATACAAAAATTCAAATAAAAAATGTCAAAATGACGGGGGAAAAAAGGCAAGAAAAATACTATGTAACCTGAAACCTGTGGGAACCAGTATGAAAAAGTTTGAAGAAAATCTTATGGGTTCCATAATAAGAGAAAGTACTCCATGTCTGTTGAATAATTAAAGGATTAACAAGCTAAAATACCTCACACTAAGTATTTCTACTTCACTAAGTTGAAATGTCATCCATTAAATTAACAAATATCTTGATTAAAATTGTCAGTCTACGACTTCATTAAGGCAACAGTAATTTTCAAAGTTTTCTTGATAAAGACCATTGGGGCAAAAGATGTCCAGGCCCACGTATCCCATAGATTTCCACTTTCTGATACAAAACACAAGCTAGTCATAGTGATAAAGCTACTAAAAAAAAAAAAAACCTGGGGAAAAGGATCTCTGTAAACATCTGCTTTAGGTTTAAAGGAATTACTCATACCTGAATTGTAACACATATGTGATTTGATAACTATGGGGAAATTAAAGGCCAGAAATATTATTGATACCAGTACCTCTGTATCCCCTGCCCCAGGGTAACTAAACCACCAGCAATAAACAAGAATAGCAAAAACTGACAACCACAACCAACTCAATACAAATCTAACAGTATGCTAACAAAGTGTCCTTCCTAACAGTTGTAAAAATTTCCATTATAATTGTATAAAGAGACAGAATTTTGTAAGGTTACCCAGTTGTTAACCAGACCTCTTAGAATATTGAATTAGAGTGATCCATAAATTCTCAGTAACTTGCTAATTTAATATTTTATTAACTATTACTACACGTCTAAGCTACAGAGCAATAGCCCTAAGTTGTAGGTAAAAATAAAATTCTTGAAGTCAACCAGTATTCACCCAAAAATATAACCACAAAACCCCCAGCTTTTTACTACTTCCTATCAGGTTAAATGATTTTTTTTTAAAAAAGCAGTAACAAAATGGGAGATTGTTTAAATGCATGTTTAAGGGGTGCCTGGGTGGCTCAGTCGTTAAGCGTCTGCCTTCGGCTCAGGTCATGATTCCAGGTCCTGGGATCGAGCCCCGCATCGGGCTCCCTGCTCGGCGGGAAGGCTGCTTCTCCCTCTCCCACTCCCCCTGCTGTATTCCCTCTCTCGCTATGTCTCTCTCTGTCAAATAAATAAATAAAATCTTTAAAAAAAAATAAATAAATAAATAAATAAATAAATGTATGTTTAAGTACTACTTCAACTAGCATTTAAGAAATAGCACTTGTTTACTAAAGCACGTAAGGTGAGCAAAAATAAATGAAGAAATCTGGAGTCTGTTTTACTCACGGAGCAGAAGTAAGATGATTATGTACACTCCGGCTTTCCTTAAAAAGCATTCTGCAAAAGTTAAAAAGACATGATCATTTTTGTGTAACAGATAATGATAGCCACTTTCTCGTTTTAGTTACATAGTTTTCAACAGTCTATTACTTGTTCATTTATCAAATGAAAGTTATAATGGCACAGAGTAAATTCAATAATCTATTTTATGGGGAGTTTTATAGCACATTTATTTAAATCTTTTAACAGATCAACAGATTTTTTTTTATTTAAGACGGAACGCTTTAAGATGACAGAGATAGCCAAGTCTATTAATTTTAACATTCTTAACTCTTTAAACTTTAAATTGGGCTACTCTTAATTTTTGAGATACCACTCTACATTGACTATTTTCAACAGAACCTAAGGTTGGGATCACTTTTTCTACACTCTCCATTTTGTATTCAGTTCCTTATCTTCACGATACCCATGTGAAGTTCCCCCCCCCAAAGTTCATAACCATCTTCTCCTCCTCCCATTTCTCTATTAGCAAATTCAGGTGCAAAAAAGAAAAAGTGGTTGGCAAAAAAAAAAAAAAAAAAAAAAAATTACCCTTTATGTGTATCTCTGTATCTCCATGTCCATGTGACTAATTGTTTTGTCTTTTAAGTGCTTGAAGTTTTCAAGGCAAAGATCATCTGAGATGACTAGGTATTAGCAAAATGAATGTCATATGTGTGTATGTGTATATATACATGTATCTTTAATAATAGCAATAATAAGAAAGTAAAGTAAAATCTAGGATGTCATATTTCTTACCTTGCCTGCATCCAGCCCTTAGGCCACAATGGTTTCACCTCTGTCTCCATAAAGGATTTAAGATAATCCTCAGCGGACTGGCTTTTATTTGGCTCTAACTCATAGCATCCCAATTTGATCTCAACAAGGTTACATAACAAAGTTCTAAACAGATTAAAAATATATATTTATATATAAATCTGACTGCAAATTGTGGAAAATTAAGCTTGAAACAGATTTTTTTAAAAGCACATAAATCTGACAGCAATAATAAAGAATATTATCTCAAGAATTCAGAAGATGACACGAAGATAAACTTTCCAACATACATCACTCATTGAACTACAGCCAAATCCCCAATATGAAACAATTTCCTTTGATACCTTTCATCTAGGCACCAAAGATTGAAAGGGATAGTCCTGCAGCCAAACCCTCTACTTGGGGTACAGAAATATTGGTAAAAAAGATGACTGATTACACAAGTATATGGAGTACTTCATCTTCTGAAACCAGTATGACTTACTTATTAGAAGATTAGCTTATAGGGCGCCTGGGTGGCTCAGTTGGTTAAGCCACTGCCTTCGGCTCGGGTCATGATCCTGGAGTCCCGGGATCGAGTCCCGCATCGGGCTCCCTGCTCGGCGGGGAGTCTGCTTCTCCCTCTGACCCTCCCCCCTCTCATGTGCTTTCTCTCTCTCATTCTCTCTCTCTCAAATAAATCTTTAAAAAAAAAAAAGAAGATTAGCTTATAAAAAGTAGGATATGAAAATAAAAGTGAGAGCACTCTAAGAATATCAGGATGAAGTCAATCTTCCTTTGAATTTTTCCTACACACTAATCTTTGGTTGCTTCCAATCTACTCTTCCATTTACTATATATTCTTTTTATTAGAAACCTTAGTTCTCCATTATCTATTTGGTTAAAAGTGAAGGCTTCGGTTCAATTTTACCTGATGGTGTCATTCCAGTGGAATTTCTTTCTTGGTCCTATGACACGTTTCCCTGGTTTCTCATCATCATCTTCCTCGGATCCATTTTTTTCTCGTTCTTCATCTGTTTGTAACCTAAAAATGAAAAAGATTTTATGAAGCAGTTTTATTTTTTAAAGGTTTCATTTACTTATTTGTCAGAGAGTGAGATAGAGAGCACAAGCAGGGGAGAGGCAGGAGAGGGAGAAGCAGGCTTCCCGCTGAGCAAAGAGCCTGATGCGGGACTCGATCCCAGGACCCTGGGATCACGACCCGAGCCGAAGGCAGACACTCAACCGATTGAGCCACCCAGGCGTCCCATGAAGCAGAGTTTTAACCCAGCAGTGCCTATGATATGCTCCAGAGACACCTGTTAAAATGCTTAACTGAATGTTAACTCAAAAGGGAAAGTAAATGGGGAATCTATCTTTATACATAATACTTTGAAATGCATTATAAAGTGGTTTGGTAAATAAGGTCTTCAAACTGTAACATAAGGCCATGAATACTTACCTTTCGGTTCAGAAAATATTTGTGTCCAACTTCAGCCAGTCAAATTGGCTGACATGTGAAATGTCTGACCAGTACCACAGCTCTTGCTAGGATCACACCCACACACTGGATCAAGAGACCTTTTGCTTCTGACACCAAAGCAACTGAATAGGGAGTGTTGTGTCATTTAGAAAATACTCCATTATACCATTTCAGTGGTATATGTGGATTTCCACTTGGTGAGAACGTCTACACAAGACCAATCCTTAGGAGCTAAAAATACTTCTCAAATGCAAAAGCCGGTCCAAAGAGAAGAGGTACATACTTGGCACACTTAGCTTGACTACGAGCTTGGCAGTCCTCCTGGTATTTAAATAGCTGTTCAGGCATCACGTTGCTAACAGCCAGTTTCAGTTTCTGCAGAGGTTCTCTTAAACGATCATCCTGAGGAAAAAATATACTACAAGTTTTTTAAAACACATTTACAAAAATTAAAGCAGATCCACAAAAGACACTGATTAGGGATTTGAAATGTAAACATATTTTTTTAATGTAAACATATTTAAATGCAGACACTTCTTCTACCACACTGACTTTTCATAATGCATACTGGATATAAAATTAGGATGACCATACTTTGCAGGCAATCAATGAGAATCCCAGTTTTTGCTTGTTACCCCAGCATAATTAATAGTGTTCCTTACACTTTTTTCTTAAAAATTTTTTGAGTTTAGTTGACACACAATGTATTCCTTTACATTCTTAAAAATGTCCCAGCCAATAAATTATATGGACACTTTAAGATTAAATAAAACAAAATCTACATTGTGCAGACTACTGCTGGTTGATACCCATTATGGTGGGGAACCAGTACCATAAGAGAAGATATTGCTTTGCAACACTGGAACATAGGATTTGGTCTGGGTGACTACCAACAGGATGTTGACATCCTGTTCTGTCATTTATTGTTCCTAATTGTGACTTATGCTGCAAGCAAAAATGCAAGGTCAAGGCCAAAGAGAAAGAGGAAACTGGAAGACTCTTGCTATTTTCATACATACCAATTAATAAATATTATTGCACATATGACAGTGTCTGCTATAAAAACTCCATTAAAAGAAATGTGAACATCCAGTATCATGGTTCCTAGGTGATCACTTCGTAATTACGTAGCTGAGACTATCTGTCTGGGAACAACCCAAATATCCATCAACAGTAAAATGAATGAACTGGGATATATTTATAGCATGGAACACCATACACACTGTACGGCAAATGTACTCCAAAAATGGAGTTCACCACATGTAAAGACATAGATAAATCTGAGGTGCATAATGTTCAGTGTAAAAAAGCAAGCTGCAAAGTATGGAGACAGTATGACTCCATTTATATGAAGCTCAAAAATATGCAAAATCAAACAGTATAATATTTAGGGATTACAAGTACACATGATAAAACCAGATAAAGAAAAGCAAGGGCTAAGACAGATGTCTTCTTCTATAGCCAAAAGGGATATTAAATAACTCCAAACATCAAATCTGAAATGTTCCTTAGAAAATATCTTATAATGTATAAAAAGTTGTTCTCTTGCCTCTAGATCCTTTTTTACTGGTACCCATTTCTGTCATGTGATGGTACGGACGTAAGCTCCAACTGTCAGTGTCTGAAGGGGCCAGGCACAGACACAAAATCTGTGACCTCAAGTAATTTCATTTACTTCTCTGCTTTAAACTGACAAAGAATTCTCAATTCAAAAGAATTTTTTTTTTTTTTAAAGAGAGAGAGAGTGGGTGCATCCAAGCATGCAGTGAGTTGGGGAGGGGCAGAGGGAAAGGGAGAGAGAGAATCCTGAGCAGATAGATTCCATGCCCAGCGCAGAGCCTGACAAAGGGCTCAGTCTCACAACCCTGAGATCATGAAATGAGCCAAGACCAAGAGTCAGAACTATTTTATTAACAGTTGTATAACACAATAAATAATTCTATGTCTCTCAGATCACATCACTAGTGGTCCAGGGCACCACATTCATTCCGCCATTAGAGCCATGGGGGGCCTTGGACAGCCATGTTGTGCTATGTGACTCCCAACCTCTGGCCAGAAAAATTTTGGTTGACTCAAGATAGTATAATCAGATTTTCTGACCCAAGAACTTGGATTGGGATGAGAGGACTGAGTCAGTCTGTGTGTGTGGCTTTTCTGTGATATAAAACCTTGAGAATACAGCAATCGTATTTTCAGATGCACATAAAAGGATAAAAATGAGACACGGGGATATGGGTAGAGAGAAACAAGAGTTAATCCAAATTATCAGTTCCCTTAATTCCATGAAATACCTTTATTGATAGAAAAAAATGTTCTTTTTTGTCTTAAACTATTTAAGTTCTTTCCCATTACTTGCAAGTTATAAATATTTTAAAAATATATAATCAAATAAATCATAAAGGGAAGAGTAATCAGGACAGTGAAGGTACTAAAAACCATTTTACATGAAGTGAAGAAGGGGACATAATACAAGCTTTCAAAAACATGAAAGCTGTGAAGGTGACAAATGATTAGATTTATGAATGGACTCAAAGGTAGAATTAGGACCAATGGGGTGGAAAGCACCTGAATTTGTCCCAGTGCATGGAAGAATTTTCTGATATTACAATGAAATATGTTTCTGACCACAGGAAGCATTCAAACTTGGACAATTACTTATGGGATGGTAGCGGAGGAGAATCTAGCAAAACATGGATGATTACACCAAAAAATCTCTAAGTTTACATGTAACCCTGTGATTCTTTCCACTGGTTTGTATAATGTGGGTGTGAACATATCTGCATAGATCCATTTCAGTAATAAAAAAACTGAGTTATAAATCTGTCAGATATTTGTTGAGGGCAAAGTTGTGTCAGCTGTGGAACTGAAGTTAATTTACCAGTCCAAGAATCTATGCCTTAGAAAACATTCTCATCTAGATTTATTAATTGTTGAAAAGTAAGTTTTTTTCAAGCGATCCAATGTGCCTTTGGTAACTCCTACAGTTATTCAATACATACAATAAGACTATAAAGCAACTAATATGCCAAAGCCCCAAACAGAAACCAGTTTCTTTAAAGGCCATAAAACCTCAGATACGGATAGGATTTTCCTTCTCTCACCTGGACGTTGAGATGTAACTTCTTTAGACGTTTTACCAGTGTTTCTTTATTACATGGCACAAAAGCTTCAAGATGGGAGTAGACACCACTACGAATGCCAGGGCCTAGTTCCTGTAGCTGTAACTCAATGCTGAACAAAAACAACAAATAAATAGTACAGAATTTCTTTCAGGTACCGATACAAGCAAGGAGGCAAAGGCAGTGCAGTGACTCTTCTTTCGTTTTATCTTTGCATGATTTCCTAGACAGTATTTTTCAAGGAGAAAATAGAGAGAGAATTTATATAACCATAAATAAACTGGTGAATAATTTTTTGAAGAACAGGGGCAAAGTCTACATTTTTGGATAAAACATAGGAACTCTACTAAAAGCTCATTTCCTCAAAGAGATATTCATATCCTCTCTCCCCTATTGCAACTGCTAAGCTAGAGAGTGACACAGTTTCGATGAATTTAGAATATTTTTTCCTTACAGGTGTTTGAAAAAATTGCAGATTTGGAAGAGGTGAAGCCCTTCTGGCTACAGATACAGACTGTTTTTCATCCATCTTTGTCTCCATATTGTGCCTGCACTGCACAAACTAGATATTTAATAGTCTGTTCAATTTATTCCAATTCTTCAGTTCCTGTTTCCGTTTGTAAATTAGTTTTTTTAGACCAAAAATAAGTTGTTAAATGGGTATTTAACTTAACAGTTATTTAAAAAAAAAAAAGGAAAAGAGTTTTAACAGCCGCCATATTCTCAGCCAGACAAGTCTACTAATAAATAATTGAGGTTTCTTCCAAGATGGAAGACACTGTACCTGGCAAGTGCTATTGTAGAAAGATAGGAACAGATGTTAATTTGAAGGCCAAGACCAAACTGGGGCTCTTGGCAACAAACTACGTCCAAATCATCACATTCTCTTACAGAAGAAGGGGCAGATAGATTTAATAAATAATTTTCACAAATAGAAGATGAATCCAAAGATTCAATTAACAGCTTTTGGGGAAGAAAAGAAGCCCTCCCATATCAAATATGTCCCTCACCTACAAGATACACTGTAATTTCAGAAACAATGAAATGTGGAAAACTATGCTCTTAGCACTGGCAATAAAAATTCTTGGTATTAGAGAAGTCAAACACATATACAAATGGAAAAATGCTTAGAATCCATAAGAACCAGAAGGTCAAATGCAGAGGATCATAAGGGAAACAATTACTACTGTCATGAGTTCTGTGTATAAACATTTGGTTAAGTAACATTATGTGTGGATCTTAATTAAAAGTCTAGACTCTGGGTAGGGGGCTTTCTAGGCTTACCCCGTTATTAAAGATTAGTTGCAGCTGAAAATAAAACAGAAACTCCAAGTAGTAAGAGAAGTAAGAACAGAGTGACTCAGTGACATAAAAATCAGTGGTTTCCAAAGAGGGGGGGAAACTCAAAAGCACAAAGAGCTGACTCCCTGCTCCTAAGCCAATCAGAGAAACGTTTTAACCCTAAAGGTTACGGATTGTATCAGTCTATCACAAACATAAACAAATTCCTACCTGAGAACAGTATAATTTAAGCACCCATCCCTCACACATTTAATTTTTTTTTTTTCCCTAAGAATTCCAATCTTCTAAGGTCTAAGAAGTACCTAAAACACACAGTAATGAAAAGTTTGAATTTCAGTTATTTTCACATTTCAGGGAAATAAAGTTTCCCCTAAAGCAACAAACTTTCCCTGAGCCTGCCTCCTTCTACCCACCAGGTTCTTTTGCTTCTTTAAGGGAAGTCTATCTGCAAAGCAGATATCCATGCATGAAAGTTATGATGGATGGGTCTCAAACCTCTGATAATAGATTATGAACGTGCGATCACTACAGGCTCTAAATGGATAAAAATATACTGGGACCATCTGCTGATAATGCATTAGAGGACAAACACTGGACTTTGTAAATAAATAAGCTTGAAACCCACTATTATATCCATATATATATATTTATTTATTTATTTATTTATTTAAGATTTTTATTTATTTATTTGACAGAGAGATAGTGAGAGCAGGAACACAAGCAGAGGGAGTGGGAGAGGGAGAAGCAGGCTTCCCACCAAGCAGGGAGCCCTATGCGGGATCACGATCTGAGCCGAAGGCAGACTGCCCAACAACTAAGCCACCCAGGTGCCCCTATATCCCTATCTTTACAAGGGCTCTCATTTGCCTCTGAGGAAGCCTCCAAGAAACGCAACATAGGAATCCCTAGCTGAAGCAATGGTCAACTTTATAAACAGGATTCTTCTGGCTCAGGAATACTTAGTCTTACCTGCATTTTCACACAGAATTTTAGAAACAGTCATTTCCCCATAGTTGATATAGGACTTATTTTCCTATCCCATCAACTCCCTCTTTTTATATTTATTTTTTTAAAGTTAAGCTCTACACCCAATGTGCGGCTTGAACTCATGACCCCGAGATCAAGAGTCACATGCTCTACCAACTGAGCTACCCAGGCACCCTTCTCCCTCTTTTTAAAAAACAGAATATTGGCGGGGGGGGGGGGGCGCCTGGGTGGCTCAGTCGTTAAGCGTCTGCCTTCAGCCCAGGGATCAAGCCCCGCATCAGGCTCGCCGCTCCGTGGGAAGCCTGCTTCTCCCTCTCCCATTCACCCTGCTTGTGTTCCCTCTCTTGCTGTCTCTCTCTCTGTTAAATAAATAAAATCTTAAAAAAAAAAAACAATATAGGGGCATCTGGGTGGCTCAGTTGATTGTCTGCCTTCAGCACAGGTCATGATCCCGGGGATCCTGGGCTAGAGCCCCAAGTCAGGCTCCCTGCTCAGTGGGGAGTCTGCTTCTCCCTCTCCCTTTGCCCCTCCCCCCCACTCATGCCCTGTCTCTCAAATAAATATATAAAATCTTAATAAAAACCCAGAATATATATCTCATTCAATCAGTTTGAAAACACTAGTAAAAGAAAAGCTGACTAACTCCAAGTGAATTCTGGAATCTACTTAATTTCCTGAATTCTTCCTCAAGTATTCCAAATATCTTACCAATACTGTCCACATAACAGAACCACTGAAAGCTACAAACTGAAGAAAGACTTAGGGAGCAGTAACCCAAACACAAAATCCAAAATAGTTCTTACTTTACAGCAAGAATTCAAAAGCCTGTTGATGTGTCGACTGATAACACATGAGAGGGATGTAAATCCCTCCTGCCCCTGAACAACTTTAGAGCAACTGCTGAACACAACTCAGGCTGGACTGGGATCACAGGCAAAGAGTATCAAGATTTTGTTAGCAATGTATGCTTGAGGTAAAGGGGCAAATAGGTGAAGAGATCAAGCTGGCAAGCTGTATATCTGCTGATCCAAGTCAAATTCAATTAAGCAAAAAGAGAAAGGTTCCCTATTCCAACAAACTCACCCCTCTTTCTGCCCAGAGTAAGGAAGCAGTGGTGAAGCAGAGCCAATGCACCTGGACAATTTCATAGGAATTTACTACCCAAAATAATTACGTACCATGTGCCCTTAGAAGATCGATTCAGTCCAGAGAACCAAGGGATGTTTGTTTAGGGAAGTAGAAACAGACGCCAGGGGCATAAATAAGTGATTAAAATGGAGAACATTAAACTCTGAATACTACGGTTTTATAGAACTGGAAGCACACTGTGTGAAATAAAAAAAAAAAACAGGCTCCAACTAGAGGATTTAAGATAGACACAGGGAGGCTTAAGGGAAGTCTGGTGGGGGGGGGATACCTAGCTGGCTCAGTTGGAGAAGCATGCAACTCATATCTCAGGGCCATGAGTCCAAGCCTCACATTGGGCATGGAGCCTACTTTTAAATAAATAAATAAATAAATAAATAAAATTTAAAATTAAAAACATTTTTTAAAGGCGGGGAGGGGCAACTGGCCAGCTCAGTCAGTAGAGCACGTGACTCTTGATTTCAGGGTCATGAGTTCGACCCCCATGCTGGGTGTAGAGATTACTAAAAAAAAAAAAAGAAGAAGAAGAAGAAAGAGAGAAGCCTGTTAATGGAATGCTGATATTCTGCTTATCTGAGATGTTATGTCCCAAGGAAGGTCCTTTCTTTCTCTCAGGGGAGAAAAAGTCCGTCCCTCTTACAGAAGAGTAAAATAAAAAAGCACTGTGTCAGTCATAGGAAAAGGACCTGATCCAGTAAACTTAGGGCTCTCGAGTAGAAAGAAAAAGCAGCCAGTCAGATTCCTGATTAGGGAATCTGGGACAGCTCCGATGAGTAATGGTTACACTGTTTATTGAATCTGGGGTGTAAAAGGAGCTGGTGCAGGCAGGAAGCATTCGCCTCACTTCCAGGCAGACAGAATCAATCTGAAAATCCCTGGCTAAAATAAAGAAGAACATGAACAAGAAATTCATCTGTCACCATACCAGTAGCACACCAGGTTATGTGTTTCATGGGTCCATGGGGGACAAAAAAGATTTTTTAAGTACTCCGGAGAAAGAGAGATTGCACTTAATTAAAATAGTTATCAAGGGGGAGGGGAAAAACAAAAAAAGAAAATAGTTATCAAAGCAAACCAGTCCATCATCCTTTGTATCTTATGAGAAACTACCTCCAATATATATTTAAAAGACAGGACTCACACACAGTATTGGAAACACTGCTTGTGGATGTGAGGGTGATCTGGCTGCGACATCTGTCACCCCATTGATCGCCAGAGTTGATTCGGCTGATCTGGCTGGCTAGGTGGGTGTCCCCTTCCTCCCTCACCGCTCCATGTGCGTCCCGCCCGAAGCTGCGCGATCGGTCGAAGAGGATGACCTTCCCCGATAGAGGAGGACCGTTCTTCGGTCAAGGGTATATGAGTAGCTGCGCTCCCCTGCTAGAACCTCCAAACAAGCTCTCAAGGAAACACTGCTTGTTTCTTTGTATATAATACTACTGAACCACCAAAAGCAGGCACACATTATTTTCATGTGAGAGGAGTAAAATCTGCTGCTTTCTCCAGGATTGCTTTTTTTCACCCAGTTCTGCTTGCAGCCAATTATACACTCCACTTCTAAAACCAATGGTCAAAATTTATAAGCCAATAGGTTTACAAGGGCAGCTTACTGGACCACAGTCTTAGAAGCTGCAGCTTCCTTAGTATCACACTCCAGCTAACAGTAAAAACTGTCACTAATTTAAATACAATCTGTATCCTGTATCTCAGCCTTCAGCTTCCCCTTCCCATTTTTCCTTTTGTCTTCTCCACACTGCCTCTCTCCTACCTCACAACCAGAATTTCTTCATTAAACCATACTTTCCATTTGGCTATAAATGTTTGTATGAATTATAATTAACCTTGCTAGATACCAATGGAATTATTTTTTCCAAGTCTGAATGAAAGTAGAAGGAAAATTATACCAAATTTAATATGAATACTCAGAGCTGTTCCAGAAAGACATTTTCATATAAAATGACAAAAAAAAAATACATTTAAATCTAAAATAATATCAACCTGTAAAGTTGTAACCAACTATATGTTTAAATGAATTCTTAAAGTTTAAATAACTTCTTAGGTTTTTTAATTAAAGAAGAAAATTACTTACTCCAGAAGAATATTATTCATATCCTGTGTAAAGAACTTTTTCCTTCCTTCTTCATCAAAAAGTTTGGCAGCCTAGAGAAACATAAGATTGTCAATATGGCTCTCTTTCTTTCTTTCTTTTTTTTTTTTTAAAGATTTATTTGACAGAGAGAGATAGCGAGAGAAGGAACACAAGCAGGGGGAGTGGGAGAGGGAGAAGCAGGCTTCCCGCAGCGCAGGGAGCCCGATGTGGGGCTCGATCCCAGAACCCCGGGATCATGACCTGAGCCGAAGGCAGACGCTTAACAACTGAGCCACCCAGGCACCCCTCTTTCTGTTTTTTTTAAAGATGTTATTTATTTGACGGAGAGAACGCGCGCGCGTGCACACACACACAAGCAGGGGGAGAGGCAGGCAGACGGAAAGGGAGAAGCAGGCTCCCCACTGAGCAGAGAGCCCGCCATGGGGCTCATCCCAACACCCTGGGACCATGACCTGAGCCGAAGGCAGACGCTTAATGACTGAGCCACCCAGGGGTCCTGTCAATATGCTTTCAATAAACACATTGTTTCCATATCTATTTACTAAAGAATAAGCTTCTTGAGGGTGGGGCTACTGTGATTTACATTACTTTGTATCCTCCATAACCAGCTTAGCCCCTGGCATGAGTAGGCAATTACAGAGTGTTGAAACAAATTTAGCATATATACCATTGTTTCCTATTATCTCTGTATTTAATTTTTCTTAATCCTGCTAAATTAACAAAATTATACGTACGAGACTTTTTAGTGCTTTGTGTATCTTGTGGACTTTGACTATCCATGGGTTTATTAATTATTGCTGTGATCTCCAAGATAAGCGGATATCTCACTTTCTATCGACAGTGTCTACAAAGTATCTGTCTGATATTCTATATGTTATACTCATTACCATGTTTAATCCTCATAACAGCCAATGACATTGGTATGACAGCCCCCACTATACAAACAAGGAAGCTTAAATCTGTCAGAGGTTACATGACATGCTCCCACTACTACTAATAAGTGGTGGATTCAGGACTCAGACCACAAGCTTTCTGACTTCAACTGCGCAACACTGCCACCCTGTACCAAGATACCTGCTTACTGCAGCCAGCCTAGGTTCCACCTAATTACTAACAACAAAAAAAACGTAGGCGAGGTTATTAACAAGCGATAAGCAAAAATTCATGCAATGAGCTTAATTTCATCATTATGTTTGTCACCTCGACCAGGTGACCAGAAATCAAGTATACCAGCACACCCTACCATAAGCAAAATTTACTGGGAAAATCACAAACAATGTAGTTGCAGTCCATGAGATATAAAACATCAAGAAGACTGATCTAATCATCTGAGCAAGCCATATGCTGACTCTGTCAATCCACCAAGTTATTTGACAACTGTACATGCAATAAATAGAAGAAAATTGCTAAGATGGGCCTCAGTACTTCTCAGAAAGAATGAAACTGGGTATGTGCAGGGGGTGGAAATATATGAAAGGCATAAGGAAAACTAAACTTCAAGAAATGAATCAAAAAAAGTCAAGAGGTTGAACAGTGGAAGAATATTGCAAAGGAAGAAAAGAGTCACAAGAAGCAATTCCTTATCACACAGACATGAGCATTTAAGCCAAGGATGACTTCTTACCTCCCAAAGAAAAAATACCATCTCATATTTCAAAAGAAAACATATAGCGAAGTCATAGATACCAGTAAGTGAAATCAAACTTCTCACTGATGATTTCCTACTAAGGAGTTAGGGAGCGCCTGTATTAAACCTGGCAGGGCTATTACAGAGAGAGAGAGAGAGAACAGTTTTTGGTATATAAGATATGACAAAGATTTTACAAGATGGAATACACTCATTACTAACCAATTTTATTAAGTGAAACTGAATGGCACATAACACAGCAGACAGAGTGCCTACTATGGAGCTCCATGGTCCTGCCTTTAAATGCTGACTTTGAATCATGGCTCAGCCATTTAAAAATTACATGGCCTTGGGCAAATCACTTAACCTGTTGAACCTTAGTTTCCTCATCTATTAAATGGACGAATACTACCTACCTCACTTGATTGTTGGAGGATTAGACTACACAGTAGGTAAAGTACACTAAACCCAATCAGGGTGCTGTCTCCTGATTGGTAAATGCTATGTGAGACACAGCAGCACTGTACTAAATACAGAGTACAGGTTTCTGCTAAATAAACAAGAGCTATTATTTTTATTTTATTTTTTTAAAGATTTTATTTATTCATTTGAGAGAGAGAGACAGAGAGAGCACAAGCAGGGGAAGAGGCAGAGGGAGAGGGAGAGGAAGGCTCCCTGTTGAGCTGGGAGTCCGACATGGGGCGCGATCCCAGGACCTGGAGATCGTGAACTGAGCCAAAGGCAAAGGCTTAACCATCTGAACCACCCAGGCACCCCAAGAGCTATTATTATTAATAATACCTTGCAAATCAGGGCGCCTGGGTGGCTCAGTTGGTTAAGTGACTGCCTTCGGCTCAGGTCATGATCCTGGAGTCCCAAGATCAAGTTCCGAATCAGGCTCCCTGCTGAGCAGGGAGTTTGCTTCTCCCTCTGCCTCCCCCCTCTCATGTGCGCTCTCTCTCTCTCTCATTCTCTCTCTCTCAAATAAGTAAATCTTAAAAAAAAAAAGTATCTTGCAAAATGTGGGTCACATCACTAACACGTTTTAAAACCTAGAAGAAACTAAAGGTTTTAGGGATAGGCAACATGGGATAGCAAAAGGCACATACATACTTTGGAGTCAGGTGAACCCTTGTGGCTAAATTCTGGCTCCACCACTTACTAGTTGCATGGACCTGACCAAGCTATTTAACCTACCTCAAGTTTCTTAACCATAAAAAGGAAATAATACCTGTATTTCCTACACAGAGTAGCTGAGAAGATTAAATAAAAAACCTACTTATTACTGAGACTACAGATTGTATACTTTTCAAAAAATAAGCACAGAAAATAGCAAAAGAATGAAAACAAAAGAGATGAGTAAGAGAACGGATAAAAAAGAAACTGACAAAGATCAACTATATAATTATAACAACTGTAAAAAGATAAAATCATTTGTTAAAAGAGAAAAGACTCAGATGAGGTCAATAAAGAAATTACATGCTGTCTGTAAGAAAAAGAGCTAAAGGGACGCCTGGGTGGCTCAGCCATTAAGCGTTTGCCTTTGGCTCAGGTCATGATCCCAGGGTCCTGGGATCGAGCCCCACATCGGGCTCCCTGCTCGGCGGGAAGCCTGCTTCTCCCTCTCCCACTCCCCCTGCTTGTGTGCCCTCTCTCGCTGTGTCTCTCTCTGTCAAATAAATTTAAAAAAAAAAAAGCTAAAATAAAGAAAATCAAAGAGGTTGAAGGTAAATGATGAGAAAAGCTATATGTAAAAATAAAGAGACAGGAGACAGTAAGTCAGACAAAACTGAATTCAAGGTAAAAGGCAGTAATAGCACAAAAAGTCACCTTCAAATGATAATCATCACAAAGATCAAGACTTTTATAGGTCAAACAACACATCATGATAATGCAAAAACGATGGTAAACACAATTTATAACCTAAGAAATACTGGCAATGAGATATTTTAACAGACTTTGCTAAGTTCTGGACTAATGAAGTACATTAAAATAAGTAAAAATACAGGGGAACTAAAATTAAGTCACTTCAGAAGAAATGCTAAAGAATAAAAAACAGAATTGCTAAACCAAATCTGTGGGCCAGTTACCAGAAAAATTAAATAAATCTAAATATTCCTGTAATCAGATATTTAAATTTTAGGAAAAGTTATGAGAAATAAATATAAAGATGATTAGTAAATTTTAAAATGTGACTTAAGTTGGGTTACTATAATCCCAGGAGAAAGAAGCAAGGTGAATAGTCCATACATTACCACCTCATTAATTATTTTTTATAATACTATACCATTTGCAAATGCATGGATTAAGATCTAGAAAAATAAATAATTTAATAGTGGTTCTCTGCTGGGAGTGGGGAATGTCAGATTATGGGGGATCTTTCCCTACGTATGATAATACATTTTGTATTGTGCATTTCACTTTTGTAGTCAGGAAAAAAATTAGGACTAAAATATGGTGTGGGTTCAAATAAACACATTAAAGTAATCGGGCACCTAGGTGGCTCAGTTGGTTAAGTGACTGCCTTCAGCTCAAGTCATGATCCTGGAGTCCCAGGATCGAGTCCCACATCCAGCTCCCTGCTCAGCTGGGAGTCTGCTTCTCCCTCTGACCCTCCCCCCTCTCATGCTCTCTCTCTCTCAAATAAATCTTTAAAAAAATAAAATAATCAAAATAATCAGAAAGGGCATTTTAAGCTAGGTTTGGCGAGGGGGGAGGGGCAGAGGGAAAGGGAAAAGCAGACTCCCTGCTGAGCAGGGAGCCTGACCTGGGGCTGGATCCCAGGACCCTGAGATCATGACCTGAGCCAAAGGTAGATGCTTAACCACTGAGCCACCCAGGCGCCCACTGGCATGTTATTTTAAGTCAAAATACTATCTCCCTGAGATTAAATGGGTAAGTGTGATGACATTTATCTGGATTTGCAGCTAGTTAAACAAAGATTATGAAGCCAAGTCAATCTAGAGAGGTATCTAATGTGATGTGCTAAAGCTCAGCTCTCAAGTTTGTCCTAATAGGAACACAGTGCATGCTTACTAAATGTGATTAGCTGGAAAGGATTAGCTGGAAAAATCAATTATAAAAGAACTAGATGTCAATATAGTTTGGACCAAGTTCAGGTATACTTTTGAAATGTTACTATTTGCTCCTATCTTCCCTCTATTGTCTTTACACGACTTTTTTTTTTACAATAAAAATTGTATTTATGAAACCTATGCTGAAAAATACTTATAAGATGAGGGGCACCTGGGTGGCTCAGTCGTTTAAGTGTCCGACTCCATTTCAGCTCAGGTCATGATCCCAAGGTATTGGGATCAAGACCCACTTCAGGCTCCGCATTCAGTGGGGAATCTGCTTGAGGATTCTCTCCCTCTTCCTCTGCCCCTTCCGCCTCATGCTCGCTTGTGTAAGCATCCTCTCACTCTTTCTAAAATAAATAAATCTTTTTTTTTTTAAAGTATTTTACTCTTTTTTTTTTTTTTAAAGATTTTATTTATTTATTTATTTGACAGAGAGAGAGACAGCGAGAGAGGGAACACAAGCAGGGGGAGTGGGAGAGAGAGAAGCAGGCTCCCCGCTGAGCAGGGAGCCCGATGCGGGGCTCGATCCCAGGACTCTGGGATCATGACCTGAGCCGAAGGCAGACGCTTAACGACTAAGCCACCCAGGCGCCCCTAAAATAAATAAATCTTTAAAAAATGTATAAGATGAAATAAAATAATAAAATGATCACCCATATGATGCTATAACTATAGTTATACATATTTCTACTTAAAATCAAAGGCCTATGTGTACAGCCAATGCCTAAAAGGAAATATAGAAAATTATAAGTTCTTTATATGGGTGCTGGAATTATGGGTTATTATTTTTGTCTTACAAAAAGCATTTATTGTTAAGTTCATGTAGCAAATAAGAAACAAGGGGATTATTACACTTACTACACGGAGGTCTTCAATGCGTTTTTCAAGAAGGACAGGTAGACCCTCTGGGAGTGTAGGCACTACCTTGGGCATAACCTGAGAGGCATAGGTTGGCTGGGTGGTGTTTCCATTCTCTCCCCCTGACTCAGAGAGGGGGCTACCATCAGAAGCAGCATCCAGTAATCTGTCAAAGTCGAAATCATCTAGCATCTCTAGGGCATTTTCAGCTTCCTGAAACAGTTCATGTTCATTTGTGCCAACAAAAATGGGGAGGTCTGGATCAGCACTGTTCAGATTTAAGTCCGGGACATCATTTCCCAATGCTACAGCAGTGGAGGGGGGTTTATTCAGAGAGGAGGTCGTTAAGTTCACTGGGACTTTGGGGTTAGGCTCCTTCTTCAATGCATCCTTCTCTTTCTGAAATTTTCGTATCATGGCAGCTAGAGAAAGAGAATCTTTATAACGTTTCTTCTTTTTTTCAGACTTGTGGGAATTCAGAGCCACAACTCTGTGAAGAAAAAAGTCATCCATTAGGCTATGTACGATTTTAACGTTTAAAGCCTCATGTAAATAAGCAGACACAGATCATCAAAACAATCATCTGATAGGTGGGAGAGCAAATTTCTTATTAATTATCATTTTATCACAGCATCTTCCTCATCATCTGGACTGTCACTGAGGAAAGGTCGACAGGTAAATGGCCATCAGAGTGAAGAAAATGAATAGACTAAAGTTAACAGAAAGAAACAAAACTGAATGTAGCTCAGGTTTATGAGAATATATGAAGTTAAACTTACTACTCCTTTTGGAATGTTCACATTCTTAAGCACTTCTTTAAAGTGGTCACCTAAGAAATTAACCTAGTAAAGAAATACACTTTCGCTGAAAACAGAGTTGCTTACAACCAGAGCTCACACAAGTACAACTTTAAGCTGGTACTCCAGGTGGGGTTTGTTTGTTTAAAGATTTTAGTCATTTGACAAGGAGCACAAGCAGGGGGACCGGGGCGGGGGCGGGGGGGGAGAGGGAGAGAGAGAAGCAGGCTCCCCGCCGAGCAAGGAGCCCGATGTGGGGCTTGATCCCAGGACCGTGGGATCATGACCTGAGCCAAAGGCAGATGCTTAACAACCGAGCCACCCAGGCGCTCCAACTCCAGGTGGTTTGTGCTACAAACTGCCAAAGAAATGCAAAATCTTTCTAGACCCTATTCTATCTGCTGCTACCTTCTGATCATTTTCACTTTCCATTCTGGGAACAGCCATGTGAGGCAATCATATATGGGTAATTTTCTATGACAATGTTCTCCCTACAGAAACCATGGGGAAAAGATGGTTTCAGTTTATCACTTTCTCTAGACACCTTTTCTACATTCTATGGCTTATATTCTTCTATGCACACTACAGAATCAAAAAAGATGATTTGTACCTTCAAGGGAAGCCCATGTTTCATTTATTGTTATATACTCCAAACCACAACAATACCTGGTATACAACAAGTACTTAATAAATATTTGCTGCATGAATAAGCTATGAATTTGAGAAAATGACAAATTCAATAAAAGGCATTATAGACTTTGTTCCCAAAGAAGTTTACTTGTAAATAATAAATGCATTAGTAATATATGTTTTTCCTTAATTACTTAATGACTCCAGGGTCACTAAAATCTCATGCTTACAGGATGATAAATACCTCCCTATATCCTTTTGAATACTGATAACCCAAAAAATTCAGATGCACCTCCCCTGGTAAGGAGGGGAAGAAAATCAAGCCTCTCATAGTTTCTGTCCCTTCGTTCTCCAAAAAAAGTCATGGAGAAGCAAGAACAACTGGTAATTTTATGAATGCATGGTACAAACATTTTATTCTTATAACTTTTTTGAGAAATTCTACTTGATTTTTAGAGACAATATCATTACCTAAAGTTACAAGTGTGAAGTTACACTGTACAAGTTACAAGTGTGAAGCAGAGCTAAATAACTGGCTTTTTAAATAGTAAAACAACTATAAATTGTTCACACAAAGACTACTGCCAATCCTCAATCTCCAGGCATCTAATTAGCTTAGTTCTAGCACAAAAAGTTTAAAACATTTGTTCAAGGTTTATACCATCTTTTCAAGCTGGTTCTTGTTGGCAAAAAGTTGTAATGAGCAAAATACTTAATGAACTAATATGTAAATCTGATCTAAAACATCATGAGTCTCTAAAATGATAAAGCCTTCTACTTATCAATCAATCAATACGATATTAATTAATTAATTAAAATCTAAGATGACACTGAATACTGGGTGTCATGAGAGGTCAGATTGCTGTCAGATATGGCCCAGAGATATGGGCATGAACATGGCCATAGTAAACTGGAACTTCCAGATTTTACATATGTTTTTTTTTTTTTAAGATTTTATTTATTTATTTGACTGAGAGAGACACAGTGAAAGAAGGAACACAAGCAGGGGGAGTGGGAGAGGGAGAAGCAGGCTTCCCGCTGAGCAGAGAGCCCGATGCGGGGCTCGATCCCAGAACCCTGGGATCATGACCTGAGCTGAGGGCAGATGCCTAACGACTGAGCCACCCAGGCGCTCCGGAACTTCCAGATTATAAACAATGGAAGATAGAAGGGACACCATTAGAAACCGTCCAGGAGAAGCTGACTGCACACGGGCTAGGGATCCATGGGGCGCAATGGAGCTTGGAGATACACGGGTGCCTTTGCAAACAATGTTTCCTCTGTTGGTGCATTGTTAAAAGGATTCAAATGGGGATTTACTGCATTTGTGGTAGCTGTAGGGGCTGAATATTACCTGGAGTTCAAGAATAAAGGTAAGAAGCATGACTGAAGATAATACCTGGAAATATCTTAAAGGCTTAACTCTCTTATAAAAATAAGATTTCTTCAATGTAGCCTACTCGTCTGTGTGTTTTTCCCTTACAGAATACTAGTAAAATTTAATAAAGTATATATGTGCAGAAAAAAAAAAACTAAGATGACAAAGCTTTCTATTTACTAATAACTTATACTTAATATATTATTAAAATATAAGTTAACAGTCATTTATAAATAGAGTATTAAATTAGACCCAGCTAAGCTGAATGAATTAATGCTAAATATATCTTTCTAAAAGGGCAGCTAGTCATGCTGTAACCTTATAATGTTTAATTTTACGTACCCCAATTGTTTGGGTACTTTTTTCCTTGGCTTCTTCTCCTTTTCCCCTTCCTCTTTCCGCTTCCGCTTCTTCATTTCAATATCATCTTCTTTTATTTTGGGAATCTGCAAATGATAGAAGATGTATCACTTATCTGAGTATCAATGGGTTACTCTTTGATGTTATCAATCTACCATCCAGGGCAGTGTTTTCTCTCAAAGTTCAGTGTACATTAGGAGTGCTTGTTATAAATGCAGATTCTTGGAGTTTACGAACACTGCCTGGTTTTTTTTTTTTTAAATAAATAGGATAATATCATTTTTTTAAAGATTTTATTTATTTATTTGAGAGAGAATGAGACAGATAGCAAGAGAGGGAAGAGGGTCAGAGGGAGAAGCAGACCCCCCGCTGAGCAGGGAGCCCGATGTGGGACTCGATCCCGGGACTCCAGCATCATGACCCGAGCCGAAGGCAGTCGCTTAACCAACTGAGCCACCCAGGCGCCCCACTGCCTGGTTTTTAACAAACATTTTGGTGATTCTGGTACAAGTAAGTCCTTGGATCACACTTGAAGAAACACTTAACTAAGGACACTTTGTATGTTTCCTAAAACAATATATACATTCCATAGAATTAGCTTTATAAATTACATCTTAGGAAAGGTAATGGCTTTTAATCATTTCTATACCAAGTCTGAAGGCAGACGCTTAACAACTGAGCCACCCAGGTGCCCCTATTTCTATACCAAGTCTTAACTTATCCTAGAAACTTACCCTTAACCCCCAAACAGTAGATTATTAGACCACATATGGAGAGAGAAGTTTTAAAAGAAAATACAATTCTACTATGATGTATCAATTTCCCCTTATCTACATAATTTTACCTTAGAGCATGTAAATAACTATAGATTCATTAAACAATGTTAGCATTTTACTTTTCCTTACATTCACAGGTTAATTTAAAAAGTACACCCTATTAATTGAACACTCATTACTATTGCAATGCTGGATAAACTTACTTTGGGCGGCTTGTGCTTTTGGTTGTCTGTAGTATCTTCTTCTTCAGTATCTGAAGCTTGGCGAAACTGCAGAGTGCCAGTGTTGATGTAAAAGCCTCCATATTTTGTTGTTAGAGAAGCAGGAACTAACTCGTCATACTATATTTTAAAAAAAAAGGTTTTAGACATAGGCTATTATTAATTCTATAAACATCTCAAAGAAATTCAATCACTATGTCAGCATCTTTCTTAAATCCTAACTACAAAGCTGAATGCAATGAGGATGTTTGTGGAATAAATTTAGAAAAAGTTAATACCTGGGATAAAAATGAGCCTGGATTACTCAGTATTTATAAAGAACGGAAATTCTGGAATAACAACGCAAATTCTATCTATTATCTGCTGAGAAAAATTTAAAGATCACTACTACTATTCTTAATGATAAAGGATTCTTTTTTTTTTAAATAAATCTTTATGTATTTTTTAAGTGATCTCTACACCCAACATCGGGCTCAAACTCACAACCTAAAGATTAAGAGTCACATGCTCTACCAGCTGAGCCAGCCAGGCACCCCAAGAACAAATGATTCTGATGAGAAATTGAAACAAGTTAAAACAGATGACTAAATGTCCAGGCAAAGAATAAATTTCATTTCCTATCATATCAGTATATAATTTTACTCATAAGGAGATTATAAAGAATAACAAAGTTATTTCTTCTGTCTTAGCTCTAAGCTTCTAGGTGAAAAAAAAAAATATTTTTTTTAAGATTTTATCTATATGACAGAGATAGCAAGAGCAGGAACACAAGCAGGGGGAGTGGGAGAGGGAGAAGCAGGCTTCCCGCGGAGCAGGGAGCCCGATGCAGGGCTCGATCCCAGGATCCTGGGACCATGACCTGAGCCAAAGGCAGACGCTTAACGACTGAGCCACCCAGGCACCCAAGGTGAAAATTTTTAAAACAAAAATAGCATGTGTGTTTAAAAAGGAAGCAGAAAAAAACTGCCCAGTTCAGTAAGCATACACTGTAATGAGACAGGTACTTTGCTTGGAGCAAGAGATGCAAATTATCTAAACTAGACTGACGGTCAGACCTAAAATACCACTTAAGATGATGTCCTCTAAGCTTGGATTTTAAAGTTTATCACTTCTCACCTGATGAAAATGGACAAAAAGCAAACTTTAAATGAAGGTCAACCTTCACCAAATGATGGAGTCCATAGTGGTTGAGAAAAAAGGAACTACTTATCTAACAGAGCTAGATACCTGCTACCGGAGGTCCCCAGAACTCTACTTACAGGTTCTTCATATTTTACATTTTTAAGAAAGTTAGATTTTTAAGGAGAATCCTTTGCCATGGACAAGGAATACAGAGAATGTACTAGTTACTGTAAGAATATTAAGGCTAAGTACAAAAATTTTGCTTTTAACCTGTATCCTTTTCAATTAAATGGTTGACTAGAAAAAGAAAGAATTTCCAGCTTAATCATATTGAATCAAAAAGTAATGAAGTGGGGGGGAGAAAAGGAATGAATTGCTTCACATGATGGGCTATTATAAAGACCTATGGGTAAAACCTTCAGAAAGGGTCCAGTACTATCTGTAAGCAAAGGAGTGATGTGAAGAGTAGAGAATTAAAAGTGAAATGACTTTGTAGTAATTATTTTTGGAAATGTGCAATTGTGACAAACACATCTGTACTTTTCCCTTACACTGCTTTATAATTTACAATGCTTCTTCATATAAATTATTTCACTTGGTCCTCCTGATACCTTTGAGGCAAAAAAGACAAGTTTTATTCCCATTTTGTAAGTGAAAACCAAATTTAGAGGTTAAGAACCTTGTCAGAATAATTTTTTAAGCTTCTGGTAGAGGCTCTGGCTGTATTTCAAACTATCCACTACACCAAGCAGCTTCTCCGACAGGAAACAAGTTCATCACTACATTATAGGGCAACATGGGTATATTCAACATCTGTATGCGGCAGTATTTTACTAAGCTTTCCCTATCGGAACACTCCTCAGGAGAACAAGCTCTTTATGCATATTTAATTCAGCCTTTTAAGTACAATGTGTTAAGAGGCAATGGAGCACTGAACTTGAAAACCAGAAGACCTGGATTTAGATCCTTTCAATGACTGGCAATTGTGACCCAGAGGAAATCATTTAACATCAATACTTTGGGGTTGTGTAACAATGACAACATCTAGTGAAATTTAAAAGAAACAACCTAAATAAAAGTGTTACTCATGCCTGGTATTATAATTTATTAATAATAAAGAAAAACATTTTCTTTTAGTCTTTACAAAATTTGGCAGTATCAGTGAGACTAAAAATAATCTTCAAAAGCATTTATTTTCAGGTATTTATAGTAATAAGTAGTACATGATTCTGACAATTAAATAGAACCAGATTATTTTCACTCTCTATCAAATAATTACAAACAGTGAAAGCTTACTGGTAATACAATCAATGAAAAGAACAGAAAATCATCTGGTTGGATTATAATTGTCTTATGTCTGAATTATCTCATAAAAAGAACCCAATAATCTATTAAAGATAATGACACAAAATTATTTGGCAAGTCAATAAACAAGATGTATTCTAATTCAATTTCCTCTTACAAAGCAGGAACCTACCTTGTCCTCTAAATGTCAGCAACTAATTCTAAAATTTCTATACAACAACTTATACCTACAAAATTTGTCCTTATTTATTAAAGCAGTAGCTTTCAAATTTTCTTCACCACCACCCAAGTGGAAAATACATTACACATCAAAACCCAGTGCATGCACACACACATATACACATTAAAAAAAACATAATCTACTATGATTTGCTATGGTAGCTCCTATTCTATTCTACTTCATTTTCATTAAAAATGTTGGCCACACTCTCTAAATTGATATATAATCCAATTATGGGTTGCAAAAGTCAGTCTGAAAACACTTTATTCAAATATTTTGACTGTAGCAGAGAAAACTGGGTAATGCTACAAGATTTCCTTAGAAATCTTTAGAAACCGAGTCAAGTCTAGAATCTAGGAATTTTGACTTGTGTTTCATATCAAGGTCAAGACTCTTAAAAACATTCTATCCCTTAACCTACAAAAAGGTTTGTCAACCTTTCT
>NC_138380.1:12980534-13035667 GCF_054177405.1 Leptonychotes weddellii
TTTTTTTTTAAAGATTTTATTTATTTATTTGAGACAGAGAGAATGAGAGACAGAGAGCATGAGAGGGAGGAGGGTCAGAGGGAGAAGCAGACTCCCCGCCGAGCAGGGGGAGCCCGATGCGGGACTCGATCCCGGGACTCCAGGATCATGACCTGAGCCGAAGGCAGTCGCCCAACCAACTGAGCCACCCAGGCGCCCGGTTTGTCAACCTTTCTGGTAAAACAAGAAGACTTCTCTACTCCAAAGGGCATTGTCAGTATTTTACTCCTATAGACCAGGCTATCTGGTATGGTAAACCAGTTTATGTCAAGACACTAAAATAACTTAGGAGTATCACAGGGTATCCACTATGCCCTGCTGGAAGTTCTACGTATCACTCTCCTACCACTGTATGCCTTGTACTCATCTATAGAAGCCAGGAAAAAAAAATACTGATTTGTGGGTAATACTACAATGCTTACCTTGGTGTCACTTTCTGTATATTCTAAGTAATCACTGTACAATGCAGAGGATACCGTAAGTCCAGGGTTTAGATTACTTTAGTGCACTGAGAAGAATGTAAGAACATGTACCTTTTACCTACTCCCAAACACGATATGCCTTCTTTCACTTGCTATGTGATCAATGGACTGCTACAGTCCTTATGCTTTCCTAAATTCCTCTTCATTTTATAAGAGAAAGAGGACTCCAGGGGAAAAGCTGCAGGGTGTGATCAAAACAGACAGGCAGTAAAGGATGGCATTCAATCACCACCAGTGTAGTAAGGGTTGGCAGCAACAAAAAAACAAAGTACATTTTAAAGATGTCTGCCAGATTAATTTCCACCCAGTAGCTCCAATCTTCAAGTTCATATAGTTCTTATCTACAGGTCAATTGAAAATACACCTGCCCAAGTTTGGAAATATCAATAAAAATTCAAGATGTAAATACCCTTGATCAGTAAATCCCACTGCTAGAAATTTCTCCTATACATATATTTGCACTAATTATCTTACATATTTACTCAAGTACACAAAGATAAATGTACACAGATGCTCAACTGTTTGTAAGCACATAAAAGTGGAAACAATTTAGATGTACATCAACAAAAGATTGGTTAGTAAAAACAAGTACTGAACTATTTTAGTAACTTTATCCTTGACTTCTATCCCAAACAAAGAATTGCTGCTATATTAAAGATACATTACTCACAGCCTCTGAGTTATCAATAAATGGATCTGTCTCATCATAGCCAAAGCCTATATCAATTAAATCTTGTAGCCGATCCTTCCGGTGTTTACGGGGTTTCCCACCCTGCAAAAAACAGATATGTTAGACTGATCTCAGTACTCATGCTGTTTCCATAAACTTAAAAAATACCTGTCAAAAGAATTCCAAGTAATTTCTTTAGATAATCCCGACCTTCAAGAGGTTGAATTTAAGTCCCCCCATACTTTGAATGTTAAATTGTATTTAGGGACTTGCTCTCAAAGAGTAGGGTATGAAAAGGAGGGGACAAAGTAACTTTATTTTTTAAGAAGATTTTATTATTTATTTGAGAGAGAGAAAGAGAGCATGAGCAGGGGGAAGGAGGAGAGAGAGAGGGAGAAGCAGACTCCCCCTGAGCAGGAAGCCCCACAAGGGGCTCGATCCCAGGACCCTGGGATCATGACCTGAGCCGAAGGCAGACGCTTAACTGACGGAGCCACCCAGGCACCCCATTCATGTCATACTTAAAGAAGCCTTTATTATAGTTATAAAGAACTCATTCTATCTTTGGTATAAATGTTACCTGTATACTAAAAGTCATATATAAGCTTGTTATAAGTAGTTTAGGTGAGCAGGACACCTACTAATATTATTGTGGCACTACTAAAACAAGTGTTTAGTTCAGTCTCTAAGACTCATTTTAGATATTCAAATATATTCACTCAAATTTAACTATACTTTCTAAGCATCTTCCTAACACCTCCTGACCCCTGATTGTTTTTTAGCACAGGAGTGGGCCATGAGGAAGAAAATGCTCAGAAAGAGTAAGGAAAACAGTAAGCGGTAAGGATTCTGCCTACCAACAGGCCACCACTGAAACAGAGTAAGTCCAGCAGGAAGCATGGGATGCAAGATGTGAATCTCTTATTCAGTTTCAATTCTCAGTGCGTATCTCTCAATGTAAAGTGATTCTAATGGTGAAAGATGGATAAGTTTTGTGCAACATGGCCCTTAAATAAAAACAAACTGTTCTATCTTATTTCCATGCAAAGAAATGATCTGTTCCAGTGTTTGATGGAAAAAATGGTTATGCTGGACCTGCTGAGAGATGTCACCAACATAATTTGTAAAAGTAATTCTGACTAAATGTTATATTTGTATTACATACAGATGTTAAAAAACCTAACCCCCATAAGCTATGACTTCATTGTATGCTTTTGGGGGGACAAAACACCACTACACCATTACCACCAAGAAAGTCATTATGGTGTGAGATAAAGCAGTGGTTCCCATATTTTAAGCTCTTACAAGTTAGGTAAATTTCAAAAACAATTCTGAAGACCAATACAAGGTGACAACCCTTTTTTTATTTTGCTAAGTAAGGCCATTAAAGACATAATCTCAAAACAACAATCCTTCTCAAGAAATACTAGTTGGCAACCTTAAACATACAGACATATATGTAACATATATACATATACACACATATATACTCAGCATGTGTGTGCTTACATGCAACACACATAATAAGTTGTTCTAATTTTTTCCATTTGCCAGGTCTGCAAACTGGAACCCTTACAGCTAGGTTATAGATCTACCATTAGAATCAGAAGTCAAAAAACAAAACAAAACAAAAAAAACCCCAACAAAGCCCAAAATCAGAAGTTGGGGGACAGAAAGAGGTATTTCTAGGATAGGAGTTATTCTGTTAAGAAAAGTCACATACAAGCAATTAGGTACATGAGTGACTGTTTCACCCAAAAACCAGAGAGATAATGATGTAATGTATGGTGATTTACATAACATTAAAAAAAAAAAAAAACCCAGAGAGAGAGCTCTAAAAAGAATATAAAAACCCAAAGATATATGAAAACTAATATAAAAATATCTTAGTTCATGAAAAAATATAAAAACAAATGAAGAATACTAGTCCTGTCATATAGTAAATATATTTAAAGTTACAGGAGTTAGCAACATTAAAAAAAAAGCCCATATATGATAAACCCACAGCAACATCACCCTAAATGAGGAAAATAGGGAGCTTTTCCCCTATAATTAGGAACAAGACAAGGAAATCCACTCTCACCACTTTTATTCAACATAGTACTGGAAGTCCTAGCCAGAGCAATCAGACAAGAAAAAGGAATAAAAGGCATCCAAACCCGGAAGGGAGAAGTAAAACTTCCACTATTTGTAGATGATCTGATACGATATATAGAAAACCCTAAAGACTCTACCAAAAAACTACTAGAACTGATAAATGAATTCAGTAAGGTCTCAGGAAATAAAATCAATTTACAGAGATCTATTGCATTTTTTTTAAGATTTATTTATTTATTTGAGAGAGAGAGAGAGAGAAAGGGCACAATTGGGGGGAGGGTCAGAGGGAGAGAATCTTCAAGCAGACTCCCCACTGGGCACAGCGTCTAACACGGGGCCTGATCTCATGACCCATGAGATCATAACCTGAGATGAAACCAAGAGTTGGACACTTAACTGACTGAGCCACCCAGGCGCCCCAACTCACTGCATTTCTATACATTAAAAATGAAGTAGCAGAAAGAGAAATTAAGAAAACAATCTCATTTACAACTGCACCAAAAATAATAAAATACCAAGGAATACACTTAACCAAGGAGGTGAAAGACCTGTACTATGAAAACTATAAAATACTGATGAAAGAAATTGAAGATGATACAAATGGAAAGATATGCCATGCTCATGGACTGGAAGAACAAATACTATCAAAATGTCTATACTACCCAAAACAATCTACAGATTTAATGTAAACCCTATCAAAACACCAACAGCATTTTTCACAGAACTATAGCAAACAATCCTAAAATTCGTATGGAACCACAAAAGACCCCAAATAGCCAAAGCAAATTTGAAAAAGAAAAACAAAGCTGGTGGTGTCACAATCCCAGATTTCAAGTTATATTACAAAGCTGTAGTAATCAAAACAGTATGGTACTGGCACAAAAACAGACACATAGACCAATGGAACAGGATAGAAAGCTCAGAAAAAAACCCCTGATTATGTGGTCAATTAATCTTCAACAAAGGAGGCAAGAGTATACAGTGGGAAACAGTCTCTTCAACGAATGGTACTGGGAAAACTGGACAGCAACATGCAAAAGAATGAAGCTGGATCACTTTCTTACACCATATACAAACACTCAAAATGGATTAAAGACCTTAATGTTGAGACCTGAAACCATAAACATACTAGAAGAGAGCACAGGCAATAATCTGACATCAGCCATTGCAGCATTTTTCTAGATCTGTCTCCTGAGGCAAGAAAAACAAAAGCAAAAATAAACTATTGGGACTACATCAAAATGAAAAGCTTCTGCACAGCCAAGGAAACAATCAATAAAACAAAAAGACAACCTATTGAATGGGAGAAGATATTTGCAAATGACATATCCAGTAAGGGGTTAGTATCCAAAATGTATAAAGAACTTACACAACTCGACACCAAAAAAACAATCTGATTGAAAAAAGGGCAGAAGACATGCACAGACGTTTCTCCCATGAAGACCTACAGATGGCCAAAAGACACATGAAAAGATGCTCAACATCACTCATCTTCAGGGAGATGCAAATCAAAATCACAATAAGATATCACTTCACACCTGTCAGAATGGCTAAAATAAAAAACACAAGAAACAAGCATTGGCAAGGGTGCAGAGAAAAAGGAACCCTTGTGCACTGCTGGTAGGAATGCAAACTAGTGCAGCCACTCTGGAAAACAGTATGGAGGTTCCTCAAAATATTAAAAATAAAATTACCATATGGTGCAGTAATTCCACTACTGGGTATTTACCTGGAGAACATGAAGACAGTAATTCAAAAAGATATATGCACCCCTATGTTTACTGCAGCATTACTTACAATAGCCAAATTATGGAAGCAGTCCAAGGGTCCATCAGTAGATGAATGGATAAAGAAGATGTAGTGTATATACACACCAACACACAGAGGAATATTATTTACCCATAAAAAAGCATGAAATCTTGCCATTTGCAAGAACATGGATGGATCTAGACAGTAAAATGTTAAGTGAGGTAAGTCAGTCAGAGAATGACAAATACCATGTGATTTCATGCATATGTGAATTTAAGAAACAATAGAAATGAAGAAAAGGGGAAAAAAAGAGAGACAAACCAAAAAACAGACTTTTAACTACAGAGAACAAACTGATAGTTACCAGAGGAGAGGTTGGGGGGGCGGGGGGAATGAGTGAAACAGGTGAAGGGAATTCAGAGTACACTTATCTTAATGAGCATTGAGTAATATACAGAATTGCTGAATCATTATTTTGTACACCTGAAACTAATATAACACCAGATGTTAACTATACTGGAATTAAAATTTAAAAATTAAATTAAAAATAAAGTATGGGAGTTAAAATCGTTATACTAGGAATACAAAAATAAACATAAATGGACAATGTTCAGAAACTTAACCTAGTATGTAAGAATTGAACACGAGAAAGGCAACATTACAACTCAGTGGAGAGTAATTAATAGATCAAATAAATGGAATTAAAGATACTTCTATCATCTATCAAATTATAAAATTTTTAAATTCTGGCAAAACGGAGAAGAAACAGGACCACTCAAGCACTGCTGGCAACAGTATAGCAGGAAACTCTTTTGGAAAGAAATCTGAAAGAATCTGCCAAGAATTCTGCATACTCCTGAATGTTCTTCTTTTGCTGCTTCTTTATTTTCCAAACTTTCTATGAAGTATTAATGTCATAATGGAAATACACTAAAACAATTTCTAAAACCCTTTACCTATTTGACCTGATAATTCTACATAATTCTTATTTCGAACTACTACTTAGATTCAAGAATATCTGTTAAGAACTTACGCTATATAGAAAGTAATATGCTCAACCAACTGAACCACCCAGGCACCCCGCATTAGCACGTACTCTAAGTGTAACTACCTACATTTCATATTTGACAAATGGGAAAAGCTAAAGCTTGGAAAGGGCAAATAACCTGTCCAAGATCACAGGGAAAGTAACTGAGCCAATCTTGAGCTCATGAGTCCCTGACTTCAAAGTGCCATTCTATTAAAAGTTCTATAAAGGAAGGGTGCTTGGGTGGCTCAGTCGGTTGAGCGTCGGACTCTTGATTTTGGCTCAGGTCATGATCTCAGGGTGGTAGAATCAAGCACCAAGTGGGGCCTCCGCACTCGGCGGGGAGTCTGCTTCAGATTCTCTTTCCCTCTGCCCCTCACCCCCACTCGCACTTGTTCTCTCTCTAAATAAACGAATGTTTTTTTTTTTAAGTTCTGTAAGAGAAGTTACAGAATCTCTGGGGTTATTTTCCCACTTGGAGACATCTTAAACTCAATACCAAAAACTGAAGCAGTGTCTCCACTGTCAGTCACCTCCAAATTAGCTTCTCCCACTTGACATTCCCACTTCATTCATTCTA
Organism: Leptonychotes weddellii; assembly: GCF_054177405.1. Lineage (NCBI taxonomy): Eukaryota > Metazoa > Chordata > Mammalia > Carnivora > Phocidae > Leptonychotes > Leptonychotes weddellii. Next base: position 12,987,179 of record NC_138380.1, read on the forward strand.
TTTTTCTGCCTTAAAACTCCATTGTTAGCTAAAATTAAAAAAGACTGATGATACCACATGTTCACAAGGATGTGGAGCTAGCAAGGTCTCCTACATGGCTGCTGCAAAATGATATAGCCATTCTGAAAAACAGTTTGGCAGTTTCTTGTAAAATTAAACATACGCTTCCCATATGACCTAACAATCCCACTATTGTTATTTAGTAAAGAAAAATGACAACATATGTTCACATAAAGACCTGTATGCTAATGTTCAGAGCACCTATATTCATAGCAGCCAAAAATTAGAAACAACCCAGTGCCCATCATCCAGTGAATGGATAAACTGTGATACACCCATATAAAAGGATTACTACGCAGCAATACAAGGGAAGGAACTGTTGATAACATGCAACACATGGCTGAATTCATGCTAGGGGGCCAGACACAAAAGACTTTAAGATTCCCATTTATAGAAAACTCTAGAAATGGCAAAACAAAAACAAACAAAAAACCTATACTGACAAGAAGTAGATCTGAGATTGCCAGGGACCAGGGCTAAAGGGAGAGGATTATTTGTAGAGAGGTAAAAGGGAACTTTCTGGGAAGATGAAATTGTTCTAAATCATGTTTGTGGTAGTGGTTATACAATTGTGTAAGTCGTCAAAATCCATAAAATTGTACAATTAAAATGAATTAATTATATGTACCTAAATTATCTATCAATAGTGATTTTTAGAACCCCTCGTGATGATTTTACTTCAACTCTCTCTCCACAAACCTTTGTTCATGTGAATATTCACATCTACAATTTCCTTTCCATTCCACCTGCCATTGCTATAATGTCGGCTATTGTTTCTCACTTAAATGTAATGAATGCCTTAATTTATTCTAACCTACCCTGCATAATATCTAGTATTTCTAAAATACCATTTCATATATCATTCCCCTGCTCAAAATGCTTCAGAAGCAACTCAGCTATTATAAAATAAATCAAAAACCTTCAATATGGCATTAATTGCCTACTACAAGTATAGCTGTTATTAACAGTTATGAATCCATAATCTAATACATGCAATAAAATGGCTAATTAAGTAAATGTGAATCAATGATAGTAAACAAAATGGCTAAAGCTTTACTTAACAGTAATAGTATTAATCTTAATAATAATCCTTTTCAAAAAAGGATCTTACAAGTCTAAGATCTTCACCAAGCATCCTATCAATTATAGCATAACAATAATGAAGGTATAAATTACATATACTATGACACATGCATTCAACGTTAACAGCCATTTTAAAGTAATGTGGTAGAGGAATATTTAATAATATAGAAGGCAACAAAAGCAGTTTACCAAATGCTATGTACCGTTCAGGCTATTCATAGAAAAGGTAATATTCACTAAGCATGTGACAGTGTCCAACTTAACGGGTAATTGTGGAGATGACATTAAAATAACAAGATCATGCTTTTTTAATTCTCATACAAACAGTAGGATCTCATTTATGAGAAACACAACATAGCAATATATGCCTATAGATGTATCTAAAATGGCTCAAAGAATTTTAACAAGCAGATGACCACGGGTATTACCAATAGGGAAGGGATATAATTGGAGGCAGTGGTGAAGGAAGATTTTGGCTTAATATGTATCATTTGAATTTTTTTCTTTTGGTAGGAACTGGAAACCTGCTGGACAAATTGTAAAAGAGCTGTAACACTTTGAATTTGTTTTTAATAATAGGAATGTACCCACCTGTTACTTGGATGATTAAAAATAATTTTTTTAAGTGTAAGAGAGCACTCTTGTAAGCACACAATCATTTTTAAAAGCCCTGAAAGGATACACATCCAACTATTAATAGTGGTTACGCCTGGCAGTGGGATTATAGATGATTAGGTGATTTTTATTTTCTTCTGTTTATCTGTATTTATATATTCTTTTACAGGGAACAAAATCTTTGAAATATGAAATGCTTATATAAATACATCTCTAGGAAAAGAAATTCCAACAGTGATGATCTCTGAGAAGGGAACTGGTTAGGTGGGAGTCAGGTTTAGGAGGGAGATTTACTTTACCTCTTATTCCCCTCTTTGTATCTTTTGAATTTTTGTTAAGTACATGTATTACCTATTCAGAATTTTATTTTCTTAGGTCTGGACCACCAAATGTTCAATACCACTGGGTTTTCACTCAGTATACGGTTCTGCTTCCTAGTCCCACCGTGGGGAAATAGCTGTGGACAAGCTGTATTTGACACACTCACGCCTGAGGAGCTCTTTCTTAAATTCCTCCCCAAGAGCCGGGGTTAAATAGTCTTTCCTCTACCTATCAATGGCTTTCTACCAAAGCATTTACTGTCAGGCACATCACAGTTCCTTCCTTCATCACAGAGGCCACTAGAGTATAGTTTTCTGGCCTCGATTTACTTTTTCTCATCTCCTACACTTCCTAGAAACACTTCTCCCTTGGCTTGCCCTTTCTGCCTCACCTCCACTTTTCTATTCTCCACCCTCTAGTTCTCTAGTTCCCCAATTATGCTCAAGTCCAGTGATATGCAAATGGTATAAACTGAAACCAAACATTGGAGAACTGCCAAAAAGACTATTCACAAATATTAAAATTTCACCTAAAGGAACTCAAGATAAATTGGCAAAGGATTATATCACAGTGTCCTCCCCATTAGGCCTGTTTTGAACTGGTCTCTTTTCCAGCAGCCCTAGCATGGAGACTCCCTGCAGTAGAATCAAAGTCTTATTTGATAAATTCCCTGGACCTTTGCAGTTGTTGATGTTTCACGGTTTACACGATAAATGTCTCTGATAAAAACACAAAGTTTATTTCCCAAATTAAAGAAGAAAACCTTGAGTTTTGCTACACCTAAAATGAAGAACCTACTTTAAATCTATTCCCCTAGGGCACTGGTTTACTATGACTCAGAAGAAAATGACTTACTGAATCATTAGTACCTGTTTAACCTGATAATCAGTGTTTCAAGTCAATGCTGTCGGATTACACTATAACACTAACCTGGAAAACAAACAAGGGGCACCTGGGTGCCTCAGTCAGTTGAGCATCCAACTCTTGGTTTTGGTTCAGGTGGTGATTTCTTGGGTCTTGAGATCAAGCCCCCATAGGCCCCGTGCTCATCAGGAGTCTGCTTGAACATTCTCTCCCTCTCCCCACCCACTGCTCTCTCTCTAAAATAAATAAATAAACCTAAGGAAAGGAAAGAAAAGAAAAGGAAGGAAGGAAGGAAAGAAAGAAAGATAGAGAGGGGCGCCTGGGTGGCTCAGTCGGTTAAGTGGCTACCTTCGGCTCAGGTCATGGTTCCGGGGTCCTGGGACCAAGCCCTGCATTGGGCTCCCTGCTTGGCGGGGAGCCTGCTTCTCCCTCTCCCTCTGTCTGCCTCTCTGCCTACTAGTTCTCTCTCTCTCTGTCAAATAAATAAATAAAATCTTAAAAAAAAAAAAAAAGATGTTCTTAGTACAGGACCCCCTCCCCCAGTTGCCTCCAGGTAATAAGAAACCTAACTAATAAGCAACGTTCATTGATCACCTATGGAAGACAGAGGAAGCCTGACAGTGAATGCTAAGACTCCAGTCTTATAACTGAGAAGAAAATATCTCCTGGTCACCAAGCTTCCCTATTTGTCCCAGCCCAGTCACAACCTTATCCTTCTCCACTTCTGTTGATTTTCTTAACCTACTGATAGAAAAGAGGAGAAACTTAAGTCAGTGGAAAGACAACCAAAAGCTGACTTAACAGCACAGATACAGTATAAACAGATTTCTTTCTTTTTTTTTTTTAAAGATTTTATTTATTTATTTGACAGAGAGAGAGACAGCGAGAGGGGGAACACAAGCAGGGGGAGTGGGAGAGGGAGAAGCAGGCTTCCCACCGAGCAAGGAGCCTGATGCGGGGCTTGATCCCAGGACCCTGGGTCATGACCTGAGCCAAAGGTAGACGCTTAACGACTGAGCCACCCAGGCGCCCCTAAACAGATTTCTTTAATCACCGCTTACGATATAGGGCCTTCCTTCCAAATACCCTAAAACTGCTGATTCTCAATTGTTCCTAATGGATTTAAGGAAGCTGAAGAGAATTTAACTAAAAAGGGTCAAGTAACTGAAAGGGCATGTCATGGCAAGTGATTACAACTGGTAACTGCAAAAAAACAAAACAAAACAAAAAACTATTACTAAAGAATTCTTCCTTGCCCTGTATTTAAAAACCCCCCAACCTCAGTTTGTTTTAAAAGGTTATGTTTTTGCTGTATATGTAGTATCATACTATATATAGTAATGTTGTTGACCTATAAAGCTAAATACACTGGTACTTGTGCTTCATAAGTGGAATTTATTTTGTGGTGGTGTTAACAAGTATTTATCCAAACTGTTTTACCCAAAGTCCTACCATGTTGATCTTTATGGACCAGACCTAACACAAGGCCAAAACATATAGAGGAAAACCAGCCAAGGAAGTTCCCAAGGAAGCACTAACCCCTCAGCAAGTGTAGATGATCATCTAATATGAGTAACTAGAGAATTCTTAAACCTCCTAGAAAGAGCGCATAAATGTTTTCTCACATCCACTTGTGTCAGTCCCATATTTGAGGACACTTTTTAAACAAGCCATAATTATTTCAAGTGTAAAAGCATATTTCCTTTGCACTCAACTGAGCAGTATTTACTGTGAAGAAGTCACTCACTGGAAATTACAGTTATGCCAAATATTGCCATTTCCTATTGCAGCATTATTTACAGTAACCAAACTATGGAAGAAACCCAAGTGTCCATCAGTAGATGAATAAATAAGGAAGATATGGTATATATATATATACAATGGAAATTACTTAGTCATAAAAAAAAAGAATGAAATCCTGCCATTTGGGACAAAATGGATGGATCCAGAGGATATAATGCTAAGTGAAATAAGTCAATTAGAGAAAAACAAATGCTATATGATTTCACTCATACGTGGAATTTAAGACACAAAAGAAATGAACAAAGGAAAAAAGAGGCACACCAACAGACTCTTAACCATAAAGGAACAAACTAATGATTACCAGAATTGGGGGGGGTGGGGTGGCTGAAATGGGTGAAGGGGATTAAGAGTACACTTATAATGAGCACTGAGTAAAGTACAGAATTGTTGAATCGCTGTATTGTACACCTGAAACTAATATAACACTGTACGTTAAGTATACTGGAAATTAAATTAAAAGCTTTGCCATTCTTTAAAACATATCAGCACAAAGTCCATTTTAAAAGCCTTATAACAAGAAAATCAAGACTTTTTATAAATATACTTTGTTTTTGATTGAAAACAGTATTAACTCCATTTGAACAACTGCTTTATTTTTTTTCAACTGCTTTATTTAGAAGACTGCTCAGAATTACTCTTATACCATCAAATCTACCTTTATCCTCCCTTTTAAAATAAATATGAAGCTATTAGGGCTCTGAGAGTTTAAAATCACATAGAATTAAGCATTAAATGTGGTATTCAAAGTCTATATGGTAAAGTAAGTGAATTTTAAAGTCATAATGTGATTTCAGAAATGCTAATAAATGCTTGGCAGAATACATGTCTTCCCATTCCATAGGTCATTCAGATTCAAACAGTCTTAGCTGAGCCACTGCTAGGCACTAGATATTGGGCTAAGCACTTTCATTTAGATTACTGAATTTATATCCAATTCCAGAATGACATGATCTTTCAAGATGGCTGGGGTAACAGAGTGAGAAAAATCACTAAAAGAAATCTTCCATCCACCACAGGTTATTCTATGCCCTAGAAGGCTTAGAGAAGAAGTACGAACAGTATTTGCTGATCTATGGTACATCCAGCCTCAGAAAAAGGATACACAATCTAGAAACCATCTAAAAACTGAGCTGGAAATTCAGGATATTCAGGAAAGTAGGATATTTAGCCTAAACATTTAGAGCCTTAAAATTGACAATGAGGAAGGGGCGCCTGGGTGGCTCAGTTGGTTAAGCGACTGCCTTCGGCTCAGGTCATGGTCCCAGGGTCCTGGGATCGAGTCCCGCATCGGGCTCCCTGCTCGGCGGGGAGCCTGCTTCTCCCTCTCCCACTCCCCCTGCTTGTGTTCCCTCTCTCGCTGTGTCTCTCTCTGTCAAATAAATAAATAAAATCTTTAGAAAAAAAAAAAAAAGAACTGCCTGCTACTATTTAAAAAAAAAAATTGACAATGAGGAAAAGAACACAAGTCTCTAAACTGTATCCTGCTTCCTTCCCATAGTGACCAACAAGAAAAACTTGGAGCCTGTAGAGAAGTGTCCAAAGTTGGACTTAGCTCTGTAACAAGATGTACAATAACCAATTTAGTATACTTTAGGCAAAATTAAGTACCGAAGAGTTGTACTGCTCTTTTCCCAAGAAAATATGTAGCAACTGATGCTGAACATGCACCGTCACATTACCTAAAGAGTAACATAAGAGGAGACAAGACACAGGCAATAAAAACAGGACAGGATAGAGGGGAAAAAACAAACTGTTCGACACAGGGTGCTATTTTTAATAATTTTATACTCCCTGTAATTTCTATTACTGCATTTCAACTACCAAGACTGCCTCAATCCTTCTTCCCCAAGCAACTGCTGCAAGAAAAAGGGCACGTCCTAAGCTCCACGGTTCTCCTTCCTTCTCCCACAAGCGGCAGCCTGTTCCACGTCACACACAACTCCTCTCCAGCACGAGCAACAGCTACACATACTCAACACCACAAGAAGCCCAGAAACTTGCCTCCCAGCCTTCCAACAAACCACTCAATTTGTTACTAACATCACTTATAGACCCAGCCACCCCTCAGGGCATCTTATTTGTCCCCATATCTGGAAACACCCAATGCAGTTTAACTTGCTCAGTTCTCTGAAACTTCCCGCAAACGCATTCTCCTCCACGATGGAAACGGCATGCCCTCCCACTTGTACCAACCACGCTGCTCACAGAACAGAAGGGGCAGAATGTAAGTGTAGATGGACTGATGAGTTAAATACATTAGAAAAAAAAATAGTGAAGCAAGTATACCAATGTCTCCAACTAGGGCTTGAGAGCTGGATGTGGCCCAGAGATGTTTTGTTTCGTCCAGCAGGTGTTTTAAGCCAATGTTTAAAAGTAAGAAAAGAAAGAGGAAAATCCAGACTTCAGCCTTCTTTTGAGAAATGTAAAGATCTGGCAACCCTAAGCCCAGGTCCCTGCAAAGTGACAAGGGCTGGCGCTGAGTAGCAGCTGTCCCCTAGTTCAGATAATCCCCCACCTTACTGTCCACCTGGCCTGCTTCACTGGTGGTTCAGTGGGCATCTGGGGGACATCTGACTTTGCTACTCCTGAACTACAGAACACTAAAGGATCTATTAGACAGTAAAGCATAGTCAATAAAGATCTTCAGTGATATGTTTAAGAGTGATCTTTTGTGAGAACACTGGACAAAGTGTCTTCTCCTCATTCAGTTTTGGCCCAATGAGTTTCTTTTTTTTTTTTTTTTTTTAAAGATTTTATTTATTTTTTTTGACAGAGAGAGACACAGTCAGAGAGGGAACACAAGCAGGGGGAGTGGGAGAGGGAGAAGCAGGCTTCCCGCGGAGCAAGGAGCCCGATGCGGGACTCGATCCCGGGATCCCGGGATCATGACCTGAGCCGAAGGCAGACGCCCAACCGACTGAGCCACTCAGGCACCCGGCCCAATGAGTTTCTTAAAGGACTCCAAATAATTTATTGTGGTCTTTAAGAAGACCCTAATAACGAAGAAGAACCTGTAAACAGTGACTGAAAGACTAAAGATAAAGGCCGTTTGGAACAGAATGCCTGAACTAAACTAAAAGATCAAAATCTGTGGGGTAGTCAGTTAATAGAGATTAAAAAAGCCCATACATGTTTATGTTACAAAGAATTTATGACATGTACAGAATAAGACAGAGCAGTTCTCTACAAGAGTGATATGTTTAAATAAACAGTATTTCTTATTTAGATAGCACTTTAAATATTTCCAACATTAAAAATCTATTTTTCCTCTGACGTTGACAAAACACCTGTGCTATAAATATAAAGTTGGCTAAGCAGATCTTGTTTTCCCCTCACAGATAGCAAAGCATAAAAAAGCCAAGGGCCTCTACTAAGGTCACCCAGCTAGTTAATATGGCAAAAACAGGATCAGAATCCAGCTGTGTTAACTCATAATCCTGTGCTCCTTCCACTACAATACATTGTTGCTGCCTCTTATCCACCGGATATCCCACAAAGGCGAGAAAAGCTATTCCAGGGATTACAGAGAAATGTGGTTCCACAAGAGACTGGAAGAATCCATTCAATGACTCTGCACCAAAGTCTCCAAAATTCCTTCCAATTTCAAGGATGGAACTGGCCCTTCTACTCATTTTCAAATCCCCAGAGTCTTTCAATTCCATAGACACTGTTTGGTACTACATTTGTGTGTCATACGTATGTCTTGTCCTCCCAATTGTTTTGAAAGCTCCAGGAGAGAATAACTATCATGCCCCTTTGTATGTCCAATGTAAATGCTCAAATACTTTTTTTACATACAAAACTTAACAAAAAACTGCACCTCTTGTTCTAAGAAACAAAGAGCTAGAAGTAACCTTAAGTGATTTTCAGAAATAATGACAAGAACATCTAAATTATAATATGAAGGAAACAAAAGTAAGAGGAAAAGGTGGCTAGTTTTATGTTTTATAAGCCTCTAAGAATTAAGCCCTCTTTTTATCACTGCCAAAAAAAAAATTTTAAGGGAAATGTAACCTTGGTGTGTTAACATTTTGCAAGATTTTACATACAATATTTAAAACTTTATTTACTTAAAATACAAATAAACATATAATATATGCATAAGTCTAAATAGACATATATAGACATCTGAATTTGCTACCACTGAATACCAAAAAAACCTCAGTTGTTTAGGAGTCATCTTTTGTGACAGCCCAGAGCCTAGAGCTGGATGAAGCGTCTTCTTCCAGGTCACTTTTAGCTGGATGTTTTTCTTACAAGGGTCCAAATAATTTGTTATAATATACATATTTAATACCTATAATACTCATGGCAAATAAAGGCTTCAAGAGGTAGGACATTTTAAATCTCTACTTAGAATGGAAATAAGAGAGCAGCCAAAAGAAAAATCTAGAGAATTACAGCCCATTAATTTGAATTATAACAAGAGCAACATTTTATCCCTGCACAATGACAGTGCCTGGAGATATCCCAGTTATTTGGTGGAACTCAAGTTTACACATCAACCAACTTCTTCAGAACATTGGTTTTTCCATGCCAAGTATGATCCAAGGGCTCCCCAAGATGATTTAATGCTAACTCTGAGGCAGTACATCACATACTGAATCATATTACTTATAGGATCATATGCTAGGAATTTTTCCATTTGCAAAGGACAATTCTAATCCTTAGTTTTAAAACCTATGGAAAAATAAGTACTCCAATGTAGTGCTGGAGGGAATGGAAACTGGTAACTAAGGAACTGGTAATTTGGTAATATATACCCAAACTAAATAAACTAAACAAACACATAAATCTTTTGACCTAAAAATTCCACTTTTAGGAATCTGTCCAACAGATAAACTCACAAATGTGTGAAATGCCATGCTACTAAGTAATTTACTGTAGCACTATTTACAAAAGCAAATTTTTGGAAACAACTTAGATCATCTGGGGACTGGTTAAATAAATTGTGGTATGTCCACACAATGGAACACCATGCAGCCCTAAAAAGAGAGAGAGAGAAGGAGAGAGAGAGAAGAAAGCTCTCTTTGTACTGATATGAAAAAATCTCCCAAGTTAGAGTAACTGGAAAGAAGCAAAGAGCAGAACGGCATCTTCTGCAATGTGTAAAAAGAGATGTGGGGGTGGGGTTAATACATGTGTATACAGAGTTATACATAAACATCTCTAGAAGGACCCCCAAAAGCATTACATGCCTCTAGGAAGTGAGATTATGTGTGTAAACAACAGAATGAAAGATTTTTCACTCTATAATTTTTCAGTTCTGAACCATGTGAATATATTGCCTGGTTAAAACATTAAATTTCACCAACGAATTACTTGTATAAAAAAAAGCCATAGGGGCACCTGGCTGGCTCAGTCAGTAGAGCATGTGACTCTTGGTCTTGGGGTCATGAGTTTAAACCCCACACTGGATGTAGAGATTACTTAAAAATAAAAAAATAAAAAAAGCCATAGTATGTTATGATTTATAATTTGAGAACATTATATTGTAATTAAACACTACAGTTTAAGTAACAACTTCTGCTACTCTTTCCATCAAAACACCCACCAGTCCATCCCTAAAAGTATTATATAGTCACAGAATATAAAGCCAGAAGGAGCCTTGAAAAATCTTCAAAAAAAGAAAACTGGGGCCCAAAAAGGTTAAATAACTTCACCAAAGGACAATCTGTAGGTGGCAAAGTATGGCCTACAACCTGACCTACATTCCAAAGTATTCTCATACATTTCCCCCACCCCAAACAGATTCATTAGCACAAGGAGCCAACCACTGTCAACCAAGATCCCAGTTGCATCTGGAGGATAACAGGAATGACAGGGCTATGTAAGCTGACCTCCTATCTCTGTGAGATACTTTCTAATGCTCAGAGAGGAACCAGAAGGGGTCTTGCTTTTCATGAGTTATGTTTCAGCAAAGTGCCATGGAGTAAAGCCATAGGATAAAGATGGGGAGGGAGGGAGCTTTCCTACAAACTCAATTACACTAGAAAATGTGAGAAAAGTGTTAAGCAACTGCACAATCAGGTAATTAGAATTCACTTTTATATTAAAACAAATACCAATCTACATATGGCACAGGATGTAAAACGTACATGAATGTTTAAGGTAAACAAGATACTTTCAAAGAAATTCCATGCTGCTGCTGATTGATTCTGATCCCAGAAATGTGTGTGCTAGAAATACACACATTCATTCTCTTAAACTCGAAAGAGGCAGGAAGGCTTGAGAACTACTACACCAGAGGAATTAAAGTAGCCTTCTCAATGGCAGTGGAAAAGGCAAAGGATTAGGGCTAGACAGACCTGGCTATGCAGCCTGGTTCTTGCCACTGTGTGACCTTGAGCTCAGAGCCTCAGTTTCTTCATTTGTAAAATGTGGTCAATATTACTTACTATGTAGTTTTACTAGAAGGATGGGAGATAATATATGTTAAGCAACCTGCCTGGACTCTAGAAGGAGTACAATAAATGATGGCTACTGTTACAGCCACCACAAACCTATCAGAATCTCTAACCATTTACCTGGATTCAATTTATGAGAACAAAATAAGGTGGGCAATGGATATTATAAGCCCTCCCAACCAGTCCCCAGGAAGGGGTGGGGGAGAAAGCCAGTAAGGTAAAATTACCTAAATGAAGAGTATATTATACTCACATATTTCATTTCAAACTTCTTAGCCAACATTTCCACTTCTTGCCTCTCTTGATGCTCATCATTAAATGGGTCTTCTGTGTGAATGGGCTTCCTCTGATTCAAAGTAAAGAGGAAAAGAAATAGAAGTATTAATATTACTTCAACTGGAGTTTAATGTATCCTTAAATTTAATAATTACAGTCAAATTTTCCAAATATTAACAAATAAGTTAGAAGCATTAAAAATAACTAGAAAGAAATGTTGGTTTGTAGCAAAAATACTTGCAGTTTTAATGGATTCTTACACATTCTCAAGTTTTTCGTTGGTTAAGAACTCAACAAATCAAATTGTCTCCTCCTACAAAATGATCTATGGTCACCCCGTCCAAAATAAAAAGGCCAAAAATTCCCCAAGAAAATTAGGTAAAAATGAAAATCCCACTTATAACTCTAGTTTGAGATCTTCCCCCCAAAAATAACTGCTTTGGTCAGGAAATGCTTCTCAAAGGATTGCCAGGTTATTAATTGGTATCAACCCTGAATCATCTGCCCTGAGCTATCACAAGGGTATCTGTAGCTGCTACAGCCTTCTGCTGAGGCCCAGCATCAAAACCTCAATCTACATCACCTCCTTCTTGTCCATGAATATTCATTCAGGGAGTACATACTACTCTTAAAGCTAGAAAAGTAAAAGCTGCAAATAGATTACATTACCGTGGCTTCCTTCCAGCAGGGGAGAATGAAAGTTTATCATAATACATGGTTTTAAAAAACCACACACACAGCTAGGATCCCACATTTACCATCTATTTACCAAAACAAACAAAAAGATAAATCACATCCTTTATTCAAGTTTACTACTTTAGCAGACACCTTTCATAAAAATAGAGGTTTTCAGGGCGCCTGGGTGGCTCAGTTGGTTAAGCGACTGCCTTCGGCTCAGGTCATGATCCTGGAGTCCCTGGATCGAGTCCCGCGTCGGGCTCCCTGCTCGGCAGGGAGCCTGCTTCTGCCTCTGACCCTCCCCCCTCTCATGAGCTCTCTCTCTCTCATTCTCTCTGTCTCAAATAAATAAATAAAATCTTTAAAAAAAAAAAATAGAGGTTTTCAATACAAAAAAGGGAAAACAAGGAGCTGCATATGAATAAAAATGCTACTTGTATCTAATTATGGACAACTGACTAGAAAGTTAATCTTTTAAAAAAGGAAGGTTAGATGTTTTTACTGAAGTAGCATTCTTCAAGTAATTAAAAATACAGTATATTACAACTGAAAGACTGGATACAGATTCCGCTGAACCTGAAGAAAAAAATGCAGAAGGGACAAAGATCTGCACACTTGGGAAATGACACACTTCATCCTGGATATGAAGGCTGAGATACAATTAGTCTAAAAATATGACAGAAAAATATGAAAAGAATAAATACAAACAATTCACAGACCTAAGGCATTAGAATAAAGGAATACTCTTAAAGCTTAAAAAATTAATTTCAGAATCTATGTTTTAAATAATCTATTGAAATAAGTAATGTATTTACAGAATCCTTTATCCCAGTCAGAGTTACCAGTGGAATAAATATATATGACCTGAAAGGAATAAATAAACCAGCAGGAAGAGACTGATAATGAAATAAATACTAGGCATGTTCAGGGGATAGCCTTAACTTAAGACTAAAGGACAGTGAGCAACCACCATGCCTTGACATTATCAACTGTTGCTTCATGTCACTGTGAAGTCCAAATACAAAGTCTTATTACTGGTCTGCCTCATTTTATATGTGAAATATAAACACATGGACATGTATTTTTTTAATAAGAATCACCTTAAATGCCATTATATAACATTCTGTATAGACTTTATAGAGGACTCAAGAGTAAATCTCTTACTCTTGACAGTCTATAAAAATAGAGTTAAGAAAAGTGACTCACTTTTCTCTCATATTAAGAAATAAACCCCTACCCACAATCAAGGCTCTAAATGAGCTTCATGTTTTTCACGTGAAAAGATAATCTGCAAATCAGTAAATATCAAAATTACCAATTACCGATAGGCAATAACATTATAATAATTTTGTCCTTTGATGTTAACTCATTAACACCATCTTCAGGATATCTTTCACAAGTTATCGAAAATATGCAGTATGACAAGCAATGGAATAGTACAGAATTCCCTAACAGTATAACTACATTGACACTATAATCACTTATTCTTCTTTTTATAGTAAATGCTCAATTAACCACATTCACAAGTGGATGTTCTGGTTAAGTGACTCTCTGGTTTACTATGAGTTAAACAAAAATTACTTGCGTACCAATTACTGTCAGAACTTATTTCTAAACTGTGCTATTTCTCTTTAGTCAGAAATGGTGAACAAATTAATCTTTGAGGATAGAGATGATTGCAGTTCCTCAGTCATCATCCTGAACCACCTCACTCAGGGTTTAGTAGTCTACAGAGATAACAAGGTTAAAGGTTTAGCTACCCTGTGTCCTTACGACCTGACAAGAAGGGGTTTTGTTTTTCATATTTTGCCAACATATGCTCATTTAACTGTGCTTTTCCTCATTAAAAAAAAGAGTGTACAAAAAATTCTGATTGCACTCAGTTAATCATTTCATATTTATGAAGGGGGATGATTTAAATGCACCCAATACAGGTGGTATTCACATGTGACAGATTTATAACTATACCTATCAACTAAAATCTTACTCAGTGATAGATGGCTACTTCAAAATTTAGAATCTTTTTTCTTTTCATTTTATACCATCTCTTTCCCTCCCCTTTCTACTCAAACTGCTACATGATAAAATGCTCAATTACAACAACTCAAAATTTAGACTATTTTGAAAATATTATAACATCCTTAAAAATAACTAGACTCTCCTTGAGGGGAAGAAAAACCAAATTTGGGAATCGCCACTCTGCAGATCAATTCTATTGGTCTCATTTTGCCTTTTGTTGGTTTCTACTACTAGGATTTTCTTTCATGGAAATATGACAACTTCATTTAGAGAAACGTTTTCTATAATTCCTTATGTAATAAATACGTTCATTGGGAGTAATCATTGGTAAATCTGGCAAAACTTGGTCACAAAGGTGCATTGTATAAACAATGGATTTTTTAAATTCAGAATACAACAAATGATATATGGCTGAATATACAAGAAAATTTGACCAATATACCTCTAAGTTGATAGTATAAACAGAAAAATTAAACTGATTTATTTTTCTCCTATTACAGAAAACTAGTAGTTCTGATATCAGATTAGCAAGGAAGGGTGTCAAAATTAACTTTTTTGTCATAATTAAAAGGTACATATCTATTATTAATTTATCATGGCATGAATATCATAGCATCAAGAGGATAACAGAAATCTCTGTATTTCTACTATAACTCTCATTTTAGTTCATTTTGGCAGGATCCTCTAAATTTAAACTATACAATTTTAAGAAATTTTGTTTTACTAAGAATTGGTGCTGGTATAGAAAGAAGTACTAATAAAATTACGTACAAGCACTTTGTGCATTAGCCTCCTCAATTGTAAAGTGGGGATAATGGTTCCTACCTCAAGGAGCTCTGCTGAACTAAATTTCATAAGCCATACCTTACTTAGAACTGTCTAGCATGCACATAGGAATAATTCAGTAAATGTTAGCTACCATAATGTACTTTTACCCAAATATGATGCTTTTCATCCGTAATTTATAAAGTAGGTTAGGGAGTAAAACTGCAAACTCACTTAGATTAGATCAAATACAATTTGAAAAATGCTCCAATCTAGTATTTTCAAAATGCTTTTAGAAAAAAAATAACATCACATTTATAAATAGTAGGGGCACTAACTTAGGTCTGAAGGACAAAATGTTTGTGGAAATGGCCAAAATGATCTCTACCCTAACAATTCATTTTGCTTGCAAACATTTAGTAGTGATTTGACCACACAACAGCACTTGTAAATAATGATCAAAAGATTAATTGCCTTAAAATAAACAAAATCCAGTGACATTGTTTAATATGATATTTTTAAACCAAAGAATCATTGTTTTAACTATAAAGATAGTTGAGAATGAAAACAAAACAAATGACTTCTGGAGTCCATTAGACCTGTGCTAAAGCAAAACGTACGAGCATAATCTCTAAACAACAGAAGAAACTGTTCTATTACTGTTACTCTATCATTTCCCCTTCTGGTTTACTTCTAAAGATCACCAAAACCTACAATAAAAATTACAATTACCAACAAACCTCTCCTATTACTGTTGTTCACCAGTTCCATCAAAGGCATACCTATATATTTTCAACAGTTCCTAAAAATTCAAAGCTGCTTTTCATCGTTCTCCAAACGATATTTATTTTGATATACACTCAAAATAAGAGCGTATGACGGTAGGCGCCAAATAAAACAGGAGACACCTTCCCATTCAATTACAGTAAAAACAAGCTCTAGAGAAAACAAAGCTAAGTAGGTGTAGCAATACCAAGGTGAGAAAGAAAATAAGTAACCAAGTAACTAATCCGCTTCTTCATTCCTAGAGTGGAATCCTTAGTCTGAAAAATTTTAGATTACTTTCAAATACCCTTCAATTAAGAGAAATACCCCCACGCTCGCAAGCACATCTCGGCGCCAAGCATAACAAATAGTGATGAAGAGGAAGATGATATGGAGGGGTTACACTATCTCGCTGCTTCGGATGGGGGGCGTGTCCCCCAAGGTTTTCTCTTCCTTTCTACTGGAACGACTGCTGGAGCTCCACAAGGAAAACCCAACCACGTAACTTGCAGAGACCCCAAATTTTGTGTGGGGAGCAGAAAGGAGTAAATTCTGAGGTCTCGAAACGTGCAGAGGAAAACCGGCTCGGAGCGGCATTTGGAGCGGGAGCGGGAGCACGAGGCGGGGCGGGGGGGGGGGGTCGGTGAAGCCGGGTGGGAGCCTTGGCCAACCCTAGGGAGCAGGGGAAAAGCAGCACCAACCACTCGTCCACCCGCTCGGCCCCTGCCCGCTCCAGCCCACCCTCCCAGGCGACCTGAGACGCGCAAAGCCGGCGTCGGAAGGTGCGAACCACGGGGAAAGGCGGACGCGTCCTGAGGCTCCCAGGGGCTGGGGGGTGAGGGAGAATCTTCTGTACCCGTTGTTCTCCGCACAGCAGCAGCTCCGGGTAACTGAACTCCACGCAGCTCTCGTCGGTGGGATCCTTGAGCACCAGCTCCAGGCGCACTGTCTCCCTCGGCGGCCTCTGCTGCGGCTCGGCCCGAGAAGCCGACTCTCGCGGCGGGGGCGGCTGCAAGTGCAGCTGAGAAAGCGGCGGCGGCGGCGGCGGCTCAGGCCGCGGGGGCTCCCGCTGCAGCGACATGGGCGGCTCGGCGCGGCTGACCTCGCGCTGGGGGAGCGGTTTCTCCCGCGGCGGGGGCTGTGCGTCCGACCGGGGGGTAGCCTCCCGCGGGGCGGGCTGCTCCACCCGGGCCGGTTCGCGGTACGGCTGCGGCTCCAGCCGGGGGGGCTCGCGAGGGTATTCGGGCTCGCGTTCGGCCCCCGGGTAGTCGGCCTCGCGCCGCCTCACCGGTGACAGGCTAATAAACGCTACTCTGCGTGGCTCCGCCATCCCTACTGTTCTGGCCCTCTGCCTTCGCTCGAGCCGGCGCTCGGTTCTACGCCGAGTTGTTTGCCTGCCCGCCCTTCCTTTTGCTTTCCGTCGCTTTTCTTCCCTCCACCACCCTCAGTCGTCTCTGCCGACGCCACCGTGAGTGCGGACCGTGCCCCCTTCCCCGCCACTATGTTCTGATGGGCTCCACCGCCATCGCCAGGGTCGCCGCAGCCGCCATGTTGGATCCCCCACATAAATAGAAGCAGGCCGCTGAGCGGGCGCATGCGCAGACAGGAGACGCTCGCGTCCACCGTCGTGGCTGCGGCTCAGTTTTCCTCTTTTCCTCCCAACAGTCTGGAGTCCAGACAGGTCAGCGGAAGTGACGTTGTGGCAGGGCCGGTTTCCTTGGAAACGAAGACGCCGTCTGCGCCCTTCCTAAAAGGGAGGGGTCTGGGGTTTCCCGAGCTTCCCATTTGCACCCGGAAACCGGCGACGCATGTGGGGCTCAGCTAGGTGCGAGCGTCTGGATGTGCCTGGGACTGACCTCGTCATGGCGCTGGGGCCCGCCGGGCACATACCTCCCGCGCTCGGCTCTAGAGAACTGGGGTTGTCAAGCAGGTTATTCGAGGCGGATACGGAGAAAGGGTTGAGGGACGCGAGGACCAGCCGCAGTGCCTGCCCGCCCAGCGCCCCGCAGCCCGAAGTATAGAGGGAAGAAAGGAAATGGCTAACTCCAGCCGGACTCGCCCTGCGGCTTCTCTCCGCAGAGCGCAACACTGACTCCCACAGGCCTCCCTTTCCTAGACCGACTCCTGTTTTTCTCGCCCGGCCGCGGTGGGGAATGTGTGTGTCACGGTCGTAAAATACTCAATACCGTTTTGCAGTTGGGTGATTGAACGAGTAAATGAACAGTTCTGGGCTCGTCCATAAACTGTTGAAATTAACAGAAAACTTCTCAAGAGGATTTGGTGGTATTTTAGGGAACATACTCTATGAAAGTGGAATCTAACTGACCCATTTCGGGATGGAGTGGAACCTTGACTGGGAATGCCTTGTAGGCACACCTGTGATTAATTGGAATTCAGATTTAAAAGGATGAGTTTATTGCCCATTTTAATCCATTAAATGGAACGCAAATTTGAGGGCCCGCTCTCTGAATCCTGAAGAGAATTCATACCTTCTGCTGCTAATTTCAGTAACCGGATAAACAGTGTGAACACCCATTGATGACTATTTGAGTCAGTATGAGGTCATAGACAAATTCCCAATTTTTTAACTGTTACTTTTACTAATTGTATGAAGATAGAGATGGAATGGATGTCTCCAAAGGTCCCTCCCAGCTCTAAATTGCTATCATTTTTCCTTGGCGCTCTGTTTTATTTCCATTATCTTTGCAGTTGCTCCCATTCTGATTCTGCACTAGTGGTCTCATTTCTAGATTATTTTAGTAGCACTTAAGTGACCTTTCTGTCCCCAGTCTCTTCCTGTCAGTCTTGCAATGGGACTATATTAATGCTTCTCAAACACGTTTTTGTTTTAAGATTTTATTTGGGAGGGAGAGAGAGAATCTGAAGCAGACTCTGCACTGGGGGTGGGGGGGCTTGATCCCACAGCCCTGAGATCATGACCTGAGTGGAAATCAAGAGTTGGACATTTAACTGACTGAGCCACCCAGGTGCCCCTAAAACACATTTTTATTACACCATTATTTGTCCTAGCTGCAACTTACCTACAAAGTAAATTCTATACTTCATATGGAATGCATAGTCAATATCATCCACAGTTTAGCTCAGACAGCAAACTGGTGGTCTGTGGGTCAGATCATTCTGCAGGTGTGTTACTCTTCCAAAGTTATCTTCTAACTTCTAAGGCATTGTTTTTCCGACGTTTGAACCACAACTCACAGCAAGAAATAGATTCTACACTGAAACCCAGTATACACACACATACATGTCTGAAATACAAGTTTCACAAAATGTATTGTGTGAAATAAAGGAAGAACAACAAACTTAATACAATGTAAATGTATTTTATAATACAATGTAGAAACCAATCTTAATATAAATAGTACAGAAGCAAATTAGTAACGGTTTTATTTAATACCATGGAAGTCTTTGCCTATTCATAGGTTTATTCCAGTTCAGAATGCATGAGGACAATGCTGCATATACATCTGGTCTACTATTGAGCCTGATCTTTAACTTTATTTTTAAAATGGATCAAATTGAAAATCCTACTTCACATACATAGGCATTGTGAATAGTAACATGAATTCACTTTCTTCTTAGCAATAATTTCTTTAATCTTAGTCTAACATAGTGATAAATTTCATGTATGGCAATCATTTTTTCTGTGTAAATGAGGTACTAAACCACAATAATGTATTCTCTTCATAGAACATCAACTTTAATTCAATTATTTAAGGTTTTGAAAACCAAATGACTCATATAATTTTCATTTAATATTTTAAATTATCTTCTGTTTTTAGTAGTTTTCAATAATTTTTTTGTATCTCTATAGTTTCCCAATCATATTTGTTGTCCCATCACTTGCAATTCTATTTTAAATTGTATAAAGTTTTTTAATACATTATGTTATTATCCATTAATATAATGGATAACATTTTATCCATTATAAACTGTAAAAAGGTTTTTTTATTGACTTAAATGCTGTTTTCTAATTGTGAATATATTTTTCTCCATACAGACAATAACGCCTCTATAAAATTGTTTTGCTACACATATCTGGCATAAAAGTATTACACAACTCGCAGTATTAGCACTCTCATCAAGTTGGACTATGCCTGCATGGTAATCATTGATTCTTCTCAATGTTCTGTGGTAATTGAGTTGATATTATGTTATTGCCAGGAAGCATAGCTTTGAATTTATCAGCCTCTTTGCCGCCAAAAACATATGCATCGACATATTGGAGGAAGCAGTTTCTTTTTTTTTTTTTTTTTTAAAGATTTTATTTATTTGAGACAGAGCACATGAGAGGGAGGAGGGTCAGGGGAGAAGCAGACCCCCCACTGAGCAGGGAGCCTGAATGCGGGACTCGATCCCGGGACTCCAGGATCATGACCTGAGCTGAAGGCAGTCGCCCAACCAACTGAGCCACCTAGGCGCCCCTTGGAGGAAGCAGTTTCTTAGCACCTAGTATGAACCATTTCTCTTCTGCCACAACTAAACACAAAGATTGTCTTTCTCATTAATGTTTGTGAAGCAACTGAGAAATTGTGCCAATAACTTTATGCCCTTTTCCTTAAGAACATATTTTAAGGATTTATATGCTATATTTTCAAATGTCCTTTAATTTTGAAGATATTAATCTTTCCTTTGCCAGAAATGCATTATCTTTTTCTTCTTTGAATGAAATGTAAAGTCTGTTTTCTGATTATTAGAGGAACATTTTTTTTCCCAGTCTTTTCACTGCACTTCCAAATCTAGCAGCTACAACTGAACACAGCTCCTGTATTTTTAACTTTATTCTTTTCCTTCTAATAAGCAACTTCTTTGAGAACAATTTACACTGATTTGATTAAAAAATGGTACACACACACACACATACATGTATAGCGCACACATACACCATCTGTGATGACACACCTTTCCCCAAAAACATACTTTAAGTTCTTCATTGGAACTCAATTGAAAAGTCTGGATTTCCTATCAGCAAATAAAATTCCCCTGTACATCATTTCATAAATCACAGGTAGTTGTGATAAATAAAATTAGACTGTACAATGTTATCTGTCCAACAAATTAACCCAGGAATTCCAGTGAGATATCTGCTCACATATCAGCTGTCTCCTGGACTCTAGCCTTGAATAAGGATTAGTGAGGTGCCTAATACTTTCAATCCAATTAAATTCTATTGTAGTCTATTTCATTTTTTTAAAATGCTGCTTTGACCTTTAAAATTGATTTCATAGTCTTCTAACTGGTTGCAATCACCAGTTTGAAATGGATAGCCACCTTAGCAGTTAGAGACTGAATAGATGAGGAAAATTTAATTTTGTTGCTTTGGGGATTTTTTAGGGGTAGAGCACGTCTACCTATGCATTTCCTTGTTCAGTAGTAAGGGACTTTGAGTAGGATGCAAAGAGGTCGAAGTCAATTCCTCTTGAATGCAAAGTCAGAATATCTTTGTCTAAGATCTTAGATTATCTAAGATATCTAAGATATACACATTATCTAACTGTAATGCTATAAGATCATGCATTTTGTTTTTGTTGGATAAAATACCCAACATGGGGCGCCTGGGTGGCTCAGATGGTTAAGCGTCTGCCTTCAGCTCAGGTCATGATCCCAGTGTCCCGGAATCGAGCCCCGCATCGGGCTCCCTGTTTGGTGGGGAGTCTGCTTCTCCCTCTCCCTCTACTGTTCCCCCTGCTTGTGCTCTCTTGCTCTCTCTGTCAAATAAATAAATAAAATCTTTTTAAAATACACAACAAATATAAAATATCCTGTGAGATCAAGCTACTCATACCGTTTTCATGAAAAATTACTATCTACAACATCTTCAGCACAGCAATTTGATAATTTTACCAGCTCTCAAATCTCGTATTGAAGATTAATGTTCAGTCCAGCGTGTGGTAATCTTGCACCTGTGGAGACGTATAGAGAAAAGGGACAAACCAAATCCACTGTTTAGTGCTTCTCCTTTAGCGTTACATCTTACAGGCAGAGCAGCAGGGTTGTCCCCAAATTCCATGAATATGGTAAGATGGTTGCCTTTTGGAGTTGAACAATAGGAGAAAGCTTAATTGGCAATAGCAGTGACAATCAACATAAAAAAGTAGAACAGACCACAGTTCAATGTCATGTTAATCCTTCTTATGTTAGACACATTTGAGTCAAGAGCAGAATGTTTTGGGACGATCCAAAAAGGAAGAATATAAAAGAGAAAGAAAAGCAAGGGCCAAGTCTGTGAAGGGAGCAAACTTGGTGAGTTAGAAGAAAGGTCAGAGTGACTAGGTGGAGAGAGATAGAAGAGGCAAATCTGAGAGGGAGACAGGAGTCAGCTTACACGGAATGGTGTAAGGAGTTGGGATTTTATCATAATTGAAACCAGAACCATTGGAAAATTTTAAGTAGAAGAGTAACATGATCTTAGAAGAAAAGCATTTCAAGAAAGTGGCTTGTCAACTATCTGTTGACAAGTCTAGTAAGATGAGGACAGGGAGCTGATTCCTGCACTTGGCAAAACGGAGATTGTTGGTAACCTTGAGTTTGGTTTGGTTTTCAATTCAGGCAAAGAAGGTTGAACTAATCATACTTGGTTTGTGGCACATTATCATCATTGATGACCCATCTCAATCTCTCTCCTGCCCCTCTCTGATATTTCACCTTATCATCGTTCCTTATCTCCAATGACAGAAATTATAAAGTTTAACTTTTTGTTTCTATGTGACTTTGTAAATATGTGGTTTTACATGTATATATTTTTAATAGTAAATTTAGGGACGCCTGGGTGGCTCAGATGGTTAAGCATCTGCCTTCGGCTCAGGTCATGATCCTGGGGTCCTGGGATTGAGCCCCATGTCTGGCTCCTGGCTCAACGGGGAGCCTGCTTCTCCCTCTGCCCCTCCCACTGTTCATGCTCTCTCTCTCTCTCTCTGTGTCTCAAATGAATAAATAAAATCTTTAAAAAAAAAAGTAAATTTATTATAAATCTCATTCTGTTTCTTTTTCACTTGACACCGTATTTTTAAGATCCACCCATGTTGCTTTGTGTAATAATATACCAGTTTATAACTTTTTAAAAAAGATTTATTTATTTGAGAGAGAGCGAGCAGGGGAGGAGGGCAGAGGGAGAGGGAGAGAGAGAGAATTTCAAGCAGACACCCTATTGAGCACAGAGCCCAACTCGCGGAGTTCCATCTCCTGACCTTGAGATCATGACCTGAGCCAAAATCAAGAGTCGGCCACTCAACCGACTGAGCCACCCAGGCACCCCACCAGTTTACAACTTTTGAGTAATCTACAGCAGCACATTTTGCCTATTCTCTTAGTGATGAGCACTCAAATTACTTCCTGCTTCCCCCCACCACCACCACAGTGCAACTATGAACACACTCATATGCCCTTTTGGATCTGTGTGAAAATGTTTTGGGGACATATGCTCAGGTGAGAACCACTGAGTCCTAGGACACACATACACATTAAGAGACTGCTCTCTAGAATGGTTGCATGAGTGCATGAGAGTTCCTATATCCCTTCAGTCCTCCGCTCCACCACCACCATCAAATCCAGTTTAATTTTTGCCAGTCATTATTATTCTAATTTGCATTCCTCTCATGACTAAGGGAGTTGAGCATCGCTTCATATACCTGTTAGTTTTTAAAGTTTCCTCTTCTATAATCATTTTCCACTTTTCCACTTGTGCATTTTCCATTTCCTGTCTCTCTCTTGTTGAATATACAATAATTTCAAATCAGTGAGGAAAGAATGGGTTATGCAATAAATAGTTTAAGACAACTGGGTAGCCATCCGCACAAGAATAAAATTGTATCTCACACCTTACGAAAGGATACATTTCTAGCGAATCAAAGCTTTAAATGTAAAAAATGAAATCCTAAACACTTTTGAAGAAATCAGCTGAGATTGAAAAAAATAATCTCACACTAGGGAAAGCCTTTCCAAGTACGACTGATAATTTTAACTATTTAAAATAAATCGCTGCAGGAAAGAAAAACAGCACTAGTCAAAAACAAATGACAAAATGGAAACAATTTTGCAACATATTTCACAAAGGGTGAATTTCCCTAATCTATAAAGAACTCCTACAGATCAAGGGGAAACAACAATAATAATCTAAAAGAAAAAGTGGAGAAAGATATGAACATGAACAGTTAGCTCACAGGAAAGGAAATTGAAACAACTCTTCAGCAAATGTAATGTGCTCAACCTGACTCAACTGCTGAACCAAAGAATATGTGCATTTTGGATTTGATAAATTGCCCTCCAAAGGAAGTATCAGTATATATTCCACTAGCAATGTATGAGGGTTTCTTTTTGTTTCTTTCTTTTTTTTTTTTTAAGATTTTACTTATTTATTTGAGAGAGAGACAGCACAAGCATAAGTGGATGAGGGAGGGAGAGGGAGAAGGAGCAGAGGAAGAAGCAGAATCCCCACTGAGCAGGAAGCCGGACTGGGGCTTGATCCTGGGACTCCAGGATCATGATCTGAGCTGCAGCGTTTAAGCAACTGAGCCACCCAGGTACTCCCCATATGAGGATTCCTATTTCCCAGTACCCTTAGCAACATATTATGCTATCAAACTTTTTGCTCTTTGTTTGCCAAGCTGATGTATTTATTTGATTTTGGCATACATTTCACTTATGATGAGTTAAGCCATACAATGGAATTCTTTAAAGATCTAAGATCTACTAAGATCTACTCTTAAATGAAAAAAGCAATATGCAGAACAATCTTTAGTATACTACCATTTGTGTAAAAAGAGGAAGAACATTGTGTTAAAAAGGGAGAAATAATGTATTATTTATACATACATAAAATATCTCTGGATGTATATTCACAAAACTAAAAAGCAATCCGAGGAGAGACACTGTATGGACAGTTTTAGAAAGAGAAGAGGTTTATAGCAGCTGGAGACAGTCCAGCTGTGCTTGTGTTGATTTGAAGCCACCTCTGGTAACTAAACATTTGCATCTATTTTTTAAATAAGAAATTCTTAACATACAGAAAAATGCATACAACTTGATGAACTTTTTGTATATAGTCCTTTGCCCTAGTACTCACTGAAGATGCAATAAGATCTCCTTCACCCTAGAAAGGTACTTCATGTCCCTTGCCATTCAGTATCCTCCAGAAGTAACTCCCATTCTGATTTCTATCCACCATAGATTACCTTTGTCTGTTTTTTTTTTTTTTTAAAGATTTTATTCATTCATTTGAGACCCAGAGATACAGAGAGAGAGCATGAGCAGGGGGAGAGGCAGAGGGAGAGGGAGAAGCAGACTCCTCGCTGAGCAGGGAGCCCGATGCGGGGCTCGATCCCAGGACCCTGGGATCATGACCCAAACTGAAGGCAGCCACTTAACCGACTGAGCCACCCAAGCACCCCTACCTTTGTCTGTTTTTGAACATTATGCAGAATGATGCAGTATGTACTCATATATATTATGTCTGGCTTCTTTAAATCAACATAATGGTGGGCGCCTGGGTGGCTCAGTTGGTTAAGCGACTGCCTTCGGCTCAGGTCATGATCCTGGAGTCCCTGGATCGAGTCCCGCATCGGGCTCCCTGCTCGGCGGGGAGTCTGCTTCTCCCTCTGACCCTCCCCCCTCATGCTCTCTCTCTCAAATAAATAAATAAAATCTTTAAAAAAAAAAAATAAATCAACATAATGGTTTTGAAATTTATCCATGTTATTGCATATTATCAGTAGTTTACTCTTTTTTTCTTGTTGTTTAGTATTTCAGTTATGAATATACCACAATTTGTTTATACAGTGACTGTATTGATGGACTTTCTGTATGTTTACTCAGCTTTTACGCTTATAAAGTGTAATAATTTTCTGTTTTCCAATTTTAAGGGAAATTTCATGGAATTTATGTTGAAAGGTTCCCTTGGGCAGAATTGGTTTTGTTGCAAATTGTGCTTTAAATAATGAAATACTAAACTAATAGTAGATTTAGAGTTGAACACATTCATGAGGTCATGACCATGGAGCAAGGCTATGGGAATTTCACACTGCAGAAGCAGGAGGTCTATAAGATTCTGTGTGAAAAGTCAGATGCTTGCGTTGGAAAAAGCTTTGGGTGTTGTTTGGCATGGCTGGGCAAATGTTTTCCAGTTCTTCCCCAAATACACAAATGGTATGTGGATATCCAGAGAGAGGAGAAATCAAAAACGTTTGGAATAATTAGGAAAATTTTATGGCAGGAACAGGGACTTACTTCTTAAGGATGATGAAGATGTGGATAAATAGAACAAGGGAAGACATGACCATAGCCTTCAAAATGGACTATAATGACCTGGGAGGATGGAGTGAGGTGCTTTGTCCCAACAAGCTTAAAAGCAGGGCAGGGGGGATCAGAACTAAATAATAAGATAACTTTCATTTTCAAATATCATAAAAGAAATCAGCATAGGTGAGTTGAATACACAGAGAAGTTTGTAAAGCAGATGCGGGAATATCTCCCAGAACCCACTGGAAGGAATGCAATCAGGACCCAAGAAGCTGGAACCAGAATGCTAGTTCCAGGGACCAGAAAAGCTGTGTGGATTCCTGGCAATATTCTCTGTCTCATTTCTGCTTCTCTCTCAGATCTGTTCATTCTGCCTCCCTCTCTCTGTGACTAGCTTTCTCGGCTCCCCAAGTTGCATGATTAAAAATACGGCCTTGTTAGACTTCCCCCAGTTTTTGTTGTTGTTTTATTGTTGTTCTTACATCTTCTTTGTTGGAGAGACCGGCCCAGACTAAGACAAGAAAATTTTACACTCAATTCCAAAATTGTAGAAAGGATTCTCTGACTGGTCTAGTTTGGGTCAGGTGCTCACCCCCAGATCAAACAACTGTGGAAAAGGTATGGCTACCAGGAATTTGTGATGCGGTAGATGGGGATGGGGATGGGAGACAGAGCAATGCTCCAAGAAAGGGTAAGGAGCCTGTCAGGGGTCCGCTTGATGTCCACTGCATGAGATGGCGGAACAAAATTGTGGATGATGCTTTGTGGTGAAATCACTGTGAATCAAGGTGATGGCTTCCTAGAGAAAAAATACATCACGTATAACAAAAGTGATTCCAGAAATGACAAAAATCCAGACACCTCAATTGCCATAGAAGAAATCAAGAATGTTGCCAAAGAACTAACCCTCACTTCAAAAAACAAACAGTCTAGGACCAGCCAGTTTCATAGGGAAATTCTACCATGCGTTTATTGAACAATAGGTCTACTATTACTTAAAGTGGTCCAATATATATAATAGGAGAAAAGCTTCCAGCTTCTTCCGATGACTCAAGCAAAACACTGATTCCACTTCTAGCAAAGACTGAATCCAAAAGAAAAAACATTAACAACCTAAGCAGAGATACTATTTTTCACCTATCAGGATGACACACACCAAACAAAATTGATAATACCAAACTGCGCTTCTGGGGAACGGGGAAACAATCACTTTCACTAGTTGCTAGTGGAGACCAGAGTCCGAATAACCTCAGCGGATGGCAATTCAGTAACATCTGTCAGAATACTAGTATACACTCTCTTTAACCTCATGCTTACACTTCTGTGAATTTATCCAAGAGCTGTAGTATTTTGTATATGTGTGTTTCCCCACCCCCACCCCTCACCTTGATTCATTAGATAAAGGTAAATTTTTTTTTTCAACCAACCAATTCCTTCACTTACTTATTAGTTGTAACCATTTTTCTAGTTTTATTTTTTTAAAAGATTTTATTTATTTATTTGACAGAGAGAGACACAGCGAGAGAGGGAACACAAGCAGGGGAAGTGGGAGAGGGAGAAGCAGCCTTCCCGTGGAGCAGGGAGCCCGATGCTGGGCTCGATCCCAGGACCCTGAGATCATGACCTGAGCTGAAGGCAGACGCTTAACAACTGAGCCACCCAGGCACTCCACCATTTTTCTAGTTTTATTTATTTATTTATTTATTTATTTATTTATTTGAGACAGAGAGCATGAGAGGGAGGAGGGTCAGAGGGAGAAGCAGACTCCCTGCCGAGCAGGGAGCCCGATGCGGGACTCGATCCCGGGACTCCAGGATCATGACCTGAGCCGAAGGCAGTCGCTTAACCAACTGAGCCACCCAGGCGCCCCCACCATTTTTCTAGTTTTAAATTGATTTCAGAGTTTACTAGTTTTTCTTGGAGAGTCCTTATGTTTAAAATATTTTTTAAAAAGAAGCTTCTTTTTTAAAAAATATTTTATTTATTTATTTGAGAGAGAGACAGAGAGAGAATGTGCCAATGGGGGGAAGGGCACGTGGAGAGGGAGAGAGACAAGCAGACTCCACGCTGAGTGAGGACCCTGACACAGGGCTCAATCTCACCACCCTGAGATCATGTTCTGAGCCGAAAGCAAGAGTCTGATGCTTAACCGACTGAGCCACCCAGGCGCCCCTACTTCTTGATAAGGTGCTTAAGTCACTCGTTTTAATATTTTTTTCTGTTTATTAATAATAAGGATTCAAGAACTTCACCTGTCCTCTGAGCTTTATCTCCAATCCAGTTTGAAAACAGTTTGGATATTCTCTTTTACCCCAAAATGAAGAGAGGGTTTTTGTCCAGGTTTTTATTTGCTATTTGTTTTTATTTTGTTTTTGTTTTTTTTCAGTTGGTTAAATTGTTTTTTCTTTTCCTTCTTAATGTTTAGGTGGCAGGGTTCTTAGTTTTGTGGGTAACTTCTACTTACGACATTGTGATTTAAAACCTGTGCATTGGTTCTATTTTTGAGATGCCTGGTTACTAACTAACTCTGTGACTTTGGTGCAAGCAACTTCAGCATTCTGTACCTTAGTTTGTAAAATGTGGATGATAATATACACACCTTCTAAGTTGTTGGGTTTAAGTGAGTTAATATATGTGACGTGTTTTGACAGGTGACTGGAGCATTGTAAGCACTTACAAAACTGACTGATGTTATTTGCTTTGTGGCCTAATTTACAGTCAGCATTACTGAAGGTTCTAGGGTTCCCTGAAAAGGAAGTCATTCTGTTTTCAAGGCATAAGCTATATTAACAATATTCCTTATTAGTTGTGATACTTAAGTTACCTATATGCTTTTACTTACATTTTTTCATTTCAACTGCTGTGAACTGGAATCTTTTCCTACTACTGCCCTTGTAGCTCTTACCATTTTTGTTTGTTTAAAGATTGATTGATTGATTGATTGAAGAGAGAGAGAGAGACACAGAGCAGGAGGAAGGGCAGAGGGGGAGGGAGACAAGCCGACTCCCTGCTGAGCGGGGAGCCAGATGTGGGGCTCAGATGAGGACCCTGAGATCATGACCTGAGCTGAAACCAAGAATCAGAGGCTTAACCTACTTAAGCCACCCAGGCGCCCCTCATTTTTGTTTTTTTGATGCTATTTCTTTCGTTGCATATTCGTAACTGTTGTATCTTCATTGAGAAATGGACCTTTTATCATTCAAAATGTGTTTGTGTTTCTTTGACTTGCTTGATGATTTTGACCTGGATTCAACCCTGTTTGGTTGTGACATCTGCTCTCTTTTATTTGCATTTGCCCAATTATGCTATTGCCCATCTTTTTATTATCAACCTTTATGTGTAAACAGCAGAGTTAGGTTTTGCTTTGTGATCTAATCTGCCAATCTTTTTCTTGTAATAGGTGAGTGGGGCCCATTAGCATTTTCGACATGAGAGTTATGTTTGAGCATAGATCTCACACATTATTTTATGTTATGCTCTCTCCTTTAAACCTCTTTAAACGTCCCCCTTAAACTGATCTGTTTGCTTTGTTTAGTGTAGGTTACTTCTGATAATTTGGAAGGTTTGTATTTTTGTTCTAATAAGATCATTTGATAATACGTTTAATCCTCAATTTCTTTTTGACGTTGTCTGTAATTCCACACTATGACCAATGATGAAATTTAGTATTTTCTCCCTCTTTTTTTTTTAAGATTTTATTTTTAAGTAATCACCACACCCAACACAGAGCTCGAACTCACAACCCTAAGATCAAGAGTTGCATGCTCTAACCGCTGAGCCAGCCAGGTACCCCAGTATTTTCTCTTTTTTATACTTTATGTTTTTTTATGTTTAAAGTGGAATTGTAAAGTACACTTATATACTATTTATTACTGTTAATGATGCCTTAAAGATGAAATATCAGTGAGTTACCACTATTTTCTACCTTTCTGTCAGAGTAAAGTATTTAGTTACAGCTTTCACGTACATATCACCAATTTTCTGGTGATATTTTTTGTTTACCGTTTGACTTCCTTCCTTCCTTCCTTTTCTCTTGTGTTAATTTTCTATAGACCCTTAGCTGTGTTGTCCATTCATCTGTCTGAGTTACTCATCTTTGAGGAAGATGCATTTTCTTGGATCCGCTATTTTGGTGAATATGCATATCTGGGGCCCCCAGGGCCATATGTCCACCTGGCAGGTATTAAGCTTATGACTCAGAGGCTTGTATTTATTCTTTTCCTTAATGTCTTCTCTGCTACAGGGCAAAGTGCTTCCTGCAAATATGGCTCATGTCTGCAATTCTTTGGTTTGCTCGGCCTTCCCTTCTTGTTAGAACTAAATTGTAGACTTTTTTTTTTTTTCATTTATCTTTGTGCAATGAAATATGAAGACAGCTTTTTCTCCCTCACACCCCCATACATGGTCACTTTCTATCCCCACTCCTCCTAACATTGTTGGATCAATTTTTGGTTGAATCAGTGTTCAGTGCTTATAGTTTTATGACTTATACATGCTTTTTACAGCTGAGCCATGAAGTACGTTATGATTACTTTTCCTTCCCTGAACATTTTAATAATGATTGTCTCATTTGCTTTGTTTTCTATGGAGCTTATCTCCAAACTCTCTTCTCAGTCTGTTAATAAATGAGGTATTCTATTTAATCTTGAATGAGTCTCTCTTGGAGCCTCTGACCTGCTCCAGTTTGTATTGGTTGATCTCTGGGACTGTTGCACAGTGTCTTGAAGTATGTCCCTGTGTTATCCTGGGGATCCCCTTCACCTGCTCTTCCTATATGTCCTCACTTGTTATATGCTATGTCTTCATGTTTCCTTAGTCTTTTTTCCCATGTTCTTGGTCTAACACATAATTCAGGAGATAATTTTATGTTAGATATACATGTTTGAAAAGATATTTGTTCTACTATGTATTTGAATGACAATTTCTAGTTGGAAATAATTTTTCCTCTGAATTCTTAAGCACGGCAGCATTGTTTTATAGCTTCCAGAGTTGCTGCTAAGAAATCCAATGCCCTTTGTCGATCATATTTTTTTTATCGATTGGATTTTTGATTGTTTGCAACTTGTGTCCACTTCCCCTCCCCGCCCCAGAAGCTTTAGTTCTCTTTGTCGTCAACGTTCCTTTAATTGTCCTTCTTAGTTCCCCTGCCCAGGTCAAATCCCAGTTTCTGAATAGTGGTTGTGACCATAGAGAGTGAGCATAAACTTAAACCTGGGATTTTTTCATCAAAAACTAATGATGTAATGTATGGTGATTAACATAACAATAAAAAATTAAAAAAAAAAACCCTGGGATTTTTTATTAAAAATAACTTTATTGTACAAAACCAAATCATCTATCTGGTGCTTGTTACATGACTGTATACACTTGCCAAAACCCATAGAACTGTATGAGTGTATATATATATATGCATACATATATATATACATACATATATATATATATATACATACATACATATATATATATATTTCATGATTTCCTCAATCCTTTCCCAAAAGGTCCTTTCCCAAAAAGGACCTATGGCCATTTACTCAGATGACAGGACACTAAGGAATACCCAGATCTCTCGAGGACTAGGAGACACACGGTCCTAGACCCCACTGTTGGAGTACGGGCCCCAGGTAATAAATATAGTCCTGGCCAAAGGCCATCTTACTATGGGTCCACTGGCCCACGACCCATCTAGTGGTCATTTTCCCTTCTTCTAATGTATAATTAGGATCTACACACTTGATAATTAGAGAAATTCCAGTAATGGGTCCTCATCCTGTGGCATTAGAACCTTTAAGGCAGAGTGGAGTGTGAATTATTTTGTGTCAAATTAGGTGGCAACCCATTATGCTTACTACGTAATGACACTGTGGTAGTGGGGACAGAATGCAATATAGGCCACGCGACCAGACAAAGCAGTCATTACAACAATCCCAACTCACAGGAAAGCACAGGTCAAAAAAAATTAGAAAATGTACAATACTTCATCACAGCAGAATTGCTTCACAAGAATAAATGAGAACGAGGCTTCGACCAAAGTACTTTTCTGAGTAGCTCCTTTGTTAAACAAGCAAGGAAAGCCGTTTACTAATGGTGAGTTAATTAAATTCTGTTGGCTTGCAGCAGCTGATAAAAGTATCCAAAGAAAATAATTTAGCCTTTGGCAAGAACAGTTGTTCAAAGAGTCGGGGATATTGGGAGCAACATCGATATTTGAAAAACGAGGTGAACGATTCAGGTGGTTTCCTGGGCTCTTTGCTCTGAAGTCTTCTTTGTCTGCTTCTTCAGACAGCCGCTCCACCTTTCTTCTGACTAGCATTTGGATGGCATAGCTTTTTACATACCTTTACTTTTTTATTGTGATCAAAAAACGCCATAACATAAAACTTAGCATCTCAATCATCTTTTAAGTAGCGTGAAGTATCTTCACATTGTTGTGAAACAGATCTCTAGAACTTGTGCATCTTGGAGGACTCAAACTATACCTATTAAACCACTGCTTTTCCCTTCTCCAGTCCCTGGTGAGCACCGTTCTACTTTTTGCTTCTGTGAACTTGACAGCTTTAGATATGTCAGTGGACTCATACAGTGTGGAAGCTCAGTCATGTCCCAACAATTTGTCTTTTTAAATGGCCCACTGCAGAAAGTTTCACTGGAGGCTGATAAGGCAATATTCTAGAGCAGGGCTCAACAAACCTTTTCTGTAAAGGCCCAGATGGTAAATACTTTAGGTTTTGTAGGCCAAGAGGCAAAATTGAGAATATTATGTAGCTACTTACATGACAAGAGAGAAAACAAATTTCCCTAAATTTCTTATTGACTCTCCTCAGTAAATGTATACTATCCCATCATTTCACTGCTTCTACAGTACCTTGCAATTATTCTTTAGGTCACTGTTACCCACATTTTCATCCCAACATATACTTGTAATTTGAGTTCTTTTTTTTAAATTTTGAGTAGGCTCTGCACCTAACGTGGGGCTTGACCTCATGACCCTGACATCAAGAGTTGCATGTTCTACCAACTGAGCCAGCCAAGTGCCCCCACTTGTAATTTTAAAAACTTGAATAACATGTCTCAGCTCCACCATATTAATAACTACTCCTCAGTCAAAAAACTGGCAAAGGAGATTATTATTATATGTTTCTAGAGGAAATTAAAAGTAGAAGGGCAAGTGTAATTATTTAATTGTACATAGTAGGAATGACCTGTACATGTTTAGGGAAGCAATCAGACTCCCTTGAGATTTTTGTGAAGCATGTAGTTATGTCTCATTATAGTGCAGAAAACCTAATTAGAACCCCATGAACAATCAGAGATCACTGAGAATCCAGTTTTTTCTTCCCATTGGGGAGTTCATTCACATATAGGTGGACTGTGAATTTTTTATCTGGTTATATTTCATCCTTTGCTTTAGTTGGTAGGAAGCCTAAAGGTGAACTTCTGGCCCATCTTTAGTAATTCTGGTATGTACTTTTGTGTAGGAAGTTTACTCTTGGCTTCTTTTATTCTTAAATGCCTTCTATTTATATTTTGTAACATGTATTTTGGTAATTTATCGCAAATCTTTTCTGGAACACAGTGGGATATAAGTAATTGATCAAATAAACACATGAATACATGAATGGATATACAAAAACTATGATGAATAAAATTAGATAAGATGTATCCATAGTTTAGGCACAGTTTAGGTTCACATAGCAGTGTACTCACTCCATATATGGTCTGTAAAGTGTGTCGCCCTGAGAGGGGCAGCCTGAGTGGGGGCCCTGCTGCATCTGGTTCTTTCCTCCCCTTTGCCCCAACCACCAACGTGGTCCCTCTCTGGTTGTATATGGCATCTAGATTTTATTTCAAGGAAGGGTTTTGTTGCAACAAAAAGTATAAATTAGACCATATACTACACACTCAATACACACCTATCAGCTGGATGTATTCATCTAGTGAATGTGTGGAGACTTAGGTTCTTCACTTAGTCCTGCAGCCCGGAGCTAAGGTTTCAGGCACATCACCAGGTCTCTAGGGTTGCTTCTCTGACAGCATCTCTAAATAGGCAGAATACTGTTTGAACACTATCGTCACATACCTACAAACCTCAGAAGTATTTTATAGGATGAAGAAGCAGAGATGACCATTTACCTAAGTCAAATTAAGAGACTCCTAAGTAGAGGAAGTAGTAAATCATAAATTCATTTTTGCCATTAGAAAGGAGATACAAGTATTATGATCTGGTAATACCCACTTGCTCTCCACTATTTAAGTGTACGAAGCCTTAAAGCACGGAAAGCAGTCCTTCGGCTTCCATGTGCTTGGATGTATGTCGCACATGCTGCACACATGCTGGAAGCCGGGGCATCTTGCTAGTTGCGGAGTTTCAGGATCCATTCTGATTGCCGCTCCCCAAGGAGGCAGGAGGTGTCGATTTACAAGGGATACAAACATTCCCATTGCCTTCTTTTATTTTTTTTAAAGATTCATTTATTTATTTTAGAGAGAGAAAGCAAGCGTGAACAGCAGAGGATGAGGGACAGACTCCGCACTGAGCATGGAGCCCGATGCGGGGCTCGATCCCACAACCCCGAGATCGCCACCTGAGCGGAAATCAAGATTTGGACACTTAACTGACTGACCCACCCAGGCGCCCCAACCCATTGCCTTATTTTCTCTCAATACTTTGTTCCTATTGCTGACAACAATCACACACTACTGTGTTCAGTTGTATATACTTCATAAGGGTCGGGATTTGCGTTATCTATCTTTGCATCCCTAGCTCCTAGGATATGCTTGGCACACAATAAAACAATAATTAGATGGGAGTCAGAATTATATGAGGTCAGGTCTCACAAGTCCTTTGCTCTACCAGCTACGATATACTTAATTATTCAGCAAATAAGTATCAGTGAGCTTTCTTGTGCAAGGTATCATACTATGCACTGGCTATAACACTTTTGAAATGAGCTATGACTCAGCGAAGAGCCAAACTTAATATGACCAAGCAGGAACCACAGCCCTAGTGGATAAGCTTCAAAAAAAATATCTACTTTCCTCTCTCATAAAGAGTACCTGTGGAGCCCCAAACTTTATTTTTTTTCCCTCCACTCTGGGGTCAAGAAAGGGGAGAAGGCTCATGACATACCCAGGACCTGCATTCACCACGCTCAATAGATTACCATAATAAGACCAAACAATAAACTTTAATTTGGGTGTATTACAGTACAATATAATAATTCTTTTGAAATACAAAAATAATTAAAAATGTTTTCCATTTGCAAGTAATCTCTGCTACCAACTGTACATAGTACAGGGATGTTCTGAACTGTACACATGACCCTACATTCCTCGGCCTGCATCCCCCTTCTCTCCTGTATCATCACACATAAGAGAAACTGCCCTGCAGTGCGACTCTGCAATCTTGAGACTCCGCCAACACAGTTCAGAAGTAGCTATCCTTACTAACAGAATTGGATGGTACCCCTCTTAAACTAGTCCTTATGCTTTTTTGGCTCACTTCTATAGATTAAAAACTTTTTAAAAATTAGTTTAAAAATTCCAGGAATTGCTACGTTTGGAGTATCTGCTTTTCCCAAGAGACAGGAAAATGGCAGGGAGACACAAGAGTGTTAAATTCAACAAAAGCTCATTTAAAAGTAAATCACCATCAATGGAAAAGCTTATCAAGTATAGGAAATTTGAAAATAATAGCAATTAACTGGAAGACAAATTTCTTTGCCAAAAGCCACAGAGGTGTTCCGTCTGTCTTTCTCCACTACTAAGTTTCCTAATATTTTAAGTAAGTAAGAGTCACAAGATAATTCTAAAATTATAGCAGGTTCTGCCCAGCTCTGATCCACCGAGTACCTTAGATGCTGAGAACCAACTACTGAAAAAGTAGGAACAGCATTAATGAGAAAGTAGAAGCTTTGGCATAAGAAAAAAATGATGCAATTTTGTTTTCTAAAATTCAGTTATTCAGGCCAGTTGTGCTCTGAACTGATTAGATCTGGGTCTAAGATAAAAGACAGGAACTGAAAGGACCTCTTGCAACTGTCCAGAAAGCAAAGGCTCCCTGAAGTCACTGATCTTCTCTCCTTGGCTGCTCCCCTGCCATGTTCCCGGCTCCATGCCGTACAGCTTCCTCGGCTGCAGCGCGTGCCGGGGGCGTGAATTCTCTAAGCTGTCTGTAGTCCTCAAGAAATTAGGACTTTCTTTCAGTTCTCATGCCGGACAGGGATGGCTCTGCACTTTGTACATCTGTAAGGCTGGGGGCCTTAAACTAACAGAAACAAAATACAAAAAAAAAAAAGAAACAAAGGTAATCTGGTAGAGAAAAACATGTATGTCTATTTTCCGAAAAATCAGTCGTGAGTCTAAAACTGCTCAGTCGTATAATGGGTTTATGTCTCAAGAACTCAGAAACACGGGGC
This sequence comes from Leptonychotes weddellii, assembly GCF_054177405.1. Lineage (NCBI taxonomy): Eukaryota > Metazoa > Chordata > Mammalia > Carnivora > Phocidae > Leptonychotes > Leptonychotes weddellii. Next base: position 13,023,504 of record NC_138380.1, read on the forward strand.
TGGAATATGACTTAGGACAGAGTCCAGCCATTAGGAGGTTCATCAAAGGGCTCTGCACAGTTCATGCTTTATTATCATTATATTAATAAATAGCCACACTGCATATATATAATCTTTGTAGCCCTACTTTCAAAATTGATGTTTATTCAGCACGGTATATGAAAAAAAAATCCCTAATCTGTTTTGTTCCCTACAATATAATGGAGAAGTGACTAAGGCAATCTGTATACTATCTCTTGGATACCTTTAAATGTACCACACAGATTTTTTTCATAGCACTCACCTTTTAAAAAACTCCAGTACTCCTGTTACTCTACTGTAACATGTTATTTATCATCAGAATTATTGCAAGAGTAATCCCCAAAGTCCATTATCTATTAATGAGTTTGATAAAGGATCTTACTGCCACTCTTAGAATCATCTCGCTACTTATAACCTCTGTTCTCCCGAGATTCAGAAACGCATTACGAAATTCTTTCTGGAATTCCGCAGTAAAATGGGATAATGTACAGATGGCTAAGATGAAGATGACAGAATGATAGTGGCTTTTGAGCATTAAAGGCATTTGTTATTGCAGTGAGGGGAAAATGCCATGGAATGCCAATATTAAAAAAAATGATGCCATTCTCCTTAAAGTCAGCAAATTACATAAGAGTTCTCTGAGTATTTTTGGAAGAAAGGCACCAGACAAGTCCGAAGTCTTATTGCTAGTCGGATCATACAGGGGCCACAGCGTGGACTCTGGCACTTAGTTCAGCCAGGAGGCTAGTTCTAGGCAAGTCAGTCACTGATCTTGGCTCGAAGGGCAAGGAAGGAAATGTCCAAGAACAGAGCCCTGCATCTTACATTAAACTTGAGGAAAATGATTTCCAATTTCACATCAAAGTGCTGACTGGTTCCCGAGGACTCTGGAGCTATTTTAGACAGGCACTCTGTTTTCTTTGGCCCATTTCTTCATGATCCGGATGATGTACTCCACTTGGGTGTTACCTGTGCTTCTCAGTAAATGGAGCACTTCTCGAAGGGTCTCTCTGAGGAAAAGATTTGAAAGGACAAAGTGTTTCAATACAGCATGTAAATTAAGAGGGAACATAAACTCATACTTGTTCTTCACATACTTCCAGTAGGACATCTTCAGTAATAGACTATGTCACTATGTATTCACAAACCAGTTATGAACTCCCAAGCCTTCTATTTTTATGGTGGCATAGTAAAATGCAAATTCTTTTTTCAATTTAAATTCAATTAGCCAACATATAGTACATCATTAGTTTCAGATATAGTGTTCAATAATTCATCAGTTGCATATAACACTCAGTGCTCATCAGATCACGTGCCCACCTTAATGCCCATCACCCAATTACCCCATCCTCCCACCCACCTCCGCTCCAGCAACCCTCAGTTTGTTTCCTAGAGTTAAGTGTCTCTCATGGTTTTTGTCCCTCTCTGCTGACTTCCCATTCAGTTTTCCCTCCCTTCCCCTATGATCCTCTGCACTGTTTCTTATATTCCACATATGAGTGAAACCATATGATAATCTTCTTTCTCTGACTGACTTATTTCGCTAAGCATAATACCCTCCAGTTCCATTCATGTCGATGTAAATGGTAGGTATTCAATCTTTCTGATGGCTGAGTAATATTCCATAAAATGGAAATTCTATGAACTCCGTCTCACTAACCCAAGTTTTCCTTATTTACTTATACTATCTATATACATGTTATTAATTTTTCTGACCTGAGCTGAGATTAAGAATTGGATGCTTGGGGCTCCTGGGTGGCTCAGTTGGTTAAGCATCTGCCTTTGGCTCAGGTCATGATCCCAGGGTCCTGGGATTGAGCCAGCATGGGGCTCCCTGCTCAGCGGGGAGTCTGCTTCTTTCTCGCCCTCTGCCCCTCCCCCAGCTTGTACTCTCTCGCTCGCTCATTCTCTGTCTCTCAAATAAATAAAATTTTAAAATAAAAAAAAGAATCGGATGCTTAACTAACTGAACCACCCAGGAGCCCCCGCCCCAATATTTATGTTTTAAGTAATTTAAATTTAATTAAAATTAAAACTCATGTTTTAAGTAATGCATACTAAAACTTCCCTATTACCTTACCAAATGTATAGGTGACTGCCTATTGATTCTCTTCCATAAGAGTTCATTTGTATTTTCTATTTCTTTTTTCCCTGAAGCATCTTCTTTCACCTAATCAAATTCTTTAAACTTGTATTTAGGATTGGAAGTAAATACAAGGCATGAAGTAATTTTTGATAGATTATTTACTTATAAAAAATAATCACATCTCCTATTCATTTACCAGTAACAAATACATTCCACAAAGTTATTTTTAGAAAATGAAATTTAGTTTTAAGTATTTTCATTTTTGTTACAAGTGGAACTGTACGCCATTTAATTTTATGTACTCTACTGTCTCGGTATTTCCTGGAATATGGGAAGGCAAAAGACAAAAAAAAGAATTATCAACCATACCCACTCCATTCCTAATTCTTGGAAACCTAAACTAAAAGACATGAAAAAGCCAATAGGCAAAGGAAAGAGTAGAAGAGATTGAAAAAGACTTTTTTTTTAATGAAAATGACAATTCATTTGGAGCCAAATATAGATCTTGCTCTTACATTTGAAAGCCAAAGTATGCTCACTGTCCCTAGTACCTAGGATTTAGAATGACCCGATTTTACAACATAAAAAATTTCTGGAGGAAAAAAGTCAGATAGAAATATGAAACACTTTGGGCGCCTGGGTGGCTCAGTTGGTTAAGCGACTGCCTTCGGCTCAGGTCATGATCCTGGGGTCCCGGGATCGAGTCCCGCATCGGGCTCCCTGCTCGGCAGGGAGTCTGCTTCTCCCTCTGACCCTCCTCCCTCTCATGCTCTCTGTCTCTCATTCTCTCTGTCTCAAATAAATAAATAAAATCTTTAAAAAAAAAAAAAAAAGAAATATGAAACACTTTAATCTTCTATTCATCATTATAAAACATTATTATAGTTTTGGGTTTTCAGAAGATGGCATCCAAGAAAACAATTCTTTTTCCTCACAAACCAGCAAAAGGAGAGAGGTAGTGTCTCTTGTCCGATTACTTACTTGGGTTCTCTTCCAGCTAAGATCATCTGGAAAATGCCCACACAGGCACCCCTCTTGCCTTCCCAATATTCAGGGTTGGGATCCAGTCTCTCTAAGACATCAAAAGCTTTGGCTGAGTAGTAGAACTGGCCCATCTGATTAAAAGAAAATATTGTGATAATACTTGTACTCAAAAGATTGCACAGAATGAAACTAAATGTAAACATACCATGAAACAGAACTGTATAAAAAAGTGTATGGTTAGTGATAACATTTTCAGCTAGCAAACTGGATAAAACTTCAATTTCTTATTAAAACAAAAAGGAAAATCACAATTTGAGTACACGGTTCAATTTATATCAACTTACCTTCATTCAGTTTTCAACAATATAACATTTTTCCTACATATAGTCAAGTTATGATTTAATCAACACATTTATCATTTCTTCTAATTATAGTGTAATCTTGATGATAAACCGATGATTGTGATTTGAGCAGAGTATCTTTCAGGTTTCCTCGATACATTCTGTAAATGACTACTATCATTCATTTTATGCTAATTTGATCATGTTCAACCCAAGAGAACACTACCTTTCTTGACCTTGTTCCTAAATTCTCAAAATGCCTAGATGGATACTGCTACTCTAAACACCAAATCTTCTAAATGTTTACTTCATTTTGATAGACCTCTTTCCCAAATATACTACACATTTCCTTGGCCTCATAGAGCATGCCTAATACCATTAAATTCTGCTTGGATGAGTTTTCTTGACTGGCCATTATAAATGCAGTGTTGCCATTTGCTGAAGGCTTCAAATTGCTGGGCAATCCCCCTTGTTCAGGGTGGTTTAGTTACCTCTCAATTTCTGTAAACTGTTTTTCTAAACCTTTGCCAGTTTCCTTAAGATCTCTATTGCATTCTTAGCTTATCGTTTTTCTATCTTTCAGGGAAAACACAACTTTCCTCCCTTCAATTCAAATTATATTTGTACTTTCATTCATCCTTCCCTCATTTCTGCCCATTTCATAGGAAGAAGTGTTCTTATTCCTTTTCAAGGTTAATCCTTCTTCCTACATTCTATTCAAATTACTTTTGGTGAAATGACAATGAGAATGGTATATGAAACACAAATGTACAGTTTAATGCCTATAACATGAGTGCAAGTGTAATCACCACCCAGGTCCAGAAACAAGACATTGACAGCAAAATAGAAGCTCTCTGTGTCGCTTCCAAACCACAACCTTCTCCTTCCCTCCAGAAGCAACTACTATTCCAACTTTTATGGTCATCAGTTTTTGTCAAAATCTTTGGCTTTTTTTTTACAGTTTTATTACCTATGTATATACCTTTAGACAATATAATTAAATTTTACCTCTCAAAATTTTATCTATATGAATATCATAATATTCTTTTGTGTCTTGCATATGTTAAGATGCATCTATATTGCTGGATATAACTCTAGTTGGTTCATTTTTTAGAACATTTTATTTTGAAATAATTCTAGATTTACAGGAAGTTATGAAGACAGTACAAAGAGGTCCCATGTACCTTTCACCCAATTCCCCCAGTTACGGCTTACCATAGCGCAATATCACAGTATCGAAACCAGGAAGTTGACATTGCTACAATGCGTGCGTGTAGTTCCATCATTTTATCAAATGTGTAGACTCACGTAACTAGCACTGCTATCAAGATACAGAACTATTCCATCACCACAAGGCTGTGCTACCTGTTTATAGTCATGTGCGCTCCCCTCCCTGCTCACCAGCCCTAACTCCCAGCAATCACCAATTTTTTTTTTTTAATTTTATTTATTTGACAGAGAGATAGAGAGCGAGCACAAGTAGGCAGAGTGGCAGGCAGAGGGAGAGGGAGAAGCAGGCTGTCCACTGAGCAGGGAGCCGGACGTGGGGCTCGATCCCAGGACCCCAGGATCATGACCTGAGCCGAAGGCAGCCGCTTAACCAACTGAGCCCCCCAGGCGCCCCTCACCAATTTGTTCTACATCTCTACAGTTTTGTCATTTCACAAATATCATATATATGTATATGAAATCAAGCAGTACAGGACCCTTTGAGATTGAATTTTTTCACTCAGGATAATGTCCTCGTTATTCCTTGTTAATCCAAGTTATTTTGGTATAGTATAGGAAATATAGTCAATGGTTTATAATAGCATATGGTGACAGTAGCTACACTTGTGAGCACAGCATAACACACAGAGTTGTCAAATCACTATGTTGTACACCTGACACTAATGTCATATTGTGTGTAACTATACTTCAATTAAAAAAATCCGAGTTATGGGGCGCCTGGGTGGCTCAGTCAGTTAAGCATCTGCTTTCAGCTCAGGTCATGATCCCAGGGTCCTGGGATGGAGTCTCGCATCAGGCTCCTTGCTCAGCGGGAATCCTGCTTCTCTCTCTGCCTGCCACTCCCCTTGCTTGTGCTCGCTCTCTCTCTCTCTGACAAATAGAGTCTTTGAAAAAAAAGATTAAAAAATCCGAGTTATTGTGTGTACCAATAGTTTGCTCCTATTATATAACTCTAAAAAAGTAGGAGGGACCTCCACCCAAAGTTGGTTTGGATATCAAGAGTGATGATGCCACACACACACACACACCAAGAGAGCATGGAAAGATTTCTTACTTATATAATTGAGTTCTGTGGGGGAAGTAGGTCAGGCCTCTCAAGCAGTTTCCAAATGGCCTGAGAGAGCAAGGCAAGGAGACTGGCTGGGTTTTTATTGTGGCCGGGGGTGGGGCTGGGATGAGGTTCCCGAGCAGGAGCAGGGGCTTGTGTGGTTTGAATCACCTGATGGTGTCAGAGAAGGGACTACCTAGCATTTCTTATCATCTTGTCCAGATGTGGGGCACAGGGGGAAGAGGGAAGGGTGAGGCTTAAAAGCTGTCAGCAGTCAAACATCAAGAAATGGAGTCAGGCTTGTCATCACCATTCCTGTTTATCCATGAGTAGTAGTCCAAGCCAAACCAGTTTGTTTAACCATTCACTACTGAAGGACACTTGGATTATTTCCAGTTTTTGGCTATTACAAATAAAGCTGCTGTTGACATTGGGAATAGGTATTTGTGTAGACACAGGTTTCATTTCTCTGGGATAGGTGCCCAGGAGGGTGATTGCTGGGTCATATGGTAAGCATATGTTTGTTTGTTAAAGAAACTGCCTATTTCACAGTATATATATTTTTTGCCCTTTTACTTTCAACCTACCTATGTCATTATATTTGAAGTGAGTTTCTTGTAAAAAGCACATAGTTGGGTCATGGTTTCTTATCCATCCTGTCAATGTCTGTCTTTTAATTGGCATATTTAGACCATTTACATTTAATGCAATTATTGCCATGTTAGGACTTAATTCTGCCATTTTTTCCCTACTTGCTTTTTCTGTTTTTCCTGGATATCTCGCACATGTCTCTGTAGTTTGCAGCTGGAGAAAGACATGAGTGTGCAATTAGCACAGAGGGAGGGCAAAAAAGTCTGGGTTTCACCTCTCCAGTCTTCTCCTATACATATCTTTTTCCTGCTTTTTCTATATTGTAATAAGTCTCAGCCATGAGTGTAACTTTGAGTCATGTGAACCCTTCCAGTGACTCACCAAACTAGTGGGTGGCCATGGAGCCACTGAGACAGTAGGTTATGCTAAATTGTTTTTCAAGGTCATTATCTTCCTTTGATCTTTACCCCATCTTCCTCTCATCTCTTTTAGGGTCTTCCTCCATCAAAAATGTTCCTTAAATCTTCTAAAAGAATGAAGCGTGGATCACTACATCAAAAACTAGTGATGTATTGTATGGCGACTAACGTAACATAATAATAAAAAAAATGTTCCTACTCTCTTGAATCTTTAATATCTCTCTGTTCAACAGCTCCACTGCCTAAGGATATACTCTTACTCCCTACTCTAAAAGAAAAAAACCTCTCCCTCCCCACCCCAAATCCCTAACCCCGTTTTCCCTTTTAAGTTAGCAACACATTTCCTCCCTTACCCTTAGCATCAATTTTTTTTTTGAAAAATTTTTTTTACTGTAGTCTACACTCACTGAATCTGCTTTCTAATCTCATTCTCTTGTCTATGCACTATTGTTTTCTCAGATCTCATACAGTTCCATCAGGTTGCAGACTTGACATTCTCTCCCTTTGCTTTTGATAAAATAGAAACAAGAAAAGCAGGAATGAAAAGCACTTCTCCCCCCTCCCGGTTCTTTTCTTTCTTTATGTCCATCTTCATCCTCTGTCTCTTTCACTGATTCTATTTCTATCCCTTAAACACTGGTGTCCACGTGGTTCCTCATCCCATTCACTGGTTAACCTCATTCTCTCCCATACTTTGCTGCTGCTACTACTATTACTATTACGACCACTTCCACCACCACCATTAACTACTGTTAACTTCTCTCTCTCTCTTTTTTGAGAGAGAGGGAGAGCATGCACACGGGTGGGGAAGGGGGAGGGGCAGAGGGAGAGGGAGGAGAGGAGAGAGAGAATCCTAAGCAGGCTCCATGCCCAGCGCAAGGAGCCAATCCCACAACCCTGGGATCACAATCTGAGCTGAAATCAAGAGTTGGATGCTTAACTGACTGAGCAATCCAATACTGTTAACTTCTAAAACTGCATTTCTAATCCTGACTTCTCACATGAACACCTGAGCTCCAGGCTCATCCTGATAATTTCCCACATGTAATATCTCTCTACCTGGAGCCCCAAACACACTTCAGATTTAATACATTTACAACTGAACAAAATTCCTCTCTGAATGTTTTCTTTCCCTCTGCCTCCTCTAACTCACTTAATGTCATTGCCATCTACTAAGTCATGTTAAACATTTTTAAGTTTCCCATGTTTTAAAACCTTTTCCATTGATGGTGATTGACTTTATTTTAGTAATGATTCACTTTGAAATGAGCTATTATTAATTAATTTAACACTAGACTCACTTTACCTAACATTTGCATGTCTTTTGGACAGGAAGAAATATTCCAAAAAAAGGAATTTCCAGAATTTGAGGCTAATTTGTAAAAAAGCTTTTAATCTATAGGATAGGGCCCCAAAGTCCTCTCTCCTTCTCCCTGCCTTTCCAACTCCCCCCTCCACACACACACACACAGACCCGCTCCTGCATACACACACAGAGAGCCAGTCCTTTACTAAATCTGATTGCTTTTTTCCTTTTTTTTTTTTCTGGTTCCTTTGTCTCTCCTGTCTACAATTTGCACCTAAATATTCCCCAAGGTTTGGTTTGCAACTCTCTACTCTTCTCACTTTCCTTCCTTACCTGGGTAATCTTGTTTTCCAGGGCTTTAATTACTATTGAAATGGTGACGATTTATCCAAATCTATGTCTCTACATGTCAGAAGACATCTTTCTTGAGCTTCAGAACCAAGTTTCCAACTACCAGATGAATATCTCTACTTGGATGGTATCTAAAGACTCACACACAACCTTTAGAAATCTAAAACAATCTCTCTGAATCATTGTTTCATATACATGGTTTCATATTTCACTTATATGCATACATACTTAATATACATGTAAAACCCTGAAATGCTGTCTATCTCTGAGTTCAGTTTGTTCATAAAAGGGATGACATTTCTTTTTCTTTTTTAAAGATTTTATTTATTCATTTATTTATTAAAGTAGGTGCCACACCTAGCATGGAGCCCAACATGGGGCCTGAATTCACGATCCTGAGATCATGACCTGAGCTGAGATCATGAGTCAGCCACCTAACCACTGAACCACCCAGGTGCCTCTAAAGATTTTATTTTTAAGTAATCTCTACGTACAACGTGGGGCTTGAACTCACAAACCTGAGATTGAGAGTCCCATGCTCTTCCAGCTGAGCCAGCCAGGAGCCCCAGGGATGACATTTCTGATAGTTCTATGTGAATCCTCTTACCAATGGCCATTTAATCTCTAGGACACCTCTCCCTAATAATTAATCAGTGTAGCATGTGAGACTGATCTTCAGTTTTCCCTTTAGATCTCACTCAGACTCACCTTGTAGCAGTCATTAGCAATGAGCTGTAAGAGGCTAAAGGACTCGCCAGAGGTTTCCATCTTGAGATAAAGTTCCCAGGCTAGTCTTGGTTTCTTGTTCATGATATCTACAAAAAGAAGCAAAGATTTTTGCCTCTTAAATGTATAGGAAATATAATTCTGCATCTTGTTATTCTTTAGATTTGGTTCTATGTTCCAAACAGACAAAGAAATGGTAAACAGCTCTTATGTAGAAAGTTTGCAATGTTAGCATTAAGCTGGTTCTCCATCAGAACTATACCATATGTAAAATACTTAAGTTAGGATTCACATAATTGTTTGTTTTTAGATTGGGTTGATTTCCAGTAGTTCCCACTTTTCTCATCTGCTTAAAAGTCATGTATCATTCATTCAATCCTACTTATATAGTTTCAGCCTCACTTAGAACATCTGATTGCTGAAATTTTCCCATGACTTTAAAAACTCTGTGAACATTTTAAATCCAGGGGAAAAAAAGAAGCAAGAAAAGATAATGAAGGGGGAGAGACAGACAGAGGTTGTAGGCTACATAATATACAAAAAGATTACGTTTTTGACATTTTATCACTTTTCAGGCCTGCATCATAATGAAAAGGTAAAATTAGCATAACAGTACCACTTAACAAAGAACCCTGTAAACTGAGATTCTGGAAACTTTAACAGGGCTGATGGAAAAATTTGGCATCTTTCAGGACTGTTCATGCTAGGTCAACATTGTATGGTAGAACTAATCACAAGGTAAATGTATGTAATACATGTACAGGACCACCCTTATTGAGTTGTATTAACGATGCTTAATTTCAGTGTTTACTCATTCTATGAAACAAATTTAGAAACGTTCACTGTAATTTCCATCCAGAAGATTATGCAACAGAGAAGAAAAAGAGGATTCCTCTGTAACATTTAAAAGAAGACTCACAGCACCGAGCTAACCAACTGAGGTAAATGTAATCATTTTTCATCTTCTCACTTTGGATTAAAAGGAAAACCTGTAAGAAGAGGAAAGAAAGGGAATAACCATGACGATATTTTTGCGGTAAAAATACCACATCGGCTTGCTTTATTTGATTAATACTTAGTGTAGCCTTACAGATGGTCAAATTCTCTACAGGCTACTAAGAAAAGGACAAACCTATGGTGATGTTGACATATTTCTCTCAGTTATTGATATCACAAGCTGACCGAAGAAATTTGGTAAGGATATAGAAGATTTGAACAGAATAATTAACAACTGCGTAACACCTATTTTGTTCAAGGACACATGACCATGTTACTGGGCAGTAAAGCAAGTCTCAACAAATTTTGAAGGACTGGTGTAATACAGAGTACACTGGATGACCACAATACGATTAAGTTAGAAATCAAAATGAAATAGCCTGGGCAAGATAATACACATACTTGAAAATTATGACACATGTTTTAAAATAACTCACAAAGACATAATGGAAGTTAGACAATAATTAGAATTTGAATAATAACAAGTGGAACAATTTGCTAAATGATAACGAAATTGAATTGAATAATTCAACTGAATTGCTTTGAATGATTCAGGCAAATCAGTCTATGGAATTAGAAGTCAAAATAGTGGTTAGCCTTGGGAGAAAGGGACGGACTCAAACAAGGAGATGAGGACGTTTCTATGGAGTTAAGACAATACTATTTCATGATCTGAGGACTGATTATTTGGGTACATTCACTTCAAAAATTCATCAAGCTCTATACTTTAATTTGGATATTTTTCTCAACATAGGTTATGCTTTTATAAAATATAGCAGAAAAAGGAAAACAGTAATATGGTTATAAAATCTATATGTCTATTTACATTGTACTTTTTAATGTAACCTAAGAACAAAGGAAATTTTTATAATCCTTTGCCCCTGAACTTTTTATTTCAGTGAGAAAAAGATAACAATGTTTTTATTTTTATTATTTTTTTCAAGTTTTTATTTAAATTCCAGTTAGCTAATGTACAGTGTAATATTACTTTCAGGTGTAGAATTTAGTGATTCAACACTTAACATACAACACCCAGTGCTCAGCACAAGTGCACTCCATAATTCCCATCACCCATTTAGCCCATCCCTCAACCCTGCCCTCCAGCAACCCCCAGTTTGTTCTTTATAGTTAAGAGTCTGTTTGGGGGGGGCGGAGCAAGATGGCGGAGGAGTAGGAGACCGGGATTTCGTCTGGTCTCAGGAATTCAGCTGGATAGGGATCAAACCATTCTGAACACCTACAAACTCAACAGGAGATCGAAGAAAAGAATAGCAGCAACTCTCTGAACAGAAAAGCGACCACTTTCTGGAAGGTAGGACGTGCGGAGAAGTGAATCCGAGGCGATATTCGGGAGGATAGACGGCGGGGGAGGGGCCTCCGTCGGCCGCTTCTGGCAAGTGATAGAGCCGTGGAGCACAAAATCGGAACTTTTAGAAGTCGGCTCCGCTGAGGGACGTCACTCCAGTGGCTAAGCAGGGGGTGGAACCCTCGTGGGACACTGTGGTCTCAGGATCCTTGGGGTCACAGAAAGACCGGGGGTGCCGAGTGCGGCAGAGCTCCCAGGTATTGGAGCAGGGAAGCCGGCTGCAGGGATGGAGCTGAGGCACGGGCTCTCAGCTCGGGGTTGCCATAAACCGTGATCCGGGGCACAGTCGGGCCACTGCTCCTCCAGCAGGGACCCAACAAGAGGCAGATCTGGGGAGACTCCCCTTCCTCCCCCAGGAGGGGCAGCACGGGAGTGCACCGCAGGGATCTGCTGGGTTTGGAGACTCCACACGGGGTCGGGTGCCAGAGATAGAAACGCGCGGTCACAGGCAGGGTGAGCATGGAGTGCGGCCGGAGACCGGGGAGACAGGAGTAACTGACTGCTTTTCTCTGGGGGCGCACTGAGGAGCGGGACCCCGAGTTCTCCGCCGGGGCGGAGATTGGGAGGCTGCCATTTTCACTCTCGGCCTCCAAAGCTGTACCGAAAGCTTGGAACAAAAGCTCCTGAGAGCAAACCCGAGCAGATTACTTAGCCCAGACCGGCAAGGGCGGGGCAATTCCGCCTCCAGCAAAGACATTT
>NC_138380.1:13036167-13055958 GCF_054177405.1 Leptonychotes weddellii
CTGTCTCTCTCTCTGTCAAAAAATAAATAAAATCTTTAAAAAAAAAAAACAAAACCACATTGAGATACCACCTTACACCAGTTAGAATGGCAAAAATTGACAGGGCAAGAAACAACAAATGGTGGAGAAAGGGGAACCCTCTTACACTGTTGGTGGGAATGCAAGTTGGTACAGCCACTTTGGAAAACAGTGTGGAGGTGCCTCAAAAAATTAAAAATAGAGCTACCCTATGACCCAGCAATTGCACTCCTGGGTATTTACCCCAAAGACACAGATGTAATGAAAAGAAGGGCCATATGCACCCCAATGTTCTTAGCAGCAATGTCTGCAATAGCTGTGGGAAGTCTGTGGAAAGTCATTAAAATTAAAAAAAGTCTGTGGGAAGTCGAAATGCCCTTCAACAGATGAATGGATAAAGAAGATGTGGTCCATATATACAATGGAATATTACTCAGCCATCAGAAAGGATGAATATCCAACTTTTACATCAACATGGATGGGACTGGAGGAGATTATGCTAAGTGAAATAAGTCAAGCAGAGAAAGTCAATTATCATACTGTTTCACTTATTTGTGGAACATAAGGAATAGCATGGAGGACATTAGGAGAAGGAAGGGAAAAATGAAGGGGGGAAAGTTGGAGGGAGAGATGAACCATGAGAGACTATGGACTCTGAGAAACAAACTGAGGGTTTTAGAGGGGAGGAGGGTCGGGGGATGGGTTAGCCCGGTGATGGGTATTAAGGAGGGCACATACTGCATGGAGCACTGGGTGTTATATCAAAACAATGAATCATGGGTCACTACATCAAAAACTAATGATGTATTGTATGGTGACTAACATAATAAAATAAAATTTAAAAAAAAAGAAAAATCAATAAAAGTTAACATTTCAGATCAAAAACAGAATCAAATTTTAAAAACTCTCATGAACTAAAGATTATATTCATTCTCTTCTATTTATATAATCTCTCATCCCCCTTCAGCTGAGATGTTGAGAAGAGCTAACCCAATATTCTCTCCTGTGTCTTTCCCACAGGACCTCCTACTTGATACTTTGATACTTTTCTTTCATGTCTGACACATGTAACCCTGGACAGAGACTCAAACTTCACCAGTCAATATATGACCAACTCCAATTATGAATCATGTGAATGAGTACTGATTTCAGACATACCACACTCACTCGCTGACCCTCCCACCAGCTGGAAGAACTGCTGGGCAATTTTCATATGGTCCCTCTGAAAAACAAAGCAGAGCTGAGATAGCTGACAGAAGCTGAAAATATTTTATTTGTATTACACTTTATGGTTTTAAAATATGTGCCAGGATTTAACATACACCCTTGTTTTACATCGTTTCCCAAACAAACTAATTTTTATTAGCATAAGCACTAGAGAATCATAACCTGAAACTAAATTAAAACCTACCCTGGGTCAGATAAAAAAGGAAGAAAAAAAATCCAATCCCCAAACTCTATCCTAAAAGTAACTTCATTAAATGAACTCATTCATTTAGTCATTCATTCACACATTCAACAGATACTGCTCTTTTATCATATATTAGACCTTGTGGTAGGAGCCACAGTTATAAGGAGTATTAATTCAATACACTCATTCACTTATTCGATAACTATTTACTCCCTATCTGCTATACGAGGCACTGTAGAGTGAGCTAGAGATAAAAATATTTATTTATATCCACTTTGTTCCCAAAAGAACTTAATGTGTCATATTCAGATGAATAAGAACTTAATTTTAAACAATGTTTGGGTGTTTATAAAAGTCTTTGCCAAAGAAACAACTATCCCCATTTTACAGATGCCAAAATTATAGCTCAGGGGTGTGCAAGGTTAACCAAATTCCCTGAAAATAAGAATGAAGCTGTGCAATGATTTTCAGTTATTATTAGATAGAAACACTGCTTAAAATTTGGGCTTTTAAAAGAGGAAACAGCAATTCTTAGAGTTAAAGCTTTCTTTTTTTTTTTTTTTTGTCTTTAAATCACAGAATTCTTTTTATAATGGAATCTGGGTTGGGGGATATGGAGACAGGAAAGGAAATGTAGATAAGCCTATTTGTGAGCTTACTGCTGGTTGAACTTTAACATTCATTTTGATCTTTTCCACACACTATAACTGCAACTATAGATTACCAGTGATTTCATACTCACCGAACCCATTTCCTGGCCAAGGGCCGCATTGACCACTCCTTTGAGGATATACTCCTGGCAACATGCAATAACACTAATTAATTTCTGAAGAATGCGTAGCTATGAAAATTAATTTCGACTTAATGCTATATATACATTATCAAAAGTTACCCAGAGTCACTTTTCTCTGTTCCATCCCTGGCTTGAATGAAAGAATTAGGAGACTTTCATTTGGTTTTCAGGAAAGTGTCCATATAATAGAATTCACCATATTTGTAAATTTACAATCTTAAGCAGAAAAACTCAGTGGAAACCTTGAGAAGTTTTATTTCAACTCAGTGGAAAAAATTAACAATAAAACATTTACGTAATAATTTTTATCACTTTATTAGCCACTGCCATTCTTTGTGACTACATCATATATATTATCTTCCCTTTCTAATCATGTAATAACTTTTATTTGCTAAAAATCCTTTTCCTAAAAAAAAAGTATCCTCTGATCTCCGTTTGTAAGGTATTATCTCTTTTGGAGCCCTGGAGCCTCACCTTTATCGCTGTCAGACTTGGCTTTATTCTTTGATAGATACCTTCCTTAGAAGCTTTATAAATTTTTTATGTAGGTACTATTTTTATTTAAGAGGGTTCATAAAAAGAGCAGTATAAAAGATGCTGAAACTTTTAATACCCTGGAGAAATGTATCTGTTTAGATTTCATGGGGTCTAGAAACATTTCAGTCTTTCATTCAGTAAGTGCAATGTCTGTTACATGCCTAGTGTACATAGTGTTGGAAATACAAACAGACACAGGCCCTGACTGCAAAGAGCTAATAACAATCCAGTAGGGGAGAAAGACAAGTTACAATTATACTAATGAGATAAGTTTCTATATCTTGTTAGTTCCATCAGAATTCTAGATTTTAGTTTTTTCAAACCTCATCCATTTGGAGGAAATGACCACATATAAGGGAGTTTAAAAACATTAAAAAATCCATAATGTTCGGGGCGCCTGGGTGGCTCAGTCGTTAAGCATCTGCCTTCGGCTCAGGTCATGATCCCAGGGTCCTGGGATCGAGCCCCGCATCGGGTTCCCTGCTCTGCGGGAAGCCTGCTTCTCCTTCTCCCACTCCCCCTGCTTGTGTTCCCTCTCTCGCTGTGTCTCTCTCTGTCAAATAAATAAAATCTTTAAAAAAAAAAAATCCAGAATGTTCATTTTCATATCAAAAGTCTCACAGGACATTCCTAAATCAATATTTATGGTCTTTCCCGAGATTCTACAAGCTGGACTCTTCTCTAATATGCCTTCCTGCTATCTTTCTGAAATTCTACTTTCAACAGAAGTTGGTTAGTAAAATGGTAACACATTTTCAATTACCTGAGGAGTAGTAGGTTCCAGATCCTTAATTAAGTTATAAGCTTCTTGTACATCATCTGAAATACAAGAAATAAGTAGCTATAATAGTCTGTATTCCAGCAAACCCTTCTGAAACAGTCCCGAAAAGGTAAGATCCTTCAGCATTCAAACGTTCATGGGAGGTATGATTTGTTTTATCTGTCCTCTAACTCTCCATCAAGTTCAATGTGGAGTAATTATCCTAAATATAACCAAATATCTTAGGAAACCTGTAAGTCATGAAGCACCTAAAAAAATGTTCAAGCTAAGAATATAGATTGGGTATTAAATAGCAATGGCATTGTAGTTATATAAGTAAAACAGCCAATTTCTTAAAAAGACAATATATATTAAGTATGTAGGAGTGAAATGACATGAAGTCTGGGATTTGCTTTAAGACGTTTCAGCAACAAAAAGGGACAGGGAGAATGGATGAAAGAATGGCAATATTTTGAAGACTGTTGAATCTGGAATGAATATTTTGGGTGTGCATTTTGGGTGTTTAAACTATTTTGCTTAGTTTGAAAAATTTTATAATAAATAATTTCTAAAATATATAAGATATTTAATTCTTATCCAAATGCCTATTTCTTTGTGCTTACATATCAAATAGAACTGTTTGCAAGTTCATGTTCTTATTTTAATAAACACTTACATTTTCCTCAGTGAGGAATATGTTGTCTGGTTGGTTTCTACCATGCACCTAAAAAGGCCCACACTGTTAGTCCAGGGTCCATGACAGAGTGCCACCACCAATGCATGGTAGCTACTATCCTGTACTCAAAACTGTTAGATCAAAGACTGCTTAGGCACGTGTCTAACAATTTTAACCTTACTTAGTGGCAGTAAATATCACATTATCTTTGAATCATAATATTTCTCATAAGAAGCTGGAAGCACAAAGAAACAGAAAGGCAGACAATTAGAGCAAATATGATAAAAAAAAGAAACTCAAGAAAATGTGGATGTGCCTTATACATAGAAAAAGAACCACAAGGAAGGGGAAGTAAAAACAGTGGAAAAACTGAAATAGAATGGGTAGAGAACAAAAGACAGAAAAAGAAGAGGAAGAAAGAAAAACAGAATGAGGGAGAAGGTTGGAAGCAACAGAAGAGGAAAGAGAGGATAAAGAGAAAAGGTACAACAAATAAGTACCAATAAATTTGTTCTCTCCTATGAACCTGTTGCAAATATGTTTTTGGAAGTATTATGGATTTTAAAAGTTAAGCAAGTAGTTCAGTTAGAGATTAAATGTTCTAAAATATCTCATTATAAGCAAAACCAAGACAGATTTTTCTTACCTTGACGAAGGTAGTAAATCACTAAGTTTAACCGAGCTTCAGGAATGACATCAACCAGGGGAGGCAAAACCTGCAAAGCCCCTTCACCTCCTCGGAAAACAACCTAAAGTTAGACAAAGTCTGTTATTACAGCAATAAGTATGAATATATTTATTGGTGGAAATGTTTAATTAAGGAGTTGCCACTTATAACTGGGTACTCAGTTATTCCTTGAATATATTTTTGAAGCTCTCAGTATACACACCACCTTGACCCCATTGAAAGCAAGCTATCATCTAAATTATAATAAATGTAAGAAACAGAATAAAGGCATAAACCTATTGTATACCTTTCCTTTTCTCTTCATAAGAACTGCAGAAAACTTTTTTTTTTCTAAAGATTTTATTTATTTATTTGACGGAGAGAGAGATAGCGAGAGCAGGAACATAAGCAGGGGGAGTGGGAGAGTGAGAAGCAGGCTTCCCGCTGAGCAGGGAGCCCAATGAGGGGCTCGATCCCAGGACCCTGGGATCACAACCCGGGCCGAAGGCAGATGCCTAATGACTGAACCACCCAGGAGCCCCAAGAACTGCAGAAAACTCTTAAAGTACCCCAAAATTAATAAAACATTTTCTAGACAGATACTCTGTATCAAAAGCTCCGCGAAGGGGGTGCCTGGGTGGCTCAGTCAGTTAAGCATCCAATTCTTGTTTTTTTTTAATGGTTTTATTTATTTATCAGAGAGAGCGCGGACCCACAAGCAGGGTTAGGGGCAGAGGAAGAAGAAGAAGGAGAAGCAGACTCCCTGCTGAGCATGGAGCCTGATCCGAGGACCCTGAGATCATGACCCAAGCTGAAGGCAGAGGCTTAACCAACTGAGTCACCCAGGTGCCCCAAGCATCTAACTCTTGGGATTTTGGCTCAGGTCATGATCTCAGGGTTGTAGGATCGAGCCCCATGTTGGTCTCTGCTGGGCATGGAGTCTGCTTGGGATTCTCTCTCCCTCTCCCTCTGGCCCTCCCCACTTGCTCTCCCTTTCTAAAAACAAACAAACAAGCTCCATGAAGGAATTTATATAACCTTTCTGAGCCTATTTCCTCATCTCTAAATGGCATTAATAATGTCTACCTTTCAGGACTATTATGAGGACTGAATGAGTTAAAATGGGCTAAATGTGTGGTACATAGTAGGTAACATTTAATTAACTCCGTAAATACTCACAAGCACCTACCATATGCCTGGAATTGTAGTAAGCACTGGGGTTACAGCAGGAATGAATTACTCCCGTCACTACATAGGCTACACTCAACTGGGGAGAGAGCCTCAAACAGCAAACCCATAAGTATTATGTTATATGACAGTAAATGCTATAGAGAAGAGCTAAAACAAAATAACATTCAGGAAAGCAGTTTTGTGCACTGTTGTGTACCCAGAGCCTAGCACAGTGTCTGGCACATAGGAAGTTGTTTCACAAATAAATATACAGAAATCAAGGCCATCAGACATGAGCTACCTAATCTCTCCTTTCTAATTCAAAAATATCCACTTGGTCATCTTTCTTGATTCTTCCTCGTCTGAGATGTTCCCTTCTTTTGCTAAGATTAATTCTTCTACTTGTCTTCTTGATCTCATGACTTTAAAAAAAATTAATTCCAGTATAATTAATATACAGTGTTATATTAGTTATATTAGTTTCAGGTGTATAATATACATTACTCAGTGTTCATCGTGATAAGTGTAATCTTAAGCCCCATCACCTATTTCACCCGTCCTCCCACCCACCTCCCCTCTGCTAACCACCAGTTTGTCCTCTATAGTTAAGAGTCTGTTTTTTGGTTTGTCTTTTTCTTTCTTTATTTTGTTTCTTAAATTCCACATGAGTGAAATCATTTGGTATTTGTCTAACTGACTTATTTCACTTGGCATTATACTCTCTAGATCCATCCATGCTGTCCCAAATGGCAAGATTTCATTCATTTTTATGGGTGAATAATATTCCATGGTATCCACTGGAATCCATTGTATCCATTCTTCTTTATCCATTCATCTATTGATGGACACTGGGTCGCTTCCATATTTGGCTATTGTAAATAATGCTGCAAAAAACATAGGAGTGCATTTATTTTTTTGCATTAGTGTTTTCATGTCCTTTGGGTTCCACCCAGTAGTGGAATTACTGCATCACATGGTAATTCTATTTTTAATTTTTTGAGGAACCTCCTTACTGTTTTCCAGAGTGGCTGCACCAGTTTGCTTTTCCACCAACAGTGCACAAAGGTTCCTTTTTCTTCACACCCTTGCCAACACTTGTTTCTTGTGTTTTTGAGTCTAGCCATTCTGACAGGTGTGAGGTGATATCTCACTGTGGTTTTGATTTGCATTGCCCTGATGATGAGTGATGTTGAGCATCTTTTCATGTGTCTGTTGGCCATCTGTATGTCTGTCTTCTTTGGAGAATGTCTGTTCAGGTCTTCTGCCCATTTTTAAATTAGATTATTTGGATTTTTTTGGTGTTGAGTTGTAGAAGTTTTTTTTGTTTTTTTTTTTAAGTACGCTCCACGCCCAGTGTGGAACCCAAGGCAGGATTGAACTCACAACTCTGAGATCCAGAGGTGAACTGAGATCAAGAGCCAGACACTTAACCAACTGAGTCACCCAGGTGCCTCAAGTTGTTTAAGTTCTTTATATATTTTGGATAATGTTTTTTGGATATGTCATTTGCAAATATCTTCTCCCACTCAATAGGTTGTCTTTCTGTTTTGTTATTTCCTTGGCTGTGCAGAAGCTTTTAATTTTGATGTAGTCCCAATAGTTTATTTTTGCTTTTGTTGTGCCTGCCTCAGGGGACATATCTAGAAAAATGTTTTATGGCCGATGTCAGACAGATTACTGCCTGTGCTCTCTTCTAGGATGTTTATGGTTTCAGGTCTCACATTTAGGTTCTTAATCCATTTGGAGTTTATTTTTGTGTATGTTGTAAGAAAGTGGTCCAGTTTCATTCTTTTGCATGTAGCTGTCCAGTTTGCCCAACATAATTTGTTGAAGAGACTTCTTCCCATTGCATATTCTTGCCTCCTTTGTCGAAGATTCATTGACCATATAATTGTGTGTTTATTTCTGGGTTCTCTATTCTGTTCTGTTGATTTATGTGTCTGTTTTTATGCCAGTACCACAGTATTTTGATTACTACAGCTTTGTCGTATATCTTGAAATCTGGGATTGTGATATCTCCAGTTTTGTTCTTCTTTTTCAAGATTGTTTTGGCTATTTGGGGTCTCTTGTAGTTCCATACAAATTTAGGAATGTTTGTTCTAGTTCTGTGAAAAATGCTGTTGGTATTTTGATAGGGATTGCATTAAATCTGTAGATTGCTTTGGGTAGTATGGACATTTTGACAATGTTTGTTCTCCCAATCCAATGGATTCTCATAACTTTCAACTCGATCTGGATCTTGATTCTCTATTAATTATTCTATCTTCATTTGTCCTGGTCCTACTTCTCAACTTTAAACATACACAAACAAAAATCTTTCTCTTGGTGCCATTGTTCCCTCCGGATAGTACCCTATTTTTCTCCTTCCTTTCAATGCCACACTTCAAAACTGTGTGGCTTACTGCTTCAACCTTATTATTCTCTCACTCCTTAATTCCTATTCCCAGTACACTAGTGAACTTACTCTCACAAGTCATGAATTAACTCCTTTAACCAATTCAATGGATTCTTCTGTCCTCTTGCTCAATGACGTGTCTGTAGTTTGGACACTGATGGCTGTAGCATGACCACAAAAGCATGATTTACTAAACACTCTATGTTAGATACTGTGTAAAGTATCTTACATACATTACCTCATTTAATCCTCACAAGAAAATAAGGTAGGTACTGTAATTTCCCTTATGGCACATATGAGAACACTGAGTCTCAACAATGCTAAGGGACCTCACCCAAAGGTCCAAAGCTAGTACATGGTGTAGCTTGATTTTTGACCTCAAGTCTGACTGCAAAAGCCAATGCTCAGAACAACCATTTATATCGCTTAGTATGTTTAGACTTTGTTTTAAACTGTAAAAGTGATATTTGTTCATTGGGAAAAAAACATATATAGTATTACAAAAGGACAAAGGACAATTTCCATACTCTTACTTCTCTCTTTAATCCCACTCTCCAAGGGTAATCTCTATTTACTAGCTGATATACCCCCTCTAGTCATATATACATATCGTGGTTCTTTACTCTGGCTGTACATTATATCCACCTGGGAAACTGTTAAGAAAAAAAATACTGATAGCTGAGCCCTAGCCCAACCATTAAATAAGAATCTCTGGGGGGTGGAGCCCATGCATCATTATTTTTAAAAACCTCCCAAGTGATTAAAATGTGCAGTTGTAAATGGCATTGCATTATCTAGGTGATATTTCCCATCCCCCCTTTCTTGTTTTATCTGCTTATTCTCCTTCCTTCAGCTCCTTAAACGCTCTCTTGGGACCATATTTTTCTCCTTTCTTCCATGTTTAGTTGTCAGAACTGTAGCTATCATTTCTCTTATGAAACTCCTAAATCTACTCTCCAGTCCTAATCTCTCTCCAAGCTTGATTTCCAGACTACTATCTCTAATACATCATTCTCCACAAAAATTTAAGTTGATAAACTAGATGAGAAGTGAAAAGAGGCAGAACCTCATAATAGAAACTATCCAGAGAAAATTATATCTGTGATGGAGGCCTGAATTAGAGAAGGAATGGAATAAATATAAGACTTTGCCAAGAAAGAATCAGTAGGATCAAGTGACCAAGCAGATATCAGAGGTAAAGGGGAGGAGAGAGTCTCAGCAGAATTGGTGCTAAAAAGGGGAATAGAGAAATCAGAAGGAAAAGGTGTAGGTATTATTAATGCCATTTTCTGATGAGGGATCTGAAACTCAGCAATATTATGTAATTTTCCCAGTGTCCCCAGGTGTCTGAGTTGAAAGCAGCTGCTCTGTGTCCACAATATTGCATTATCAATTAAACTTTACCTGAATATGGATACTTTTTTTTATCAATGGCCGTCAGAGTCCAGCCTTAAACCTGACCGCCTCTTTATTTTTTCCTTAAGACTTTCCTTTTCACTATGCCCCAGGACACACTTTCTGTTCTAGTAAGCTTAGCCTGCTCATAATCTTTCACATAT
Organism: Leptonychotes weddellii; assembly: GCF_054177405.1. Taxonomy (NCBI): domain Eukaryota; kingdom Metazoa; phylum Chordata; class Mammalia; order Carnivora; family Phocidae; genus Leptonychotes; species Leptonychotes weddellii. Next base: position 13,046,154 of record NC_138380.1, read on the forward strand.
GTCATTTTTGTTCTAACTCCATATCCTTGCCTTCAACGAACCCTCTAAATCTCAGCCATCCTTCAAAGATGAACTCAAGTTGGACTTTCACCAGAAAATCCTTCCCGTTTATTGTAACCCACAAGGATACATGTCTTTTGGTCTTTGCCAACAGAATGAACACTTGGACCTACACTGCCTTGCACTTCTTTCTAAATGTTATGTATGTATTACTGCCCTCCCAGTAGGGGTTTCCTTGAGGGAAGGACCTGATCTCTGAAACTTAATTTTCTCTCCTCCATAGCAAGGAGGGGCTCACTTGGAGTAGAGAAGTATTTGTTGCAATATCTCCCTTCATTCACCCTTCTAACTGCTGGGAAATACCGAAGTAGGCTAAGACTCAGTTCAGTCAAGACAGGAAACTGCTATTCACCAGATTGTGCTTGATGAGTTCTTTAGCAAATTCAAAGGAAGAAGAAGCATTGTCCATCAAGCTTTTGAGTTCTGCCTGAAATTGAAAAAGGAAAGGCTTAGGAAAATGACAAGTGCACAGTTCTTATGCCACATAATTGCACAATGTTTTATAGTTTACAAAGAGTTTAACATGCCATTTCATTCATATTTCATTTGTTCCTCAGGACTCTAAGAGTCAGTGTGATTGTTAACCTCATTTTACAGATGAGAACATTGAGGCTTATAAACAATAAATGATTTGAACCTTACACTAAGCAGCAAGTTTGAAACTGGTAAGCCCACGTCTGAAGACTCCTACTTAATCTTTTCTTGCAGAGTCAAAGGTGATAAAGGAGCTAAACTTTTGAAAACTGGGGTTGATTCTTCAAACTGATCATTCCACCTGTATCCCGAATTCTCACAGTACCTCCTTCCGGCTGCATTGGCCTTTTATTTACTTAGCACAATTAAAATACCTTCTCCTATTATTTATTAGACTTATCAGATCTCTTCTGTATTCTATTACCCCCTTCACTCCCTGTAGAACAAACGGTCAGTCATTTCCAGCATCTTCACAAACACCTTAGATTCACTTATCCTTCCTCAGCTTTCTGTTATTCCTACCTTGCCAATCTATAATTTTGAGTAATCTTCCTCTCCTCCTTTTTCAACTTCCATCAGTTAGGTAGCTAAGCTTCTCAGGATAAAATAATTAAATTCTTGATTGTTCTCACTAACCACTACAAACTTGTTCTATTTGATCTCATATGGGATTGCGCATCTGCTTCAGCAACCCTTTTATTAATCCCTTCTCTTGTCCACAGCAGCAATTCCAAAGTGTTTGGTAATATTAGGCTAGATCAGCAGTTTTCAAGCTTTTTGATCTCAGGATCTCTTTTATAATCTTAAAAATTATTAAGGATCCCGAAGAGCTTTTGTTTTAGTGCGTCATAGCCCACGTAAATAGCCCACAGTACAATATATATTGTATTAGAAATTAAAACAGAAATTTTAAAGTATTCAATTAATCAAAAATAATAAGCCCACTACACATTAACATAAATATCTTTCACTTAAGAAAACTGCATTTACAGGGGCGCCTGGGTGGCTCAGTTGGTTAAGCGACTGCCTTCGGCTCAGGTCATGATCCTGGAGTCCCGGGATCGAGTCCCGCATCGGGCTCCCGGCTGGGCAGGGAGTCTGCTTCTCCCTCTGACCCTCCTCCCTCTCATGCTCTCTGTCTCTCATTCTCTCTCTCTCAAATAAATAAATAAAAATCTTTAAAAAAAAAAAAAAAGAAAACTGCATTTACAAAACAAAAACTTAGTGAGAAGAGTAGTACTGTTTTATATTTTTGCAAATCTCTTTAATGTCTGGCTTAAAAGAGGACAGCTAGATTGGCATGTCTGCATCTGCATTTGATCTCTTTTGAAATTATGCTGTCTCTGGAAAGCTTCATGGCACACTTGAGCAAAGGAAAGTGAAAAGACAAAATCTTTTAGTATCATGAGGACAGTTCTGATTTCAGGCAGGGCCAGCCAGAACTAGGGCTGCGCCAAGTGAGATGCCTAGGGCGCAGAATTTAAAGCGGAACTCACTGCACATGAAAAGATGTGCAGCATCATTAGTCATCAGAGAAATGCAAATCAAAACCACAAAGAGATTTCACTGCACATCCAATGGGATGGCTACAATAAAAAAGTCAGATAATAACTGCTGGCCAGGATGTAGAGAAATGGAAACTCCTATACACTGCTGGTGGGAATGTAAACTGGTGTAGCTACTTTGTAAAACAGTCTGGCAGTTCCTCAATTAAATATAGAGCTCCATATAACCTAACAATTCCACTCCTAGATATATACCCAAGAGAAATGGAAACACATCCAACACATGTCCAAGAACATGTACACAAATGCTTATAACAGCATTCATTAGTCATAATAGGCCAAAAGTGGAAACGACCCAAATGTCCATCAGCTGATGAATGGAAAAATAAAATGTAGTCTATCGATACAATAGAATATTATTTGGTCATAAAAATGAATGAAGTACTAATATAGGCTACAACATGATGAAATTTATAAACATGCTAAGTAAAAGAAGACAGTCATAAAAGTTCACATATTATATATTACTTTTTAATGAAATATCCAGAATCAGCAAATCTAGAGTCAGAAAGCAGATTCACAATTGCTTGGGCTGGGGGAATGGAGGGCCAGGGGTTGATGGAGTTTCTAAGGGGCATGGGGTTTCTTTTTGAGGTAATGCAAATGCTCTAAAACTGTGGTAGTGATTGCACATATCTGTGAATATAATAAAAACCAATGAATTGTATACTTTAAAAGGGTGAATTATAGGGTCTGTGAGTTACATCTCAATGAAGATGTTAAAAAATAAAACTATAAATGGAAGATATGGATCATCTTATCCATGTTAAAGTGAAAATGACCTTTCTAAAAGCATGACACCAATGATGGAAACCATGTAAGAAATATTCTGCATGAAACATATCCTTTTACATTCAAATTTTCTGTCCTTATATTTAAAACATATATTAGGGTTTTGTCTTTTCAATCTAATTTGCCAATCTTTGTCTTTTAATTGAGAAATTAAACCTTTTAGATATAATATATTTATAGGGGTGGCTGGCTGGCTCAGTCGACGGAGCATGCAATTCTTGGTCTTGGGGTTGTGAGTTTGAGCCCCATGCTGGGTGTAGAGATTACTTAAAAAAAAATAAAATCTTAAAAAATAAATATAATATAGTATAAATATAGATAATTTGGATTTGAAAAAGGCAAAACAAGAAGGCTTTTAGAAGATAATACCAAGGGTGCCTGGTTGGCTCAGTCAGAAGAGCATGTGACTCTTGATCTCGGGGTCATGAGTTCAAGTACCACACCCGGGGTAGAGATTACATATTTTTAAAAAATAAATTTTTCCTTAAAAAAAGGAAGATAATACCAGAGAATATGATCTTGGGCCAGGAAATCATCTTAAACAAGATACAGAAAGCACCAAACATAAAGGAAAAGACAGATAGCTTTGACAATCTTTCTGCCTCCAAAATATGTGATAATTGTTAATATTTACTGAGAGTTGGGGCGCCTGGGTGGCTCAGATGGTTAAGCGTCTGCCTTCGGCTCGGGTCATGATCCTGGGGTCCTGGGATCGAGCCCCACATCGGGCTCCTGGCTCAGCTGGGAGTCTGCTTCTCCCTCTCCCTCTGCCTCTCCCACTGCTCATGCTCTCTCTCTCTCTCTCTCTGTATCTCTGTGTCTCAAATGAATAAATAAAATCTTTAAAAAATATATATATATTTACTGAGAGTTTACTATGTATATCAAGTTAGAGACTTTACGTACATCATATCATTTAATTTTTACAGAGACCCATAATAAGTCAGTCTATTACTTTCCTTATTTTGCAGGTGATGCTTAAGGAGGTTAAGTAGTTCACTGAAAGCCACACACCTACCACCCAGAAGTGAATTTGGGGTCTATCTGATTTCAAAGCTCCTGCTCTTAATCACTGCTCTGGAGGCCTTCCCAGTTTGGGGGAAAAAGTTCTTTTAACTAGTTATCCTCTGAAACTAGCATTCCCCTTCCTTTCAGCAGCATCTTATTGTCACTGCTTCTACTGCTCCATGACCTACTTGTCATCCCTCTGCTATAGCCTTTATGACAAATCCCAATCCAAGCAATTACTCACCCATTCCTTATCTCTTTGTCATCTAGTTTCGAACCCCAATAATAATGATATCCTAATCAGAGTAGGACATTGTAGGAAATCCTATGAAACCCAATGGCTTTTTTTCAATCTTCATTTTTATTGACTTCTTCTGAACTTCCTCCTTCTTTATTTTTTTTTTAAAGATTTTATTTATTTATTTGACAAAGAGAGACACGCGAGAGAGGGAACACAAGGAGGATAAGTGGGAGAGGGAGAAGCAGGCCTCCCGCCGAGCAGGGAGCCTGATGCGGGGCTCGATCCTAGGACCCTGGGATCATGACCTGAGCCGAAGGCAGACACTTAACGACTGAGCCACCCAGGTGCCCCCTCCTCCTTCTTTAAACACGAGTCTCCCTTAATTTCTTAGTCATACTAAGTGTGAAGTCTTAGTATTCTCATTCAACCAATATTTAATTGACACCAACTTTGTGTGTGCGTTGTGCCAGGTACCAGGACACACATGTCAAAAGACACAGTTTCAATCCTCAATAAGCTTGTCTAGATGAAAGATAACCAGGCAACTAGCAGATAACACGCATGGTATTTTATATCTGTATCTACATATATACCTATATACATCTACAAATATCTATCTATCTACCTATAATCACATATAAGAGAAAAGAAGAAAGTACCCCTAAATTTGCAGTTAAGTCTATGGGCTTTAGAGTCAGATAGACAAGGGTTTGAGACCTGAATTTGTCACTTGTTAGTCATAAAACTTTGGGCAAGTTATTTAAAGTACCTCAAGAATTAAGTGAATCAGTACAGATTATATCATGCTTACTACAGAAGGGCGGAATGCTATTGGTGTTTGTGGAGAGAACGAACCATAGAATATTGGATGGATTATACAAATTACTAGAGGAATGCCTGATTTTTAAGTGGTTTAATAAAATTATCGGCAAACACAAACTATATTCTACTGTTAACAACCCCCTCCCCAAAAAACCTTGTCAGGGTACATTTGACATAGTCATCTCCTGCTGGAATACATTATAAAATTAATATGTAAATGGCACAGACACAATTTCAAGTGAAAAAGCATGTCTTTTGGGGGATAGGAAATATAGTTTGGTGCCCTGACTTGCATCATGCTAGACCTACAGAATACTGGTTAACCTCGCTACCCATACCAGACTATGGAAAGAACACGTGCAGACAAAATGTAAACATTTAATAGACTGGAAAATATTGGCAAATCCCCAAGATTAACTCAAGGTAGAAAGGCAAGAATATATTTCTTTTATTTGCTCTTACCAAAGGCCATAAACTCTAAAGAGATCAAATTGCGAACCAGTTTACTATTAAACTGCTGACGCTGGAAACCAGCCAATGAAGCAGACTCCAGGGACTCTGTAGTTGAAGTGAGTACACCCAAGAACGTATTATACACAACATACAAATGGAGTGCTCGATTGCATACTAAGCAGTTGAAGTGGTGGGCATTTGTATTGCCAGACAGACCACTTTCATCGACATAAGCCACAAAAAGTGAATCTGGGCCTATGCACAGGACACATGCTTTCCACTCCACCCCTCTCCCACAATTACTAAATACTGTTTCACTCAGGAGCTGAGTCTGCTGTCAGCGATGTAATAATATCCCTTGCTATTACATTTACACAGTGAATTTTGCTTTGATAGAGTTAGTTTGCTGGTTTCAGTTCCTTTCCCTCCTCCTCCAGTGGCACGATCCCAGCTGGGACTGTTTTTTGGGCAGGGGTGGGATTTTAAAATTTTGACACATGCACAAATTTTACATTGAATCTTGGTGGCTTCTGCCAGCAACTAAAATAATGGTTGAGGAAGTAATTTCCATGGCCCCCCTCACACTGTTAATCTAAAGATTTTTTTTTTTTTTTTTTTTTTATTCATGAGAGACAGAGCAAGAGAGAAAGGCAGAGGGAGAAGCAGGCTCCCAAGGAGCAGGGAGCCCGATGAGGGACTCGATCCCAGGACCCTGAGATCATGACCTGAGCCGAAGGCAGACACCCAACCATCTGAGCCACCCAGGCGCCCCACACTGTTAATCTAGAAATGACTTGTATAGGGGCACCTGGTTGGTGGAGTGTGTGACTCTTGATCTTGGGGTTGTAAGATCGAGCCCCATGTTCGGTGTAGAGATTACTTAAAAAAATGAAATCTTTAAAAAAAATCACCTGTTTATTACATAAATAAATAAGTATCTGTAAATAAATATAGTATAGAACATGCCCTCTTTTTTCTCTCTCTGTATATGTGTATATATGTGTGTGTGTATAGTGTTAAATAAAAGAGGTCCCATGTATGGTCTACTATGCACTCTCAGTTTCCTACATAAAGAAAGCTAAAGCAGAATTTCTCCACGGGATTGTCAGGGGAACTAAATAATAGATACAAAGCATTCTGCACAGTGCCTAGAAGTTAGCTAATTTCTAAGTATTTATAAAATGTTTATCACTATTGCCTCTTGGGATAATCCTGAAAGAGATGGTGAATTGTACCAAGGAGAATAAGGCATTCCAGGAAATGAGAAAAGCTATGATAGTAGGAGAGCATGGTGTGTGGAACAATGTCAGTGGCTAGACTGGAGAGGACAAGGCTAGAGGCAGAGAAATTATTTAAAGAACCGAAATAAAAGATGAGGAGTGCCCAGACTAGAACAGTGGTAGAGGAGAAGAAAGGATAGATCAAAGAGATATCTAGGATGCAGAACTGAAAGGAACTGGTAGATGATTAGATGGGGTGGTGAAGAAAAAGACTGATGGAAATCCTAGGCTTGCAATGTGATTTATATGCTGGTGACAATGAACCACAGAGTCACAAACCTATTTTAGAGGAAGAAGCAGAACTGTTTAGTTTTGACATATTTAAGGTAATATAAAGCATCTAGGTAAAGATATCTACAATACATTAGACACACAGAATTCAGAAATCGACATTTTTTTTGAATATCTAATCAATATAAATATTTACATATAGTTGGTTCTCATAGAATCACCCTGGCGATAACAAAGGGATATTAACCAGGAGTTACAAATAATAGAGTCTTATGAATAACCCAAAAAGTATAGGGTTATTCAAAGTGGAATTAAGTAAATTAAAAACATATTTCCATCACTACCTCAGCTGCTTTGCCGTTGTAAAGGCGAAAATGATTACAGGCCTTAAGATTGAGTGCGATGGTGCTATCAGGAATTTGCTGAAGGTAAACTGCCAGAACTTCTTGAGACACATCATAGTAATCCAACTTGTAGTAACATAGGGCCACATACACATTGAGGGCAAGGTATTCCCTATTAGATGAAAGAATTAAGGGTTAGCAGTTTAAGTCTACTTCATAGTAAGGTTGTCAAACTACAAGGACTTTTTTAATGGCTCAAATGGACAGCCAGGTGAGGAGGACATGAATTTGCCTTTTGAAGAAAGAAGGCAAGATATCATCAGTGCAATATTTTTCTTTTGTATTGTAATATTTGGATGTTTTTATTTAAGTAGAATGAGAGATGACAACTAAAGGAGAAAGGGAAGCATTCAACTCCTACCAGTTCATGTTAAAAAGACTAAACTAATGTATGCTGTAACTGGTCTAAACTGTAAATAAGCATACATCAGACAAAGGATGGACACACAAAGCAGGCAGACTCAATGACTGAGAAGGGGAATGGGTTGGGTGCAGGTAAGCAAAAGGGGAGAAGGCAGGTGGATGAGGTATTTTTGGGAAGTGGGAAAGATACCCAGCGGTCAGTGATAAAGTGGGAATGTTAGTTCTTCAGAATGGTTTATTTCTAATTTTGTCAGCAAATTCCCTACAACCTATTACAATGCTGAAATGATACATTTAGATCATGCATTTTCAACAGGGGCCATATCATCCCCAAAGGGGTAAAAATCCTTATGAAGAAGTGGAAAATCGTACTCATTTTAAGTATAAAGCATAGATATATGTTCAGTATATAAATGGACATACAGTATATCTGTGGTTTCAAACTTTCATGAGAAGGTGATGGGGGAGGAGGGAGACCAAAAAGGCTCCTTGGAAGGGTGATAGTGAAATAAAAATGGAGAAATCCTGATCTGGAGAATAAGAAGTTCTTAATCTGACCACATTATTAGCTAAACAGATTTGAACACATGGTGATAATAGATCGAAAGGACACTAGGTCCTCAGCCAAACCAGTTCCAGAAAAAAGCTAACAAAATGAGATTTGGAGTAGACATGAAAGGACACAGACCTGTTATCTAGGAGTATTCGCTTATAAATATCAATAGCTTCTTGGTAGTGAGATCGCATATAGTGGATTGAGGCCAAACTGAGTTGATCTTCCGTGATATCCTGAAGATTCTGATGAAAGTTCATCAACTTCTTCTCATCATTAAACTAAAATTGTCAGAGAGAAAAAGACATGTAAAGATTCATGTTAGAGTACAGTTAATCAACACCTATGGTACAGAGATTTTAACTCCTCCTTCAGCCATTTTTTCTCTCAGTTCTCTCTATTTCCCTTCAGTTCCTTGTCTTCTCCCCTGTCTCTCCTTCAGAGAAAGAATGAAAACAGCCTCTGGAGCCATAGCCTTGACAATGGAAAGACTTTGAATCACAGCTAATATTAATTACTTGACCCCTCCTCTTCCTTCTTCCTTTCTATTTTTTCCCCTATTCTTTTTATCATTCTTATATGCTGTTTATTAGAGAGACATTTTAAAATATAAAGACACAGTAAGGTAGAAAGTTTAAAAGTATGTAAAGAGAGGGGCACCTGGGTGACTTATCTTAAAAAATGTTTTAAAAAGTATATAAAGAGATATAATAGACAAACACTAAAAGAGTGGTGTAGCTCTACAAATATGACAAAGTAGACTTTAAGTGAAGAGAAATTTTTAGAGATAAAGACAGACATTTACAATGATATTACAATCCACTAAATGGACAGAACAACTCTAAATTTGTATATACTTAATGATAGAGTCTGAAAAACATATAATGCAAAAACTGAAAGAACTAAATAGAGATAGACAATTATACTATGAAATTTTTAAACGCATTAAGAATAATTATTTTTATATACTGCCTATGGATGATTTGATAAACTTTCTGTAAAATAATTTAGCAATATCAATTAAAAGCTTTTTTAAAGTTTTTAAAATTTATTTGACAGAGAGAGAGACAGCGAGAGAGGGAACATAAGCAGGGGGAGTGGGAGAGGGAGAAGCAGGCTTCCCGCAGAGCAGGGAGCCCAATGTGGGGCTCGATCCCAGGATCCTGGGATCATGACCTGAGCTGAAGGAAGACGCTTAACAACTGAGCCACCCAGGTGCCCCTAAAAGCTTTATTTATTTTTTTTAAGATTTTATTTATTTATTTGACAGAGAGATGGAGAGAGAGCACAAGTAGGCAGAGAGGCAAACAGAGGAAGAGGGAGAAGAAGGCTCCCCACTGAGCAGGGAGCCCGATGAGGGGCTCGATCCCAGGACCCTGGGATCATGACCTGAGCCGAAGGCAGCCGCTTAACCGACTGAGCCACCCAGGCACCCCAAAAGCTTTATTTTTAAAAAAATATTTATTTTTTAAAAAGTATTTATTTTAGAGAAAGGGAATCCATGCATGTATGTATATAGATAGATGATAGATAAATGTGTGTATATATATATGTGTGTG
>NC_138380.1:13056458-13068364 GCF_054177405.1 Leptonychotes weddellii
AAAAATATATATTCAGCATGAGTCTCATTCTACAAAACAAAAAATGAACAAAATGTACATATGTGTATAAAAATAATTATCTTTATTTATTTGAGAGAGGGAGAGAGAGAGAGAGAGAGAGAGACCACAAGCAGGGGGAGGGGCAGAGGGAGAAGCTGACTCCCTGCTGAACAGGAGCCTGATATGGGGCTCGATCCCAGGACCCCATGATCATGACCTGAGCTGAAGTCAGACGCTTAATCAATGGAGCTACCCAGGTGCCCCTTAAAAATAATTATCTTAAAAGGAGATATAAGATACCAAAAGGTTGAAATGCAGTTACCTTTATTATTTTTTTAATTTAAATTTTAGGTAGTTAACATACAGTGCAATATTGGTTTCTGAAGTAGAATTCAGTGATTCATCACTTATATACAATACCAGGTGCTCATCATAAAAAGTGTCCCCTTTAATGCCCATCCCCCATCCAGCCCATGCCCCATCCACCTCCCTCCGTCAACCCTCCGTTTGTTCACTATGGTTAAGAGTTTCTTATGGCAAAAAAAAAAAAGAGTTTCTTATGGCTTATTTCCCTCTCTCCTTTTTTTTTCTCTTTCCCCTTCCCATATGTTCATCTGTTTTCTTTCTTGAATTCCACATATGAGTGAGATCCTATGGTATTTGTCTTTCTCTGAATGACTTATTTCACTTAGCATAATACACTCTAGCTCCATTCATGTCATTGCAAATGGCAAGATTTCATTCTTTTTTATGGCTGAATTATATCCCATTATATATATATATACATATATATATAATATATGTATTATAATATATATATACACCACATTTTCTTTTTTTTAAAGATTTATTTATTTATTTGAGAGAGCGAGAATGAGAGAGAGAGAGTACATGAGAGGGGGGAGGGTTAGAGGGAGAAGCAGGCTCCCTGCCGAGCAGGGAACCCGATGCGGGACTCGATCCCGGGACTCCAGGATCATGACCTGAGCCGAAGGCAGTCGCTTAACCAACTGAGCCACCCAGGCGCCCTACACCACATTTTCTTTATCCATTCATCAGTCAATGGACATTTGTGCTCTCTTCATAGCTTGGCTATTCTCGATAATGTTGCTATAAATATTGGGGTGCATGCATCCCTTTAAATCTGTATTTTTGTATCCTTTGGGTAAATATCTAGTAGTGCAATTGCTGGATCATAGGGTAGTTCTATTTTTATTTTTTTTTTTCAGATTTTATTTATTTGAGAGAGAGAGCGAGAGAGCGAGCATGAGCGGGGGGAGGGGCAGTGAGAGGGGGAGAAGCTGACTCCCCACTGAGCGAGGAGCCTGACTCGGGGCTCTATCCCAGGACCCTGAGATCATAACCTGAGCCAAAGTCTGACGCTTAACCATCTGAGCCATCCAGGCACCCCAAGGCAGTTCTATTTGTAACATTTTGAGGAACCTACATGCCGTTCTCCAGAGTGGTTGCACCAGTTTGCATTTCCACCAACAGTGCAAGAGGGTTCCCCTTTCTGTGCACCCTCACCAACACCTGTTGTTTCTTGTGTTGTTAATTTTAGCTATCCTGATGTATGAGATGGTATGAGAGGTTTTGATTTGTATTTCCCTGATGATGAGTGATGTGGAGCATCTTTTCATGTGTCTGTTAGCCATTTGGATATCTTTTTTGGAAAAGTGTCTATTCATGTCTTCTGCCCATTTCTTAATTGGGTTATTTGTTTTTTGGGTGTGGAGTTTGATAAGTTCTTTGTAGATTTTGGATACTAACCCTTTATCAGATACGTCGTTTGCAAATATTTTCTCCCATTCTTTAGGCTGCCTTTTAGTTTTGTTGATTGTTTCCTTTGCTGTGCAGAAGTTTTTTATCTTGATGAAGTCCCAATAGTTCACTTTGGCTTTTGTTTTCCTTGCCTCAGGAGAGGAGTCTAGTAAGAAGTTGCTATGGCTGAGGTTTTAAAAAGGTTGCTGCCTATGTTCTCCTCTAGGATCTTGATGGTTTCCTGTCTCACATTAAGGTCTTTCATCCATTTTGAATTTATTTTTGTGTATGGTGTAGGAAAGTGGTCTAGTTTCATTCTTCTGCAGGATGCTGTCCAGTTTTTCCAACACCATTTGAAGAGAATGACTTTCCATTGGACATTCTTTCCTGCTTTGTCGAAGGTTAGTTGACCATATAGTTGTGCATCCACTTCTGGGTTCTCTATTCTGTTCCATTGATCTATGTGTCTGTTTTTGTGCCAGTACCATACTGTCTTAATCACTACAGCTTTGTAATATATCTTGAAATCTGGAATCATGATGCCTCTTGATTTTTCAGAATTGCTTTGGCTATTCAGGGTCTTTTGTGGTTCCATACAAGTTTTAAGATTGTTTTAGCTCTGTGAAAAATGTTGGTGGTATTTTGATGGGGATTGCATCAAATGTGTAGATTGCTTTGGGTAGTATAGACACTGTAACAATGCTTGTTCTTCCAATCCATGAGCACGGAATGCTTTTCCATTTCTTTGTGTCCTCTTCAATTTCTTTCATAAGTGCTCTATAGTTTTCAGAGTATAGATCTTTTATTTCTTTTTTTTTTTTAAAGATTTTATTTATTTATTTGAGAGAGAGAGAATGAGAGAGAGCACATGAGAGGGGGGAGGGTCAGAGGGAGAAGCAGACTCCCTGCCGAGCAGGGAGCCCAATGCGGGACTCGATCCAGGGACTCCAGGATCATGACCTGAGCCGAAGGCAGTCGCTTAACTATCTGAGCCACCCAGGTGCCCCAGATCTTTTATTTCTTTAGTCAGCTTTATTCCTACGTATCTTATTGTTTTTGGTACAATTGCAAATGGGATCAATTCCTTGATTTCTTTTTCTGCTGCTTTGTTATTGGTGTATAGAAATGCAACAGATTTCTGCACATTGATTTTTATATCCTATGATTTTGCTGAATTCATGTATCAGTTCCAGCAATTGTTTGGTGGAGTCTTTCAGGTTTTTTATGTAGAGTATCATGTCATCTGCAAATAGTGAAAGTTTGACTTCTTCCTTGCCAATTTGGATGCCTTTTATTTCTTTTTGTTGTCTGACTGCTGAGACTAAGACTTCCAGTACCATGTTAATTAGTAATGGTGAGAGTGGACATCCTTGCTTGTTCCTGACCATAGGGGAAAGGCTCTCAGTTTTTCCCCCACTGAGGACAGTATTAGCTGTGGGTCTTTTGTATATGGCCTTTATGATGTTGAGGTATGTTCCATCTATCTCTACTTTGTTGAGGGATGCTGTATTTTGTCAAATGCTTTTTCTGCATCTATTGACAGGATCATTTGGTTTTGTCCTTTCTTTTATTAATATGGTATATCACATTGATTAATTTACAAATATTGAACCACCCCTGCAGCCCAGGGATAAATCCCACTTGATTGTGATGAATAATTCTTTTAATGTACTGTTGAATTCGATTTGCTAGTATTTTTTTTTTTTTAAGATTTTATTTATTTATTTGACAGAGAGAGAGACAGCGAGAGAGGGAACATAAGCAGGGGGAGTGGGAGAGGGAGAAGCAGGCTTCCTGCTGAGCAGGGAGCACAATGCGGGGCTCGATCCCAGGACTCTGGGATCATGACCTGAGCCGAAGGCAGACGCTTAACGACTGAGCCATCCAGGCGCCCCGATTTGCTAGTATTTTATTGAGAATTTTTGCATCCATGTTCATCAGGGATATTGGTCTGTAATTCTCCTTTTTAGTGGGTGTAGATGTTATTTCCTCTTTCAATTTTTGCTTACTTATATTTTATTTAATAGAATTAATGTGTAACTTCTATAACATGGAAAATTATTTTTAAAAAACCATTTTATGATGATGATCAAAATTACTGCTATAAATCAGGGGTGCCTGGCTGGTTCAGCAGGTAGAGAATGTGATTCTTGATCTTGGGGTCATGAGTTCAAGCCCCACTTTAGGTGTAGAGCTTACTTAAAAAAAAACAAAGAGGGCGCCTGGGTGGCTCAGATGGTTAAGCGTCTGCCTTCGGCTCAGGTCATGATCCCAGGGTCCTGGGATTGAGTCCCACATCGGGCTCCCTGCTCCTTGGAAGCCTGCTTCTCTCTCTCTCCCTCTCTCTGCCTCTCATGAATAAATAATTAAAATCTTAAAAAAAAAAGAAAAGAAAATTTGGGGTGCCCATCTGGCTCAGTTGGAAGAGCCTGTGACTCTTGATCTCAGGGTCGTGAGTTCGAGTCCTATGTTGGGTGTAGAGATTACTTAAATGAATAAAAAAAAAACTTTAAAAAGGGGAGTGCCTTAGTGGCTCAGTCAGTTAAACATCCAACTCTTGATTTCAGCTCAGGTCATGATCTCAGGGTCGTGAGATCGAGCCCTGCATCAGGCTCCAAACCGGGTATGGAGCCTGCTTGAGATTCTCTCTCTCGCTCTCCCTCTGCCCGTCCCCCTCCCCTGCTCTTGCATGCTCGCTCTCTCTCCTAAAAAAAAAAAAAAAACAAAACTTATTGCTATAAGGCAATTCTGAAAAGTGTGTATTTCTAGGAGTTAAGGTGTCTCAGAGTCTGCTTCCAAGAGACAATAGGATAGTTGAAACAAACTAATCTTAAATGACTACTACTTAAGAAGAACTAAAATCTAACATCTCTTAATTAGTAGTGTAAAGAATACTAAGGGGAAGAAAATCCTATAAAATTAATACCTATATTCTATTTGTTCTAGAAATATCATTAACAAGCATTTCTAGTTCATTATCTTTCACCATTGTTTTTAACAAGAAAGAAGAAAAAATATTTTAAAAACAAAAAATGTGAAATGAGAACATAAATACCTTATGAGCCAAGTGGAAGAGGAGGCGGTTTTGAAGTCGGCTTTTTGGAGCTGGAAAAAAACGTTCAAACCGCTTATTAATTGTCTATGGCACTTAGTCCCATGCAAGAATGACATGAGACTCAGATAATCTTCCCAAAACCTTATCTGTGTGACCCTGATATGTCTCTACTATAGTATATACTATTTTAGTCTGATCTCTACCTGCAGTAGCAGCAACGGCATGAGGAACCAGGAAAAAACTGTTCTCTTCTTCCCCAGCACTTGTTCTACTTGCTTCTATCATGGTGACCCACAGCTCAGGACGCCACACATACAGTTCCAGTAGCAGCCCATTGCTGTGCTGTTCACACACTGACCAAACACTGGAAATAAAGTTATGTTTATCCCAATTCATGTAGAAATCCATGTCATTCAGCTGTTCTTCCAAGTATTCTTTGTCAATTCCTTCTGAAATCTCCTTTTCTTCAATTATATGGCCTTATTTTCTTAAATACTAGCCCAATCTCTACTCCACAGATCTTTTAGCATGATAATCTGCCACACTGAAACAGTCAACCAAGCGAAAAGGTTAACACCTTTCAAGTTCCAAATCCACTTTGCACTGTTGAAGAATTTTCCTAATTCTAGATACCTAACCCTACATCTTTTTACAGAAAAAACTCATACTTCAAAGCATTAAAAAGAAAAAAATTATATGGAAAGATAGATAGCTACCTTGATCACTTTCTATGTGTCTAACACTATTCTAGGCACAGATAAAGTCTAGAAACATGAGATAAATATGTAACTTAAAGGTCCATATAACTAGATTAAGAAAAACTACATGAATACACAGGAAACAGTTTGGGTTCAAATGAAGAAAGGCTTCGAGTTCCACATGATCCATGAATTTGAGCTGGAATAGTTCCTATATAGTTCCTAAATATGTATACATCAGTTAATTCTCTAAGAATTCTATCCTGGAATATATTCTTCCCTAACAAATTTCCTAACAAACATTCCCTTGCCCAGTTTCTCTACATTTCTTTGAATTTAATTTGATTCATACTCTCATTATTCTTAATCTTTCCTCCCCTGTTTCTCTTTGCCCTATTCTTATTTGCAAGTTGATGTCCAATTCTTCTTAGACAGCTGTCAGGACAAGTAAAGCAAATGAAAACAAGTCTAGATTCTTCAAGCAGAAATTACTTGGCTTCTCACTCAGAAGCAGGGAAAACAGCTATAAAATCCACATCCCTAGGGCTTAGACAGCTACCTCCAACTCCTACAACAACATGAATATCCTACTATGAGGGAGCCTAAAAAAGATAACATGCCCTTTTTGCTTCTCTCGTCCTGCTTATCTTCTGTAGCTTCTGGGGTGGTGGGGTGGTGGGGTGGGGAGAGGAAGCAGCACAGAGATTAACTCTCTCTTTAAACATAAAGTTGCTCAGATTCAATGTTCTTTGAAGATTAAATCTATTTTCTAGTTTTCTTTTCTTACAACCCCAAGATCAAGAGTCACATGCTCTACGGAGTAAGCCAGCCAGGCGCCCCTATTTTTTAGTTTTCTAATTGCACTTGGTTTTTCCTCAATAGAAAAAGGAATTAAATGTTTTAAAATCTCCAAAATAACTCATACCATTAGTGATGAATACTAGATATTAAAAGGGGCCATTTTACCTTTAAATCCAGCGGCTTCAGCTTGTTTATACATCCCGAGAAAAAAGTAGGTACAGGCTAGGTTCACCCAGACTTCAGGATTGCAATTTTCCTCTTTTGTCACATTTTCATATTCCTGAAATATATATTAAGCAGGGATCTCATTTCAGCAGTAAAGCAATCGATGAGCAATTCCTCTATAATGGAATAGGATTTCTTACTGAGATTGAGCAACTTCGCATTTAGGGAATCCTATATGCTCCTCAACTATTCTGCACCGGCAAGGTTAAATACTGAAGCTACAACTCAGTCCTACCCATGGGGGGCTGGGGGGGAGGGGCTGTTGTCCACATAATCTTTTTTTTTTTTTAAGATTTATTTATTTATTTGAGAGAGAGAGAGATGCACACCGGGGGGGAGGGGCAAAAGGAGAAGAGAATCAAGCAGACTGCATGCTGAGTGTGGAGCTGGATGCTAGGCTCGATCTCACACCCGAGATCATGACCTGAAACTGAGTCTGACGCTTAACTGACTGCACCACCCAGGCAGTTTTTTCCACTTTAAACTTGTTTTTTTCTCTCCTTTTTAACACTGATACGGGCTAACAAATAGCCGAAATGAAAAATAACTAAAATATTTTTTATTTTTGCTAACTTAAAAAGACAAACAAAAGGGGTACCTGGGTGGCTCAGTCGGTTAAGCTTCCAACTCTTGGTTTTGGCTCAGGTCATGATCTCCCGGTCATGGGATTGAGCCCCGCATCTGGCTCTGAGCTCAGTGTGGAGCCTGCTTTGGATTCTCTTTCCCTCTCCCTCTCCACCCCCACCTCAAAAATAAATATATAAATAAATAAATTCTTAAAAAAAAAAAGGAGGGACGCCTGGGTGGCTCAGTCATTAGGGTCTGCCTTCGGCTGGGGTCATGATCCCAGGGTCTCGGGATTGAGCCCCCAGTCAGGCTTCCTGTTCACAGGGAGCCTGCTTCTCCCTCTCCTCCCTGTTCGTACTCCCTCTCGCTATCTCTCCCTCTCTCAGATAAATAAAATCTTTACTTTTTTTAAAGATTTTATTTATTTATTTGACAGAGAGAGAGAGAGAGCACGCAGGCAGAGGAAGAGGGAGAAGCAGGCTCCCAACGGAGCAGGAAGCTCAATGCAGGGCTCAAACCCAGGACCCTGGGATCATGACCCGAGCTGAAGGCAGATGCTTAAGTGACTGAGCCACCCAGGCACCCTATAAATAAAATCTTTAAAAAAATTTTTTTTAGGGCGCCTGGGTGGCTCAGTTGGTTAAGCGACTGCCTTCGGCTCAGGTCATGATCCTGGAGTCCCTGGATCGAGTCCCGCATCGGGCTCCCTGCTCGGCAGGGAGTCTTCTTTGCCCTCTGACCCTATCCCCTCTCATGTGTTCTCTCTCATTCTCTCTCTCTCAAATAAATAAATAAAATCTTTAAAAAAAAAAAAGGAAAACAAAAGATACCTTATAAGAAATGCATAGGTTCAGTTAACTTAAAATCTGATAACCTTAATATACTACAAATATCATTTCATTCTAATTGTTTTCTGGCTTTATTTATTTGGCTTTACATTTTAAAAAGGCATTTTTTCCCTGACAAGAACACTTTCTGAGATTTACTTTGTAACTATGTTTTCCATATACTCTTACTATTTACCAGTATATACCAGATACCTTTGATTATTTTTCTTACTACTTTTGGGCTACTCTCTCTCCCCTATATCTTTCACAAATACTACCAGCTTCTATTCTGTCCTTTTCATATCTTCCCTTTGCCCTCACTGATTTTGTTGTTTTTGTTTTTCGTCATACCTCCTCATTACTTGATCTTGGACATTTAATTTTGATTATGCATGTGCTATAAATATCCTAAGGTTACATTTGGGGGGTAAGAACATGTGGGAAATGTTTAAACAATTTCATTTATGCTTTAAAAACTGCTTAACAAAAGTCAACTATAATTTTATCTAGATTCATATTCCTATAGATTGCTCATTACATAGATGCTGTTTACAATGACCAAGAAAAACAACTTTCAAAACTCAACTTGCACAAATATAAAGATAACCTTTCTTATGTCTAAAATTAACCAAACAAAATAAAAATGAACTTTTTTTTTTTTTTTTTTTTATTTATTTGAGACAGAGAGAATGAGAGACAGAGAGCATGAGAGGGAGGAGGGTCAGAGGGAGAAGCAGACACCCTGCCGAGCAGGGAGCCCGATGCGGGACTCGATCCTGGGACTCCAGGATCATGACCTGAGCCGAAGGCAGTCGCTTAACCAACTGAGCCACCCAGGCGCCCAAAAATGAACTTCTTTTGAGAAAAGCATTATGGAAATTTTATCAAAAGGGTTTATTTTTCTTCTGAAGATTTCCTTAAGAAATACTAATATTAATATTTCGAACAATCTCATTAGTATATATCTAAAAGCAAAGAGTAAACAAGGCATTCATATATATATATATATATATATACATATATATATATATACATATATACTTGAGCTTATATAGAAGATTTCTGAAGCAATACATCAAACAAGAGCCAATGGTTGCCTCTGTTAACAAAGAAATAGGATTGCGGAAGGCAAATAGGTGATGTTTTTTTCTTTTTACTTTGTTCCCTCCTGTATTGTTTGAATTTTACCAGGAGCATGTATAATTATAATACAAAGCTTAATAACTTTTTCAAAATCCTTGTGTTGTAATTTTTTTTTTTTTACTAACCTCCAAAGCTCTCTTGTAGTCACCCAGGTGAAAAGCACAGTATCCAATCCACAGATTAGTATCAGCTTCTTGTTCCCCAACATGACGTTTGAACTTCAGGTTAAAATTTCATAAAAAAAGACAAGAAGAGAAATGAAAGGAAAAGAAAAGACAAGAAAAGAAAAAAGAAAAAAGAAAAAGACAGACAGACTTTGAATAAACCGTCAATTTAAAAAACTGCTATGTTGGGGTGCCTGGCTGGCTCAGTCACTGGAGTGTGTGACTCTTTTTTTTTTTTTTTTTAAAGATTTTATTTATTTATTTGAGAGAGAGAGAATGAGAGAGAGCGAGTACATGAGAGGGGGGAGGGTCAGAGGGAGAAGCAGACTCCCTGCTGACAGCAGGGAGCCCGATGCGGGACTCGATCCCGGGACTCCATCCCGGGACTCCAGGATCATGACCTGAGCCGAAGGCAGTCGCTTAACCAACTGAGCCACCCAGGCGCCCCTGGAGTGTGTGACTCTTGATCTCGGGGTTTTTAGTTTGCATCCCACACTGGGTGTAGAGATTACTTAAACATAAAATCTTTAAAAAAATTAAAAACAAACAAAGAAAAAACCCTGCTATGTTAAACTACTGATAAACAAATCAGCAAGGAAATCGCAAGAACTAAAAGTAAGACAATACTGTTTAATTAAGACTATACCTAGGGAACTCAGCACAATTACTTTTTTTTTTTTTTTTTAAGTAGACTCCACACGCAGCATGGAGCCCAACGTGGGGCTTGAACTCACGATCCTGTAATAAAGATGTGGGCCGAGATCAAGAGTCTGATGCTTAACCGACTGAGCCATCCAGGCACTCCAGCACAATTTCCTTCTGTCACAGAAACGTATGTTTTTTTGAATGTTGCAACAACAACAGAATATACATTTTATTTATTCCAAGAAGCATCATCAAATGCTGGAACAATTATTGCTGCAGAGCAACTGAAGCAGGCTATATTGAAACAATGTGTATAACTGTATGATCTTCTCAATTCCTTTCAATGTTAGGAATTAAAAGAATTTTAATGTTTGCTTTATACATTATTCAAGAAAACTGTAGCACAGAGAGGTTATTTCTTAGACATTCACAAGATGAAAAATCTAGTTCACTTAATATTTCCAGTTGAAAGAAACATATATTTTCAAATATTTCACATTTGTTTTCCTGTATTTACTGACACCTTATTCCAGAAAGTATTTAAGAGTTATCCCCATTACAATTTTGGGGGTTATTAAGGAACACGAGATTTATGCAAAGTATCTAATGCCAAATAACTGAAGGTTAGAGAGATTAAGCAATGAACTCAAGACCACCACAGCCAGGGAAGGTACTAGCAGGGACCACCACAGCCCACTGACTCCACCACCTGTGTTCTCACCCTCCATGCTCTACTGTCTTCCAACTCACACTTCAAATCTGTCCTAGTGGTGCACACATATATTTATTCATAGGTATGACCTTTCACTGAGAATAAGCCATTAAATCATTCTATTACTCTTGAATAGGCTTACCAGGGCCTATCAGAATTAAGGATATTTAGAAGACTGGTCTCATTTATGTCCATTGTGAAAAAATATTTATGAATTCCCCAGTGAACTGAAGTCCTGTTCTGGAGGAAAGGAGTGAGGCCTTGAAGGAGGAGTTTGAACTCCCATGGTAAGGTGAGAGTTTTCCATTCCACAGGCTGATAAACCAAAAAATTGGTAAAAAATTAAACAGGGAGCCAACACATATTTATAGATCATTGGTATAGAACCCTAGGTGCCTTGACTATTACAAAATGAAGACATCCATTAATACTTTTTGGTCTAGAATAAGAACTTACTCCTGTAGTTAACTCCATAACATTAGAAATCTTCCTTTCACAAAATGCTGTGGATTTGAGTACAGTGTCTTAAGTCTGAAGAAATTCTTATTTGAAGGCTCCCTGAATTTGCTTCAGGAATTACCTGGAACCACAGGAAAGCTCATGAGACCCCCTTCCCCCAAACACAGCAGTTCCCACCCCCATACATCATGGCACTGTGACTGCCCACCTAAGAATGTAAGCACAGAATAGAGCCTCCCTGACAACTTAAAAACAGTGTGGGATTACACAGTAAGGAAAATGTGGTCATCGTCTTAAAGAAAAGAGAGAAGAGAAATAGGGACTGATAAAAATTAGACATATGGGGCACCTGGGTGGCTCAGTCGTTAGGGGTCTGCCTTAGGCTCAGGTCATGATCCCAGGGTCTTGGGATCGAGCTCTGCATCAGGTTCCCTGCTCCGCCAGAAGCCTGCTTCTCCCTCTCCCACTAACCCCTGCTTGTATTCCCTCTCTCGCTGTCTCTGTCA
This sequence comes from Leptonychotes weddellii, assembly GCF_054177405.1. Taxonomy (NCBI): domain Eukaryota; kingdom Metazoa; phylum Chordata; class Mammalia; order Carnivora; family Phocidae; genus Leptonychotes; species Leptonychotes weddellii. The sequence continues at coordinate 13,068,022 of NC_138380.1, forward strand.
AATAAATAAATAAAATCTTTTTAAAAAAATTAGACATATACCTACCACTGAGTCTGTTGATTTACAGAGCTAGAAGGTCTTTCCAAGTCAACTTCCCTACTTTATTTTTTTTAAGATTTTATTTATCTATTTATTTGAGAAAGAGAGAGAGAGAGCATGAGTTGGGGGGGGGGCAAAGGAGGGGGCAGAGGGAGAGGGAGAAGAAGACTCCCCTGCGAGCAGGGAGTCTGATATGGGGCTCGATCCTAGGACCCTGAGATCATGACCTGAGCCGAAGGCAGACACTTAACTGCCTGAGCCACCCAGGCACCCCCAACTTCCCCACTTTAAAGATAAGAAAGCT
>NC_138380.1:13068464-13091653 GCF_054177405.1 Leptonychotes weddellii
GGTGGCTCAGTTGGTTAAGCGACTGCCTTCGGCTCAGGTCATGATCCTGGAGTCCCGGGATCGAGTCCCGCATCGGGCTCCCTGCTCGGCAGGGAGCCTGCTTCTCCCTCTGACCCTCCCCCCTCTCATGTGCTCTCTGTCTCTCTCATTCTCTCTGTCTCAAATAAATAAATAAAATCTTTAAAAAAAAAAAAAAAGATAAGAAAGCTGACACCAAAAAAGTCAAACAAGGTGCTCGATATCAGAGCTAGTGGGAAACAGAAGACTATACATGGAAGACTGAGAAATACATAAAGCTAATTAAAACAATTATTGTTGATAGATTACAAGTAATATAACTGAAGTAGTGCTATGGAGAAATGACTGGCACAACATAACTAGGCTGTGCTGTCAAAACTCTTCTCTTCATTCTTTGGTGCGCCCCTTCATCCTCCTATAACGTGTGATTCCCACAAGGTAGTTTCTCAAAGTGTAGTATCCTTGGACAACCTGCATCAGAAGCACTTGGGCCACTTGTCAAAAATGCAGGTTCCTGAGCACTACCACAGACTGATTTGGAAAGAATCAGAATCCCTAAGGTAGGAGTCCAGGAGTATATACTTGAATAAGTACCCCAGGTGATACTGATGCACATTAACAGTTGAGAACTACTGCCATAGAGATTCGAAATATTTCCTGAAGATATAATATTCTAGACAATAAGCATGAAGCATGATGGTATTATTTAAATGATCCAAATTTTATAACATATAATAGGAATAAAGCATATATTGGTCAGCAGTCAGGATAAACACTGTGTGAACTGATACAATACTAAATGTCCCTCCATTATATAGCTGAATTCCCCATCAGTGGGACTAGAGATAATTAAAAGTATCCCTCAAGAAGTAAGTCTCTCTTCTTAGTTCATCTTTAATCAGGTCTATCGTTGACACGGAATCTGCAATCTGCGCCTGACTAGATTTACAGGAAGCCCCCCAAAAGCTCCCACCTGTTCCAAGAGCATAGAACCAACATTCACCCTAGCATGCATCCATATTCTGGTATCCACCTCCTAAGAAGCAACCTTCTTTGCACATTACCTCCAATAGGGTAATAGCTCCAGTGAAATCTCTTTGTGAAAGTAGCTCCTCTAGTTTCGGAATCTTCCTACCTTTCTTCTTTCTTTTGTCAGTGTGCGGTAGGTCCCCGCCTACAGCAGGTTTGGCCCTTGAAAGCATCTGTGAAAGAAGCAACAAAGACAAAGATAGCTTTATGATCCAACTCCGACAGTCAGTTTTAAACTCGGAGTGACAGCTCTAGGATTTGCATGTCAAATCCTTACCAACGAACCCCAGGGAAGCCCGTTCAAACTCTCTGTAACACGTATTTTACTCAAAGGGCCATCACTCTGCACTTGAGCTGAACCCAACGGCTACTACACCTAATCTTCTGTATCAGTTCATTCGAGTGGGCTAAGATCTCAGCCTTTCCTTGGTCTGCTTTCCGCCCCATGCGCAGCTTAGGTGCGGAGAAATGGAGAAGCAGGGGGAAGAAAGCTTCGAGGTGTTTACAGTTGCATCCCTGTCTCCGGTGAGAACAGGAAGGCAGGGAGATCATCCTCCGCTGACACTCCTAGACTTCAACCAGAAGTGTGCTGGGAACCTCTGATCTCCAGTCCTAGGTCCTACTCAAAGTTCTCCCTCACTGTTCCAAGCCACTAACCATCTTGGCGTTGGTTCGGTGAGCCCCTTCCCGGGACCGACAGCAAAGGCCGGGCCTCAGCGCCTCTCCGCATCCACACAGCTCCCTCCGTCTCCACGGCAACCCTGCGGGGGTGGAGTCTGGTTCGTCACGGAGAAGCGCTCTCAGGAGAACCGGTGCCACGGCTCTTTGGTTCCGGTCCCTTCCGCCGCTGAAGGAGTGAAGTCCCTTAGGAGGAGAGGCGTCGTTTTCGGTCCTGGGAGTGAAAGTTTGTATCTCTGCTTATGGGTTTACTTTAAGAAAAAACGAATTCCAACAGCATTCTTTTTCAAATACGAGTTTCCCGGGGCCCTGGGTGGCTCAGTCGTTAAGCATCTGCCTTCGTCTCAGGTCATGGTCCCAGGGTCCTGGGATCGAGCCCCGCATCGGGCTCTCAGCTCAGCGGCGAGTCTGCTTCTCCCTCTCCCACTCCCCCTGCTTATGTTCCCTATCTCGCTGTATCTCTGTTAAATTAATAAATAAAATCTTTTAAAAAAAATGTGTGTGTATATATATATATATATATACACACACACACACACACACACACACACACACACACACACACACGAGTTTCCCGGGGAAGTCCTTTTGAAGGACCACTTCCGATTTGGACCGTGTTGGGCTCCATAGCAACCACTGGCGATGACTGGCACGTGATCTTGGGCCTCCGGTCTCACGGAAGCTTAGACAGAATTGCTGAACCGAGTAGTTGGCGTTTATAGGTGGGAGTTCACCAAAATACAATTTCTTATCTACATAGATAAACATAATAAGGAACTCTAATAAATATATGTTGATTGGACGACGTAATTATCTACTTCACTCCTGAACCGAGTTAATACGGCTGCAGGAGGAGGACGAAATCACCGCGTTGTGGAAGGTTAGAGCTGGAAGGAATCTTAAAGTTAACATGCAGTCCAACCTTTGTAACCGATCCCAACGAGGGTTCGTCCACCCGATGGGCAGCAAGCCAGTAACAACTGAGAGGGAGCTTTTGCGGTGAAGAAAGGCTATTTGTTGATGTGGCGCCACCCAGGAGAAGGAGGGAATTAATGCTCAATAGTCCCAAACTCCGCAGTGGCTTACAAGCAGGGTTGTTTTTTTTTTTTTTTTACTTCCTTAGCAACATTTATTTTTTTTTTAATTTTTTTTTATTCTTATCTTAATCCCCATACATTACATCATTAGTTTTAGATGAAGTGTTTCATGATTCATTGTTTGTGCGTAACACCCAGTGCTCCATGCAGAACGTGCCCTCCTCAATACCCACCACCAGGCTAACCCATCCTCCCACACCCCTCCCCTCTAGAACCCTCAGTTTGTTTTTCAGAGTCCATCGTCTCTCATGGTTCGTCTACCCCTCCGATTTCCCCCGCTTCATTCTTCCCCTCCCGCTACCTTCTTCTTCTTCTTTTTTTTTTTTCTTAACATATATTGCATTATTTGTTTCAGAGGTACAGATCTGAGATTCAGCAGTCTTGCACAATTCACAGCGCTTACAAGCAGGGGTTTTTAAAGGGTGAGAAGTCAGGGTAAGGGTCTCAGGGCCTTGGGTCATGCTGATTGATTACGGATTAGGGTCAGCTATAGTATTTCCTTTGTTGATCATCTTACCCCTTCCGGCGTCTCCCAATCTGGTTTCGGTGTGGTTGTAGTGAGGTGGTCGTTCTGCTTCAGGGGCCTGGTCGTTCTGCTTTAGGGGCTTGGAACTGCAAAACATTCTGGGCAGATTGCATTGGTGATGTCATCTCTAGAGTACAAAGGCAAAAGTGCTACATCCTGTAACTATCGCTAAGCTGCAAATTACTTTTTTTTTTCTTGCATACATGGCACATTATGTTTGTCATCTCAGGCAGAACAGCATCCCACAGACTTTTTGGGAGGCAACTTGATATTATTTCCTGAGGCATTTTTACAGGTTTCTTTAACAGTAACTGAGGATTACGTGACTCTGGTCAGAGGCAGCTAGGGGCAATATGCCTAAACTGTGGGGTCTGTCGGCGCTTGCATCCCGAGTTTCACCCTGAGAATTAGACTAAGGAACTAACATCTGGAGTATTCTCCCAAGTGTATAGGTAGTTGTGGCATAGTTGAATTACATTACATATCACTCTATACAACTAGCCCTATATAGACTCATGTATACCATAAGCTCATAAAGGCTACATATGGTTTCCTAGATTTTTTTTTTTTTCTTTTTGCATCCTCCTCATGCTCCAGCCCTTGCCTCCCACCACCCATCACTTGGAGAATAAGTAAATGACTACATACCTTAATTCACTGATACATACACTTTTGTATAGGTGCAAATGTCCTTATATTCAGAGATAGGAACATGCATAGTCTTAAGAAACACAAATTCACCAGCACTATACTTATATTTCTTTTGGCTCCAAATATTAGAAATATCTCTACTTTTGGTTGAATTTAAAGCAAAATTATTTTTTAGCTCTTCTTTACAGAAGTCTACATATTTTTGTAATTGCTTTATTCCAATATCACTCAAATACTAAACTCATCCTTTTTTTTTTTTTTTAACTCATCCTTTTAAAGCATATAATTCACTGACTTTTAGTACAAGTATCCCCTGTTTTTTGAAAGTTCAAGTTTGGCCACTTCTCTTTTATGGAAAACCTGCATTAGCAGCTGCTTTTGCTAACTGAAAGGAATCTGAAGAGTGTTTTCACTTTTACAAAGAAAAGGGAAAATAGCATGCAGCATTTGTTTTGCATCAAGAGAGGCAGCTCGCACCTGAGCAGCGAGAGTGGTGCTGCCGAGCTCCTTTACTGGGAACCACACTCAGCATCCCAGCAACAAGCCACCTGAGCTTTTGAATTGTGTCTGTGAGCCTCTGTGCTTTATCTAGATTTATTCTGTGCATCTGTTAGCAAGATGTGTCCTAAGGTATCAGAAAAGCCCAAGAGAGGTGATATTCGGATCTGGGAGAACTCAATTTTCCCATACAAATTAATAGTAATTTCTTTTTTTTTTTTTTTTAAGATTTATGTATTTATTTTAGAGGGGGGAGTGAGAGAGAGAGAGGACAAGTGGGGGGGGGCGGTGGGCAGAGGGAGGGAAACTCAAGCAGATTCCATGCTGAGCTCGGAGCTTGATGCAGGGCTTGATCCCATGACCCTGAGATCACAACCTGAGCCAAAATCAAGAGTCGGTCACTCAACAGACTGAACCACCCAGGCACCCCAATAGTAATTGCTTCTTTGCTTTAGGACATTTTAGCTTAGGAAAAGTTTCATAGGAACACTCTACTTTCAGATAGTTGAGGAATCTGTATTCACAGAGTTGTGTATCCATCACCACTATGGAATTCTGGAACACATTCATCATCCCAAAAAGAAACCCCACGTCCATCAGCAGTCATTCATCATTCCCCTCCTCCCTTTAGCCTCCGGCAACTGCTGATCTATTTTCTGTCTCAATGGATTTGCCTATTCTGAACATTTCATGTAAATGAAGTCATACAGATTTCCACATACCATATTTTGAAATATTGAAAAATTTTAAGTCAGTCTAGCAAACTGTTAGGTAAAATGTTTTTATCCTCCTATCTTGACAAATACGCCATCATGAAGGAGGTCAGGTTGCAATTCAGAATTCTCAGACTTCCCAGAATTCTGTTGCTGGAGATGGCAGTGTGGAGAGAGCCAGCCCCAGTCCTCAGCTGCAAGAGCACCTTGGCTCCATGACCTCTTTACCTGTGATGTAGCTCCAGTCAGAACGTAGAGCTCAGAGCAGGGCTTCTGTCACCAGGGTCTAAGGGCAGTATTGCCAATAATGGTAAAAAGAACCCTGTAGATATTGCTAAGTCTATTGAAATGATCTCTGATTTCCAGTCGTTTGGGATACTTCTTTAAGCCTCCAAATCCCTGTAGAGGCTGTTTGAACTGTAGCTGTAGTTATGAGGGGCAGAATATGGCATATTGAGTGTACTTGAGAAGAAGCTATTATTCCCAACAATAGCTGAATCTAAGGTGTTATGAAACCTATGATAAGATAGACACAGAAAAGCTGGTAGCTGAATCTAAGGTGTTATGAAACCTATGATAAGATAGACACACAAAAGCTGGTTGCACGGGTAAGAGGCAAAGTTGGAACTGGCAACTTTATTGCAGTTGCAATAGAACAGCAGTTTTTGAGAGACTGTAAAAAAACAATCTGGACTATGATGATGGTTGTATGACTATGTAAATTTACTAAAAAATGAATCGTACACTTAAAACAGGTGAATTTTGTGATATGTAAATTGCATCTTGCTAGATCTATGGGTTTTTTTTTTTTAAGATTTTTTATTTATTCACTTGAGACACAGAGATACAGAGAGAGAGAGAGAACATGAGCAGGGAGAGAGGCAGAGAGAGAGGGAGAAGCAGTCTCCCCGCTGAGCCAGGAGCCTCATGTGGGGCTCGATCCCAGGACCCTGGGATCATGACCTGAGCCGAAGGCAGACGCTTAACCATCTGAGCCATCCAGGCGCCCCTAGATCTATGGGTTTTTAAAAAAGATTTATTTATTTATTTTGGGGGGTGGGGGGAGGGGCAGAGGGAGAGAGGGAGAGAGAATCTCAAGCAGACTCCTCGCTGAGCATGCAGCCTGACTTGGGGCTCAATCTCAAGACCCTGAGATCATGACCTGAGCTGAAATCAAGAATCAGATGCTTAACCGACTGAACCACCCAGGTGCCCCTAGATCTGTGTTTTTTGTTTTTCTTTTGTTTTTTAAAGTAATCCAGACCTTAGTTCAGAATGATGTTCCAGAGTCTATTACTCCAATTTAGCATCATGCTACTGACTGCCAGTCCTTGGAAACCACCTGTCTGTCACTTACCTGTCATTCACCAAGGCCATGAGTCCTGAGGGAATGTGAAAGACTGCAAGTTTTATCATTTCTTGCTACAGTGGGTTTTCCTTAAGGAAAAAGTCTCATGAAAAGAAAAACCCTCAGATCTCAACAATTAGTGCATCTAGATGAATAATATATTGGATTTCATTGTACTAATATTACAACTTTTTGTAAATATGAAAATTTTTCATATAAAAATTGGAGAGAGGGGCGCCCGGGTGGCTCATTCAGTTAAGTATCTACCTCTTGGTTTTGGCTCAGGTCTTGATCTCAGGGTCTTGAGTTCCAGCCCTGCATTGGGCTCCACACTGGGCATGGAGCCTACTTTTAAAAAAAATAAATAAATAAATAAAAATAAAAATAAAAAATAAAAAGTTGGAGAGATAAATCATTAAAATCATTAAAAACCACATGGTAAAAAAGAACATTTCTGTTGCAGAACCACAGAGACTATGAATATTCATTAGCTCTACTGAGTGCTATTAGTTTTGTTGTTCTTTTGTTCACTAGTTTCACAAATAGTCTACCTTACCATCAAAAAGAATATTTTAAAAACCAAATTTTAGGGGCACCTGGCTGGCTCAGTCAGTGGAGCATGCTGACTCTTGATCTCGGGGTTATGAGTTTGAGCCCCGTGTTGGGTGTAGAGATGACTTGCAAATAAAATCTTAAAAAAAAGAAACCCAAATTTTATTCCACTCCTTCCACTAGGTTATATGGGCTCATGGGGAAAGGACCTTTTTTGACTGTTCTAAGCAAGAGCAAAATGACTCTGGGATTGTGCATTGGAAAACATACTCTTTAAAGAAATATTCTTTCAATTATTTTAAAATAACTTATTTTTCCTTATTACAAAAGTACTCCTTACTCACCATGGAAATTTTGGAACATATTGAGAATTAAAATGAAGAAAATAAGTTATCTATAAATTTATAACCAAGAAATGACACCTTTTAAACTTTTTTCCTTTTAAAAAGTGATCTAGGGATGCCTGGTTGGCTCAGTTGGTGGAGTGTGAGAGTCTTGATTTTGGGGTCATGAGTTTAAGACCCACGTTGAGCATAGAGCCTACTTACAAAAAAAGGAAAAAAAAAGAAAAAGTGATTGAACCAGTACTAACAGGTAATATAGTCATGGCTGAACTGCTAATAAATTGGATGACTAGATAATAGGAAATCGTGGGTAATAATTGTTGAAATTAGGTGATGAGTGTGTGTTTATTTACCATTCTATTTTTATATAGAAAATTTCCATAGTCTAAATTTTATTCATTTTTTTATTTTTTTAAAGATTTTATTTATTTATTTGAGAGAGAAAGAAAGAGTGGGGAGGGGAGAGGCAGAGGGAGAGGGACAAAGCAGACTCTGCGCTGAGTGTAGAGCCCAATGCGGGGCTCTATCCCATGAGCCTGAGATCACGACCTGAGCCAAAATCAAGACTGAGCCACCCAGGTGCGCCCATAATCTAAATTTTAAAAGAGAAATCTGTTTGAAAACTCCCAAATTCTTCTGTGTGGCCAAAATTTTAACTGGTATGAGTTAAAGACACGGGAGTCAATATTTATTTCAACATACAAGGTAACGTGCATTTATACCCACTAAAACTAAGTGCTGTTGTCTATGTGAGAATACTGAGAAAAATAATTTTCAACCTCTGATTGCTAACGTAATTCTTTATTTGGTGGAGAGATTATTGGTAAATTAGAAAGCAACATAAACACAATAAAATGTAAACAGGAAAAATACCAAGGGGTTGCAATCCAGTGAGCCCTGAGAGAAGGGACTCCCTGTGTCAGCCCACTGCTGAGGTGCAGGATCCTGGGAAGGTCCCTTTCAGTTCATCCCCTAGTGCTGCAGGCAGCCAAAACCAAGAGCTTAAGGCAACACAGGATTGTGTGCTTTCTTTTCTTTTCTTTTCTTTTTTTTTGGATTGTGTGCTTTTGAGTCAGCAGAACCTGGATTTAAACTCTGCCTCCCCTGCTTCCTACCTGTGTGACCTTGAGCAGGTTCCTTAACCTCTATGTGTTTTAGGTTTATTCCTCTGTAAGTAAAGGAAATAAAATCCACCTTAGAGATTTGCTTAAGACTCACCTGAGATCATTTATAAGCAAAAGGCAGTATAACATAGTGGATAAGTGTGTAGCCTCAGGAGGCAGACTGCCTGGGTTCAGTTCTTGGCTCTGTCAACCCAGGCAGGTAGCTTAACCTCTTTGGGCTTCAGCTTCTCACTTGTAAAAAGAAAAATGATAATAGTGGTACCTACCTCCTAGGTTCATTGGTTGTGAAAGTTAAATGAATTATATACAGAAAGCATTTAGAATAGTGCTGGGTGGGGGCACCTGGGTGGCTCAGTTGGTTAAAGCATCTGACTCTTGATTTTGGCTCAGGTTATGATCTCAGGGTTGTGGGATTGAGTCCTGCATCGGGCTCCGCTCTGGGTGTGCCAGTGTGTGGAGCCTGCTTGGGATTCTCTCTCTGCCCCCCCACAAAAAAGAATAGTGCTTGGGGCACTGTCAATGCCATTTTATGTGCTTCAGTCTTCATATTGCTTTTTTTTTTTAATTGAGATACAATTTGCATGCCATGAAATTCACTATTTTAAAGTATACAATTTAATGGTTTTTAGTATATTCACAAAATTGTGCATCACCGTTATCTAATTTTAGAACATTTTCATCACCCCAAAAAGAAACTTGTACCCATTAGCAATCACTCCCCATTCCCCTTTTCCCCCCTAGCCCCTGGCAACCATTAATCTATTTTCTGTCTGTATGGATTTGCCTATTCTAGACATTTCATATAAATGGAATCATGAAGCAGGTAGTCCTTTATGTTTGGCTTCTTTCACTTACCACGGTTTTTTTTAAATCTGTTTTTACTTTTTACTTTTATTTTTAAATTAAAATCTGCACCCAACGTGGGGCTTGAACTCATGACCCCAAGATCAAGAGCCGCATGCTCTAGCGACTGAACCAGCCAGGCGCCCTTTTCACGTAGCAGGTTTCTAAGGCTCAACCATGTTGTAACATGTACTAGTACTTCATTCCTCTGACGGCTGAATAATATTCCTTTGTATGGACATGCCACATTTGTTTAAGCCCTCATATTATTTCAAGCACATAACACATAGAAAATGCTTAGAACCCTGTGGTCTTGTCACCCAGTGCCTTGGGGTTCAGGGCACAGCCTCAATTGTGTTCCATCCCAGATGGAATAGTACTCAGGGAAGAAGCCCAGGTCATGAAAGGCCACCCGGATGCAGCCTGATGCTGGGCCTCTCTTTGCCTGCCATGCGCGGTCCCGCCTTGACCTTCCGTACACGGGTCTCAGAAACCTCAAGTTCTCTGTTCTGTCTGTCCACCCACACGCAACCTGGTAAGCTGCTCTAGTTCTCAGTCCCTCTCATCTGCTCTCTTCACTTAATCCATTGTTTCAGTCCTCCTCTGGACCCGATTTCCTTAACCAGTCCACATCACTTTGTGTTTTGGACCTTTGTTACTGCATGGGTTTGGGTATATTATATTATCCATTGCTGCATAACAACTTACTCCCAAACTGAACAGCTTTACAATCAATATTGTTTTTTTTTAAGATTTATTTAGAGAGAGAGAGCGAGCAGGGGGAGGGGCAGAGGGAGAGGGAGAGAAAGAGGGAGAGAGGCAGACTCCCCACTGAGTGCAGAGCCTGATGTGGGGCTCCATCTCACAACCCTGAGACCATGACCTGAGCCGAAACCAAGAGTCAGATGCTCAGTGGACTGAGCCACCCAGGCACTCCTATAATCAATATTCTTATCTCACGTGGTTTCTGCTGAGCAGCTCAGCTGGGTGGTTCTGGCTCAGAGTTTTTCCTGAGGTTGAAGTCAAACTATCAGCTGGACTGTAGTCACCTGACATCTTGACTGGAGCTGAGGGATCCCATTACAAGTGGCTCACCCACCTGCCTGGTTGTTGGTGGGAGGCCTTTTTTAGCTGCCACATGGACCTCTCCGTAGGGCTGCTTGATTGTCCATACAACATCATGACTGGCTTCCCCAGAAGGAGTGATGGAAGCACGAACAAGGAGGAAGTCACAATGTTTTTTATGATGTACCCTTGGAAGTCGGAGGGGGCTACATATAGGTGCAAATGCAGGAGGCCAGACTCACTGGGAGTCAGCCTACCACATCAGGCCCTTGTCACCAAATCAGCTCCACCTCTGGATTACTACGGCCTATTGCCTCTGCTTTCACACTAGCATCGCCAGTCTGACGCTGGTTTGCAGCCAGCCTGAAGGTTTGCAGCCCGAAGTTCCTCATTTGAATACCACCAAAACGAAGTCTGTACATTCTGTAAATTCATCCTCACGGAGGAGAATGGTCCTTCTCACGCTCAGGGTGACCTATCCACCTGTACCTACAGCCCCGTCCCTTCCCAGTTCAGGGAAATCCCCTCTGGTTGCTCCATACCTTTGCCCTCCCCTGTCTGGATGACTAATGCCTCCCTTGACTTCCAGCGTCTCCTAGAGAACATCTGTTTGCCATGGACTTTGGACATTCCATCTGACTCAACCCTCTGATGTTTATGTACTTTTTTTTTTTTTTTAAGATTTTATTTATTTATTTGACAGAGACACAGCTAGAGAGGGAACACAGCAGGGGGAGAGGGAGAAGCAGGCTTCCCGCCGAGCAGAGAGCCCGATGTGGGGCTCGATCCCAGGACTCCGGGATCATGACCTGAGCCGAAGGCAGATGCTTAACGACTGAGCCACCCAGGCGCCCTGTTTATGTACTTTTAATTTCTATGACTTAGCGCAGCTGACTCATTGCTGCCTGCTGCATGTTTTGCTTCCCTCTCTGATTGGTGGTTCAACTGATTCGTGTAGCCTGATATCACGCTAATATGCCCCAGCAAATGCAGCTTTCCACTCTCCCCAGATTTCTTTCTTTGAAATGTTCACATTTGCCCAGATCGTCCAGTAAAACAACAGCAAGTAACCAACAACAAAAAAATTCTCTCTCTGGCTACCTGAATGATTTCTCAACCCTTACCCCCGTCCCCCATCTCCTCCCCACTTCTCTTCTCTCTTCTTCTTTCCTGTCAGTCCTCTAAACTGAGCTATCTAGGGGTGCCTGGGTGGCTCAGTTGGTAGAATGTCCAACTTGGTTTCTGCTCAGGTTCCTGGGATCAAGCCCCGTATCGGGCTCTGCGCTCAGCGTAATCTGCTGGAGATTCTCTCTCCCTCTCCCTCTGCCCCTCCACCCACTCGCACTCTAAATAAATAAATAAATAAATAAATAAATAAATAAATAAATAAATAGATAAAATAAATCTTTAAAAAACTAATAAAATGAGCTCTCTGTCTTTTTTTTTTAGAGAGGGAGAGAGAGAGAGTGTGTGCTTGTGAGCTCGGGGGGAGGAAAGTGATAGCCCATGAAGAATGATGTTGAGATGCCTAAATTTTTGTGGCATACAGTAGGTGAAAGGATTAAAAGAGTCAGAAATGTGGGACACCTGGCTGGCTCAGTTGGTGGAGCATGCGACTCTTGATCTCAGGGTTGTGAGTTAGAGCCCCACGTTGGGTGTTAACGATTACTTAAAAATAAAATATTTTTAAAAATTTCAGGAAAGTAGACATGCCAGAATAGATCCATTATGTTAGGCCAGCAGAAGATCCACCAGAAGCCTGGGCCCAGAGAACAGTGTGGAGGAATCCCACTTATCGGGGTTTTCCGGAATGCACTGGTGAGAGGGACATTAACATCACTAAGAAGCTCAGTGGTGCTTTCCCCATAGGACATAACCGATGGAAGGAGGGGCTGTCTTAGGACTTGGCTCACTGACAGTAATGGGGATGATAGGACCCTGATGTAATATACCCCACATGATGGCCCTTAATGACAGAAGCCAAGGGTTTGTAAACTCAGAGTGGCAGCCAGCGACCCCGACCGGTGGAGAGCTTCAGAGAGTTTGAACAGAATAGAATTTCCCTAGGAGGAAAGTAGATGGGTAGCCAGCGAAATACTGCTTCCCATGTATAATCCAAAAAGTACAAGGATTAATAAGCAGGGCAGTGAGGAAGACAGTCACCCCAATAAAAGTTCACAATTCCTTGCCCACTTTCCGTACCAGAACCAGTATTCAGACATAGAAGCCAGTGACCAAAGACGTGGCCAGGTCCCCAGGGAGAAGGACCTAAACACTATGGCAAGAATAAGCTGTAATAATTGCTCCAGTCCTTCCCCAGAGATCTCAACATTTATGTGGATGACAGAGCACCAGGGAAAGGGAATGTGAGAGAGTGGAGGAACCGTAGTAAAGTATCCTCCAAACTGGGAAGGTGCTTTGAGACCAAAACACGAAGCAGGCAACTCCATATGGTTCACACAGAGTTTTATTCAGGCTAACTTATGGACAGCGGGGTCGGGCTGGTGATGATCCGAGGCTATTCTCTGCAAAGTTGAGATTTAATTCACAGCTTTTATAAAGACAGGGGATGTGAGGGAGAGCATAGCAGTAAGATCAAAGTGTATACATTAACATGATTAATTACTAACAGTAATTATCCTCCTGGCATCTTCTGTGCTTCAGGAGGGGGAAATTATGTTATCGGTGTTTGTATCTCTATTAGTGAGCTGGGGACAATGACAGATCTCTCAGTGCTCTCCCTGCAGGATGTGATCACAGAAATGTACATCATTCTTTAGGGGGCCAGGAACAAGTGGTGCTGGAGTGGCCATTGAGCTGGCATAGTTAAGATGGCAGGCCAAGGATAGAGTCACTCTGGCTATACCAGACATTTGGATGACTTTGTGCACAAGGTCAGAGGTCAACTGATACCCTGAGACCTGAAGGCCCCCCTGTTAGAATGGGAGCAGGGGTGCCTGGGTGGCTCAGTTGGTTGGGTGTCTGCCTTCAGCTCAGGTCATGATCCTGGAGTCCTGGGATCGAGCCTCACGTCAGGGTCCCGGCTCAATGGGGAGCCTGCTTCTCCCTCTGCCTGCCGCTCCCCCTGCTTGTGCTCTCTCTCTCTCTCTCTCTCTCACTCTTGCTCTATCTCAAATAAATAAAATCTTAAAAAAAAAAAAAAGAATGGAAGCAAATGGATTCCTGAAAAGAACCAACTCATGGTGAGTCCTCTGGGTCCATGGACTCACTGGTTGTCATTTCCCTCATCCCTAACTGTGTAGTTGGGATTGACATTCCTGGAAGTTGGACTAACCCTCACATTACTTCCTTGTCCTGTAGCGTAAGAGTTATCACAGTAGGGAAGGCCAAGTGGAAGAGCTGACACCACACCTTGCCCACCCCCCACCCCAGGCCAATAAAGGATCCACAAAATAGCATTGCATTCCAGGAGTGGGGGGTGGCAAAGATTAGTGCCACTCTTAAATACTGAAAAGATGAAGAAATGTTGCTATCATATCTCTGTTTAACTGGCCAGTGTTGACCCTGCAGCAACTGGATGGACCCTAGAGAATGACCAAAGACTACTGAGAGGAAGTAATCCCGGTCAATACCAGCTGTGCCAGATGTGGTGTCTTAACTGGAGCAGAGCTCTGCAGCCTCAGGAACATGGTTTGTGGCCATTGATTTGGCAAATACATTCTTCCCATCCCATTGAGGAAAGAGGACCAGAAGTAGCTCATATTCCCAGGACACTTGGCTGGCTCAGTCAGTTAAGCTTCCAACTCCTGGTTTCAGCTCAGGTTGTGATCTCAGGGTCGTGAGATTGAGCCCCATGTGGGGCTCTGCACTCTGCATGGAGTCTGCTTAAGGATTCTCTCTCTCCTTCTGCCCCCCACCCCCGCTTGCATGTGCTCTCTCTCTCTCTCAAATAAATAATTAGAATTTTTTTTTTAAAAGATTCTATTTATTTGGCAGAGAGAGACACAGCGAGAGAGGGAACACAAGCAGGGGGAGTGGGAGAGGGAGAAGAAGGCTTCCTGCAAGCAGGGAGCCCAATGTGGGGCTCGATCTCAGGACCCCAGGACCATGACCTGAACCGAAGGCAGACGCTTAACGACCGAGCCACCCAGGTGCCCCTAAAATCTTTTTTTTTTTAAAGAAATAGTTCATATTCCCACAGAATAGATAACAAGCATTTACAGTTTGCCACAGGGCGATGTCCACTCTTCAGTCTGCTGTTGTGATACAGTCTGAAGAGAACTAGAGCATTTGGACTTCCCACGTAACATCACGTTGACCCAGTACATGGATGATATCGTGCTGCTCAGGCAGGATGATCCTACAAAGATTTGGTGACCTGCCACTTCACCAAAGATTCTAGAGGCCTGATGGTCAGCTGCATGCTGGGACATTTCCTTCTAAGTAAAAGACAAGTTGCTGCATCTCCTATCCCTTACTGGAAGGAAGGAAGCCCACAGCCTGTTAGGAATCTTTGGATTCTTGAGGAAACACATTCCACACCTAAGAACACTCCTGCTGCCCACACGTTGGGCTCCATGGAAAGCTGCTGGCTTTGAGTGGACCCAGAGCAGGAAGAAGCTCCCCAGGAGGTCCAGGCTGTGATACAAACAGCCTTTCTATTTGGACTGAATCATCTAGCAGAGGCTATAGTGTTGGAGGGGTCAGTATGGAATAAGTGTGGCATTTAAGGCAAGTCCCAGTAGAAGAATCACAATGTAGACCCCTTGGATTATGGAACAAGCTCATACCAACTGTGATGAAGAATTACACTCCTTCAGAAAAGCAGCTCCTAGCTTGGCACTGGGCCCTGGAAGAGATAACAAATGACCATGGGTTCAGAATGCATCATCACCAGCTAGGTCCCATTGGACACATGGAGTCACAAAGTCAGGCAGGCCTATCATTAAAGCCATCATAAGATGAAACTGGTATCTCTGGGACTGAGCACAAGCAGGACCAGAGGGCACAGGCAAGCTGCATGAGTCCATAGCCCTCATAGCCCACATGTCCATGTCACTCACTGTGCTTGTCCTGGCACCCCACCCCTAGCTTACACCTATGGTCATATGAGGAGGTCCCACATAACCAGTTAAATGAGGAAAGAAAAAGCCCAAGTTGGGGTATGAATGAATCATCTCAGGATGCAGTATAAACTGAAAATGGTGGCTGTGGTATAGTCTCACTTGGAGGAGGTCTTGAAAAACAGGGGTGAAGGAAAATCTCCCCAGTAGGAGGAGCTTTGAGATGTGCACCTAGTCATCCACTTTGTGTGGTGGAAGAATGGCCCAAAGTTAGAACATATGTGTGCTCATGAGCAGTGACCTGGCTGGCGGGTGGAGCATCAGAATGAAAGACATTGGAAAATCAGAGACAAGAAAATACAGGAGTGGATGAACATATAGGAGTGGACACAAATGGGAAGTTTTTTGTATCACATGTTAAGGCCCACAAGTAAGTATCTATTACAAAAGATGTGCCAACTAGACAAAACAACTTGGCCAGTTAACCTAGGCAACCTTTGTTAGAGGCCCCCTCTACCCCCACTGCTGCATATGGGCACCTGAACAAAGAAACTACGGTGCCAGAGATGGAGGTGATACAAAAACCTAACAGAATGGATGGTCATTTACCAAAATATAGCTACTGCTACCACTGAATGTCTAATCTGCCAACCATAAAGACCAATGCAAAGCTGTATTCCTTAAGGAGACCAAGAGGATGCTGGGTGACCGGCTGACTACATTGGGCCCCCTTTCTCCTGGAAGGGCCAGCTCTCACAGGGATAGACACTCATTCCAGGTATGCGGTTGCCTTTCCTGGCTGCAGGGACTCAGGAGCACCATTCTCTGGGGGCTTAAATACCACCTGATCTACACACATGGAATCCCACATGTGTCGTATCTGACCAGAAGACACTCTTCATGGCACAGGAGGTCAGGGAGTGGGCCCACTGGTCATATTACATATCCATCAGAAGCTGATGGATAGATAAAGTATTGGAATGACCAATTGAAGATGTAGTTGAAGCTCAGCTTGGAGGCAATACACTGCAATACACTGCAATGATGATGTTTCTTAGTATGATGCTGTGTCCCCAACAGAAAGAATCCATGGGTTGGGAAACAATAAGTGGAATCCATGAGTGGTCCTAGTTAGCATCATTCCAATGACCCAGTGGGCTTTTTTTTTTTTTTAAAGATTTTATTTATTTATTTGACAGAGACACAGCGAGAGAGGGAACACAAGCAGGGGGAGTGGGAGAGGGAGAAGCAGACCTCCCGCGGAGCAGGAAGCCCGATGCGGGGCTCGATCCCAGGACCCTGAGATCATGACCTGAGCTGAAGGCAGACGCTTAACGACTGAGCCACCCAGGCGCCCCCCCAGTGGGCTTCTTTGTCCCCACAACTCTGGGCTCTGCAGAGTTAGAGGTCTTGGTTCCCAAAGGGGGCATGTTCTTACCTGGGGCACAGCAGAGTTCCCATTGGACTGCAAGTTATGGTTGCTACCAAGCACTTTGGCCTCCTAATGGTCAGAGACTAGCAGGTAAGACAAAGAATCCCTGCCATATCAGAGGTCATTGACCCCATCAGTGGGAAGAGCTAGGGCACCTATTAGACAGTGGGAACAGGGAGGACTATGTATGGACTCTGGTGACTTTTCTGGGTGTCAGTTAGCACTCTTTTGCCCAACTGTGACTGTGAAGAAAGGCAAGAACTGTAACCGTGGCCTGAGAAGGTGCTCGGATCCCTTAGGCACTGGGACTTGGGGTACTCACCCAGGGAAGCTAAGGTGGGAGCTGAGGATGCAAGTTTCCTTTCAGGGAGAGTGACCCCTGAGAGCCCTGAAGGAGCTGTTCCCTGAATATGGATGGAGAAATAGATCCACGTGGTGCGCAGGGTGGACTAGAGTGGACATGTGTGTCCCTCAGACGCCCCCGTCAAGTCAGGGCTTGCTGCCCAACTGCAAGAAGATGTGTTTAGCTGAGAGCCCCCAGTTTTAACTCCTTCAGGATCTGCTCCAGGGTTTGAGCTCAAGTCACGCTCTTCTCCAGTGACTGAGCCGGCCGTGACTGAGCAGGATAGTGGTACAAGGCCTTAGGCTTCTCTGCCCAATGCTAGACTCCTGCTCCTGGGTGGGCTGGACGACTTTGTCAGGTCTGTATCCTTGTCTGACAGCTCCCTGGAACCCTTTCTGCTTTTTTCCTTGATTTTCTCTGGTGTTACATCCCAGGGATCATCTGTACTCTTAATTCCTTATCAGTATCTTGCTTCTTGAAACCCAAATTGTGACAGCACACATTTTAAAATTTCCCCAAATGTCTGCCTTTTCCCTTCCCACAATCCCTCATATTGTTTTTCATGGATTCAAATTGAGAATTTTAGACCTCTCTTCCCAACCTTTCTAGCCAATCCTTCCTTCCTTCTCCATTCTCCTATATACCCACTGCAGCATTTAACCACTGATTCCCTCATGTTTAACTATTTTTTTCATGTCTTTGACATGTTTTGGGGGGCAGGAACTATTTTTTTAAACTTCTGCATGTTCAGAGCGACTAACTAATGTAAGGGCTACATGGAAAATGCTATGTTGAATTTATTTGATAATGAAAGCCCAGTCCTGGGAACCTATTAGAACACAAATAAGGCCAAGTGGATTAAAGGCAATTATGGAAGTAATGGCTAGAGGGAACAAAAAGTCAGATGATCCTGTGTGGGCCCCACATTTGGCTGGCTTTCATGCCAAAGTTTTCTATTCTTGACAGGCACAGTTCATCTACCATGAAATACCATACAGAATTTCTGTTGATCATTTTCAATAATTTCTTTCTTAAAAAATTTTATTTATTTATGTAATCTTTACACCCATAGTTGGGATCAAACCCACCATCTGAGATCAACAGTTGCATGCTTGGGGCATCCGGGTGGCTCAGTTGGTTGTGTCTGCCTTCAGCTCAGGTCGTGATCCCAGGACGGGATGGAGCCCCGCATCAGGCTCTGGGCTCAGCGAGGAGTCTGCTTCTCCCTTTCCCTCTGACCTTCCTCCCCTCTTGTACTCTCTCTTTCTCAAATAAATAAGTAAAATCTTAAAAAAAAAAAGAGAGAGAGCCGCATGCTCCTCCAACTGAGCTAGCCACGCACTCCCATTTTGAAGAATTTCTAAGTTGATAATTGAATTGTATCATTACAAAAAAAACCCTATTTGATCAATGACCCTTCTTTTACTTGGGAGAGTGTTGGGAGGAAAACCTTTTTCCTCTTCCAATTTGGATACAGTGGTTGGGGATCTGCAAAGTAACTGACAAAAGACAGATTAACAGGAGAAAAGACAAAGTTTATTTTCACTTTGGGAGGTGGGGGGAGCTCCCAGTAATGGAAAAGGCCTGGAATAGCTAAAGTTTATATATCTCAATTTAACAGAAGAGTTTATTTTAGGACTTCAATGGGAGAGTATAGAAGGTTCTACTGGGCTTTCTGATGTTAATGGAGTGGGCAGTCTGTCTCTACTGGGCAGCTGAATTAGCAGGAAGCTCCCTTTGAAGGGGGTTAATAGTAGCTGAGTCTTCAGAAGGCTCTGCTTTGAGATTAAGAGAATTTCAGATAAAATTTCTTTATGCAACTTCCGTAGCTCAAATGTTTTCACTTTAAAATAATCTTGATACCGACCCTGGGAGTCCAAGAGGGTCTCCACAAGGGATAAGGCCTTGTCCAAATATCTAAAGAGAGGAACCTACCTGAGATCTTGGCATACGACTAAGTATGCCTGTGACCAATGGCTGTTGGGAATTAAGTGGTACCTGCGGCACTCCTGTTACCGATCGAAGGCAGGCAAGAAAGTGTCAAGAAGTGTTTCTTCTAAAAGCTCTTAAAAAGGCAAAAAAAAAAAAAGAGAGAGAGAGAGAGCGCAATCATCGCTGTTCTTTAAGAGGGCATGGTGCTGGGGGAGAAAGTGCACATCGGTCCTGGCCGGGCGGACCACGATCTGGGGCGTGGGGGCCAGATATGGGGAACCTCGGGTAGCATCCAGGTTCCACCTTGATGACTCTGTTTGCTCAAGTTACTTCCTCAAGTACAGATTGAGGATAATAGTACCTAAGCTTTGGAGGCGTTGAGAAGATTAGCTTACTGCGGAGGTAGGGCGCCCAGCTCCGCGCGAGCGCTCGCTAGGGTCCGTGCTTTCCCGGAATGGGTGGGGTGGAGAACTGAACCTCCTCAAGGGGGCTCCCAAGACTCGCGTCATTCGCTGCTTGGGCTGGCTTATAAAAACTCCACCAGAGCCCCAGCTCAGTTTTAGTTTCTCTTCTTTCGGAAGAAGCCTCGCCGTGCCCAGCTGGGGAACGTCACCCTCGCGGAGCGCCGAAGCGAGCGAGGGGTCGGGCGGTGGCGGCGGTGGCCCGCAGAACTGCGCGCGCCGTTCGCTTTTCTTTCCATTCGGCTGCCGTCGCGGTTGGCTTGCAGTCTGACACCGGGATCGGGCTGGTGAGTTCTGGCCTCCCGACCCAGGGCCGAGCGGGAAAGCGAAACCGCTGGGTTCAGCTAACGGCGGCGAGCAGCACGCGCTCGCTGGCCCGGGGCGCGCCTGGCCGAGCACCGCCCGCGCCCGCCCCCGGACTCCTGTAAGTTTCGATTCTCCGCGGAGCAGAGTCCCGCGCCCCGGCCCGCGAGCGCCGCGCGCCATGGCGGACCCGGAGGTGTGCTGCTTCATCACCAAAATCCTGTGCGCCCACGGGGGCCGCATGGCCCTGGACGCGCTGCTCAAAGAGATAAGGCTCTCCGAGGGGCAGCTCCGCGAGGTGCTGGAGGAGGCTGGGCCCGACCGCTTCGTGGTGTTGGAGACCGGCGACAAGGAAGGGGTCACCCGGTCCGTGGTGGCCACCACCCGAGCCCGGGTCTGCCGTCGCAAGTTCTGCCAGAGACCCTGCGAAGACCTGCACCTCTGCAAGCTCAACCTGCTGGGTCGGTGCAACTATTCGCAGTCGGAGCGGTGAGTGCACGGCGAGGGGAGGGGTGGCGGCTTCCCAGGGCCCGGGTCTAGGAGCGGTGTCAGGACTGCTGCCCCGCGAGGGGGGCGCCCTCGTGGGGACCTCGTCCCTCCAGTCTCGCGCCTCTCTGCTTCCCCTGCTCCGCCCGCGCTTCTGCTCTTGGCGGTTCCCTTCCGTCCAGCGCCTCCAGACCCGTCCTCGAATTTGGCTAACGCCATATCCCCCCGGGGAAGACCACGCTTAACTCCCCACCCCCAGAGGAATGCAGCACTTTTGGGTCAGCCTGGGTCTAGGGCATTTAGAGGCAGGTTTGGGAACGAAGGAAAATGCCTCCACTGTGTAGAATCTTGAGTCCTTCTCGATGTGCTACCGGCGTCCCTCGGCGCGTTGCGCCCTCCGCACCCGGATTGTCTGTACCGCAGCGAGCTGGCCCTGCGCTTGGCCCTCCACTCCTAGCCGCCCCCGTGCCCCTCATTATCACTTTTCTGATCTCTGAAGCTAGTCCGCACCCCTGACCAGAATGATCTTCTTCAGGGGGACCGATGAAGTAGTGTCCACTCCCAGCGCCCCTGCCCGCTCTTGGGACCACTTTGAAAGAGTGCGCCGTATGTCTCAGGCAGCCGCTTCTGGGTTTCCACTCGTTCATTTTTTGCCTCCTAAATATAGTGTGCCCCGAGGTTTGGGTTAAGCCTTTTGACCTGTCTTCCCAGTCTCTCCCGAAGAGAGCTCACTCGCTTGGGTTCAGCTGTCACAGCTACAAAGATGGCTTCCATGTGTCTCTCGGCTGCCTCCGCCTTCCTGCTACATCTGGGTTCTTCCTCTCCCACTGTCCGAGCAACATCTGTACCTGAATATGCTGCCCATCGGTCACACTCATCTTCTTTCCTCCAGGGCAGGGTCTCTGGCACTGCCCCAAGCCCTTCTTCACCCTTCACAATACTTTCATCATCAAGCCTTTTTCTTGAGGGCTCCTACCCACTTCCTGCTGGGTTCCCCCATCCCATCCCACTTTTGATTGAATGCTTGTTCAATTAGGGAATGATTCCCTCTGACCATAGTCTTTCTCCCCGTCTTTTCTGTCCCTGTGCACTTTTACTCAATTATTTTTCTTGATATACTACTTTTCACACTTGGCCCCTCCTTAAAAACTTTAAATTGGTGTCCAAAATGGTGGCCATCAATCTTTTGATCTTGTGCTTGTTAGCAAAAACCTTTGGATTACTCACCCCCAGTATGTGTAGTAAAGCATACAAGAGACCGGTGTTTTAAATGGATGAAGTAGAGGGGATAATATATAAGACATTTTTTAAAGGACAAAATGGTAGAATTTTTAAAAAGTGCTGAATGTGCTCCATTATTTAAAAAATATTTATTGAATATGTTGTGAGGCACCAGTTTGAAAGTCTAAGTTTTGGTAAATTATGAATTAGTACAGAGGGAATCCTCTAAGTCACAGCAACCCAGGAAATCTGGGAGGAGGAAAGGAGGGCTGGGGGTGGAGGAGAAAAAGGGAAGGAACAATTTAGTACTATATTGAATAACAAGAGAGTTGGAAGGATTTATCTTTTTTTTTTTTGGTGCTTTTCTGTTGTTACTAAAAATTCTTCAACTAGTGTTGGCTTTTAGTTTTAAATACATGTATCTGTTATATTTTAATTTTTTACTCTAGATATTTTCAAAATATACTAAAGTAGAGAAAAGAGAATGATGAACTGCTATGTACCCATCATTTCAATTCAACAGTTTTCAAAATAAGGCCAGTCTTGTTTCATTTATTTCCCTCTCCCCATCCCTGTCCCCAACTCCTAACATGTTATCTTAAACCAAATCCCAGAGATTATGTGTTCCATAAATTCTTTAGTATCTCTAAAGAGTAAGGACACAGTACAACAATCACAATTTTTTACAGTTACAATTTTAATATAATCCTAATATACGGTTGGCATTCAAATTTCCCTGATTGTCTTATAATAGGAATTATAAGTTTCAGGAAGAAACCTGCAGAGACATAATCCATAATTGTTTAAATATGTTACATATCCAATATATTTATAAACTTTCAATTTCTTATACACAATATGTTTAGATGCTTTAGTTTTAGTTTTTTTAGAAACTATTTTTTTTTTGTTTTATATTGTTATGGTATTTTTGTGTGTGTGGTTTGAAACATGAAAACCATTTTAAACTCCTAAACTGGGTTGTTAACCAGCACTTTTATGTATTTTAAAAAGGGGAGATATAAGACAGGGATAGTTTGGTCTATTCAAGTTTGGATGGATCCTCTGGGGAATTCATTAAAGTTGTTTTTTTTTTTCTTTTAGTGAAGTGATAAATTCTTACTTCTTACATTTATTGGTCTAGTTGTATTTTTTCTTTCCTTTTTCATCACTTTTGAATTAGAGAATTACAAATTTTTAATCCATTAAAGTGTATTGTGTCCTCATAATAGGGCCCTTGGGAGAATTTTTTTTTGACTCAAAACCTAGAAAATATGTTTTTTCCCCAAGTATGTCTTAAAAATATTCCCCCCTTCTTAGAAATGTATAAAATCTTCTAAAACTTGACATGTAGGAGTCTAAGGACTTTCTTTGTGGATTACAGGTTAGTGGAATCTGTTGACCAATTGATACTCATATCAATTGCCTGAGGACAGTTTGTATTTTGCTGGACTTATAAAATTTCCTTCATATTGCTTTATATAAAAATTCCTTTATATTCATA